>NW_024962272.1:7069603-7393946 GCF_019238085.1 Lagopus leucura
GCCCGCCGCGGCCGCCGAGCCCTCGCTGCCGCCGCTCCGCTCCCGTCGCGTCGGCTGCCCGCGGCCGCGCCCCGCCGCCCGCTCTTCGCCCGCCCGCCGCGCCCCGGGCGCCGGGCTGCTGCCGTCGCGGCCGCTGCTGTCGCTGGGGGTGCTACAGCTGGTGCTGGGCTGCTGCATGGTGGCGCTCAGCTTCGGGGCGCTATCGCTGAGCGGCGCCCCGCAGGTGAAGAACGCGTGTCCCTTCTGGGCCGGCTCCTCGGTACGTGCCCGGCACCGGGCGGCGGGACGGGACTCGCGTGCGGTGCGCGCTCGCTCCGAGGCGCGTGTTCGGGCACCGGGCTCGCTGCTGGCGGCTCTGTAAGGAGCGCCGGGACTTCCCTCTCCTGTTGCGTTCCGCTGTAGGCTGCGCCTTCACGCATAGTGCGCGGCCAGCAGCCGCTGTCCGAGCGGCGGGGCAGGGCCCGGGCCTCGGGTGAGTTCGCCGCGGAGCGCAGCGCAGCCCGGAGCGGCGTGCGGCTAGGCGCCGGGCGGCACGTCCGGAGCGCGGGCAGCCTTAACCGGGCTGGAGCCCGAGCCGCCCTGATGGCGGCGTGGTGTCTGCGCTCGCGTTTTTCTTTTACCTTTCTGCTTTCCTTCGCTTTTATTTCTCGCTCCAAATCAGAGTTTATTTAGATCTCTGGCAGCTGCGAGCTTTTAACTCTGCGAACAGTACTGTGCTTATGATTTAAAAATGTTCTGAAGCTGCACATGTAAGCTGGAAATGCCCAATTACTTTAATAATGAAAAAAAAAGATCTTTTTTTTTCATGGTGGCTCTGGAACGGTAACATATACAGCCTTAAAAAAAATTACCAGAAGTGTCTTTTGAGCATAGCAGCGTGAGTGAAACGTCTCATCCCAGAGGCAGTGTGGGATGCTAGAGGCTGCTGAGGGCTGGCGTTGGGTATGTATATGTATATGGCCTTTTTCTCGTTTTAGGTGCAGCGTCCTTCTTGTGATGCATGGAGGAAAGACACTCTGAGGAAGGCATTCCTTCCGTACATCTTAAATCTTAATCATAATGAAACCAGTGTTGGTGTCCCTAAGGGAAAACACCAATTCTTATAAGTATTGGTGCGCTTTGTTACAAAAACACGTGTCTATTTTGCACTCAGAGAATTAAAAAATGTTTGTTATGAAACTGCAGCGTTATGTACGTGCTTTTGCAACAGCAGTGGTGATACCGGGAGGTATTTTGGCCGAGTCATGTATGCCTGTTATGCTAGGTCAGATCAGTCATGTCAGGTTAATGAAGCGGCTGGAGGGATTTGTTAAAAACGTTAGTGGGCAGCTTCCCCTTTGTGTTCCTGCTTGGCTTTGGGGTGGGAGCGCCTGGGGAGGTCTGAGTTGGCTTAGTCACAAAGGCCCCCAAACTAAGGGTAATTCGTGCTTGCACCCAGGACCAGCTGAAAAATGTGTTTGCCTTTTCTTTTGGTTGCCATTCGTCCAGTGGGGAGTCTCTGGTGCGTGGTTTGCTTCAATTCTACAGCAGTGCTTTCTCCTTCCTTAACTGTCTTGCTACCAGATGAAGACACTGGGGACAGCCCATGGTTCAACAGGTCTGATTAACAGCACCTGCTGCGGAGGGGATCTTCTGCTTTCTCTTTCCTTGTGTGCATGCTGGCTCTCTGGCTGGGTAGCAGGAAAACATGTCCTTCGTTGAAATTAATTTTTTTTGGCAGTTGATGAGATGGGAATTGCTGGTGTGACTTTCTGGACGTTTTCTGGGAGGAAGCAAAACAGTAGATAAAAATTTCAGTTCCAGTTGTGTTTTCCCATGGGGTGCTCTTTCGAGTGAAGAACCTTGTCAACTCAGGCTCTGAGTATCTGCTATAGAGTGTGCCCCGCGTCATCTCAGCACTGCTCTCACGCTCCAAAATACTTTCCATCAGAGCAGTGGCAAATATTGTGTAAATACGGCGTTTTCTGAACGCTGTTTTCTGAACGTTACCTTCTTGGTAATACTGTTTTCTTAATGTTACAGGTAATCTTATCTGGAATCATAGGGCTAACAACATGGAAGAGACCAATGATATTATTGGTGAGTATCGATTAAAACTTGTTGCGTGAGCGTTTTCAGAAGATGTAAACGAATTATCAGATTGTTAGTAGTCATTGGTTAAAAAACTATGCTTCTTTCTCCATGAAGAAAAACAGACTGTACTGTTGAATCTCTTTTGTAGACTGCAGAGCTATATTTACTGAAGAGGTGAGATGCCATGAAAGGCTGAGTTTATGTGCATCCTGCAATCCTTTTAGGAGACTGTTAAGGGCAGGAGAGGATCGTGCCTGCAAGATGTGCTGGTGGTGTTCACAGAACACCTTCTATGTAGGTACAAGAAAATGCTGGTTTAATAGGGATAATCTCTCTGAGGCAGTGCTGCTAAACCTTAGAGATAGTTGGTTTGAAAGCTGTGGTCGTTTGTCCTGTGCAAGTGTCTGGTGGCAGGCTGAGCTAAACTAAGCACTGCTGTCCTACAGTATTCAGTGTTAGTGTTTCAAATACAGTTGACATTACGTTGTTCTGAGAGGAAAAAATCAATGTGCAGGGTGTGTAAACTGTTCCTGCTTGTAAGTGAAATCTGAAGCTGGGTAGCTCTGAAAGTCTCAGAAATGGAATTTGCATAAAAGCATTTGAAGGTTGGTTTTCTTGGTTTTGCAGGTTTTGTTTTCACTATACTATCGCTTCTGATGCCCTTTTTCCAGGATAAAGCAGTTGTTTTGTCTCTGTACAGTGTGTCCTTGGGATGTGTGTGGTATCCATGTGGCCATCAGTGAGATGTACCAAGCGTCAGAGAACAGACTCTGACTGCATTTCTCAGTCGTGTGTTGCTTGGTACTCCAGGAGCAAAAGAAGTTTTTGTACTGCTGCTCTGGATACAAAGAAAAACCTGATCTCAGCCTACCAGTCTGGATGGGCTATGTTTTCTTGAAAATAAATATAGTTGCATCTTTCTCAGAATGCCCAAGTCTTGCAGATGGTGCCTGATTTGGTATTACATGAGTTCTGTACTCTTCCTACAGCACTTACTGTTGTTGTTTCCTTTTATCTGAGGTTCACTCTTCAATTCTTTCATGCCTCCCTTGCATAAACTTTGTGGGCCCTTTTGGTTTTACTGAAATAGAGGAGCAGCAAACTTCCACATCCTTGAATTTGTGTGGAATGATCTTTTGGGTGGATGGTGAACAGATGGGAACAGAATGCCCTAGGATGTTGTGCTGCAAGGACATGGGGAGGTTCCTGAGATTAAACTCCTGCTCTGATCTCAAAGTTGACCCTGCACTGAACAGGAGGCTGCACCAAGGACTTCCTGAGGTCCCTTTCACATTTTTTCTAAGACCGCAAGATACTGAACGATTTTTTTTTCTTTTTTTATATTTGCAGTTATAGACAATTTTTGAAAGCAATATAATTAAATGAAAAAAAAAAGAAAAAAAGAAAGAAAAGAAACCAGCATTAACTGGTACATGGGGGTTTCAGTTTAAAAAAATAACAGGAACCTAACTTTCACAGGAAGTCATACATTGAACTGGCTATGGTCTGTTGAGGAAAGATTGTTAGTTTCTGTAAGCAAATTTATTTTGGGATACATTTCTATTACATTCACAGTCTAGTATCTTGAATATTTTCTCCCGGAATGAATATTTTCATTCAGCTGCCATGTAAGTTGCAAAAGCAGGTTTCGTAAAGAGCTAAGTAATGTGCCTTGTTAGACCGTACAGCTTTGGGTTATGGCGTTCATAAATGAAAGTGGAGAACACACTCAGGGCTAAAACAGATCCCATTTCCAGCTGTGACTGCCTCCACTTTTTGCTTCTCATGAAAGGCTCTCATACCTGATTCTTGCAAATGTGCTTTAGAACCACGGGGCTTCCTCTCTGCTGCCTTTTGGAGCAGGTCCCTGTTGCCTTTGCCTGTTCAGAAATAGCACAGAGCCAGCTCTCAGCCATCATCACACGGCTGTCCTGGCACGCCTAGCACTAGCTCAAGCAGGTGCCCAGTGTAGAAATGCCTTTATGTAGCAAATAAGCTTTGCAGAAAGGATTGATTTCCACATGAAGGTGGTTGTATGAGATTGTAGCAGAACTCAGATATTTGGTGTGTTGGGTATGTGTGCTAGACCCGTGCTTGAAATCTGATAAGTGGGGAGTATTCCAGGCACAAGGTATGAATTAGCACATTTTGCACTGCAGCAGTTTGTTAGTGTTTAGTTGTGTTCGTGTGGAGAACTTGGCTGTACCTCAATCTACACAGGCCCTTGCATCAATAAGGACAGGCTTATTCTTTCTTTTTTATTGTCGTTAGGTTCCATGATTTCTTCAGACTCTCTGCTCCAAGTACCCTCTGGAATCCCTCAAACACATTTAATTTCGCAAACAGCTTTGTTACCTGCCCAGGTGGGATAATTCTGCATAGACTTTGACTTTGCCTTGTTGTGCACCGGGAGCTCTCAGAGGAGGCTGTAGTCAGGGGCAGAGGTGAGCCTTGCGGCCCTCTCCCTCTGGCAGCTGGCAGTGGAACCACGTTCCAGCTGGGTGCTACAGAAGGTGCCCACCAGGAGATGTTGGTCCTGGAATGAGCTTGTGGGAGGGACACGCTGATGCTGTTTCTTGAGACTCCTTGTGTTAACTTATTTTTGATTTTTATTATCACTTTCCAGTCTCTAGGGGACTGTCCAATGAAATTCACTGAGTGAATTCACAAAGTGCTGAGAAGAGAGAGCTGGGGGTGAGGGAGAGGTGACGTGGAGAGGAGAGGAGGGCAGCTGCCTCTTTCAATCGGAGGCCACAGTGGCAGGGAGCCTGGGTAGCAGGGCTGATTTATTCCCAGCTGTGAGGCAGAGGTGCTGGTGGTGCTTGTAGGAGTCAGAGGTGATGGGAGAGGACAGAGGGGGTGGTGGGATTTCCTCTGGAGGAATAGGGATATCTCATCAGATAGAGATGATGATAGGCCTCCAGCACCACAGTCAGGAGAAAATTAGTCCAAAGAGGAGTGGCTGCAGGAAAGGATGGGAAGCAAATATCAGGTTGCAGAGATGGAATGCTGTGAGGCAAAACAGAATTGTCGTCAGCTCTCTTGATGGACCTTCTTGCAGGGCCAGCGTGGTCTTCAGCAACGTAGCATCTGAGAAACCCTGGCTCTGAAATCTTACCTTGCTTGTCATTGTCTGAGACTTATCTGTCCTGGGTATCAGTTGTCAAGTGACTGCGGAAGTTAGCCTATGCCGCCTGTGCTCTGATCTTTGCTTCAGAGGAGAAGCTTCCTCCTGTGCATGCCTGCCCAAATGTGCTCATGGGAGAAAGGGAATTTTTTTTTTCCTGAGGTTGTTTGGATATTGGCTATCAACAGTTCTGGGCTGGATGCTATTCTGCGCCTGAACAGAAGCTGATTTCTTCCTGTCCACTCCAAAACTCCTTACTTCCACAGGACTTTTCGTTTTATTTTCAACTGAAGAAATGTAGCTTCTTTCAGAAGGTGTGTAAACTTGCTGTTGCTTGTTTGTTTGCATACACATCAAGAGTTTATACCAAAATAGTTATTGTTTAGGTTCACTTGAATTCCTCATTCCTTAAAATCTTGGCTCTGCTAGCAACAGCGTAATGCTATGCTGGTAGGTGTGTTGCAGGTCTCCATGTGGTACAACAAATAGGAAATTAGTAAGGTCACATAATTTACATATGATTATTGCTACTGGTGCTGTGTGTGTATGGAAAGTTAATACATTGACTTAGATTTTGCTAAAAGGATGCTTAAAAGGCTTATGTGTAGGACATGCACAGATAAGAGTTAGTGACTGTGCAGCAAGTGTTTTCCTTTCACTTTTTAAGTGCCTGCTTGTGCCTCAGTCGTGTGTACATATCAAAAGTCAAAGCAATTTCTCCTTGGCATTTAGACATTGGCTTTGACAGTGGCAGCAGCAGGGTAGCAAGAAATCTGCCAGTGCAGAATAAATTATAGGGTCATGGCCTTATCATGTATGTTTGTCCTGCTGCTGCTGCAGCTGCTTTTGAAGCTAATGAGAAAAGTGCCACTAACTTAAACAGAATTGGCTGGCTGACACCATTTAGACGGGTTCTCAAAGGGCAGAATGTTTGTTTTTTTTGTTTTTCTTTTTAATGTGGAAAAGGTCATCCATGCAAGAGATTAGTAGATACTGTCTCTGACATTAGAATACACTTCGATTTCCTGGAGTTTAATTCATATAGATGTTCACCAGAACCTTCTGCAGCTGTTCTGTTCACAATCCATGTGTATCTGACATTCAGAAGATGAGGGGCAGTGGGCAAAACTAAAGCCGTAATTTGAGTTGTTTTTATTTTTGTCAGCACAGTTTGGTTCAGACTAGTTACCTCTACTTGGACTTTTAAAATAGCGCAATTGTCTTTGCCTGTTCTAAATGTAGGAGCATGTTTATCCTGGTTCAAATATGGGTGGGTCCTTCTACTGAAATAAAGCGGACCACCTGCTTTTACTTGTTGATGTGTAGTGAAGGAGAAGGTTTTTAAATTTACATCTGCAGGACAATATAATTTATAAAGCCAGCTGGCAAAGTGTGGGTTAAATGTACAGTGGGGTGGATTGAAAACTGAAAGAACAGTTGGGTCTGGAGGGTGGTGGTCAGTGATGCACAGCCTGACCAGAGGCCAGTCAGCAGTGATATTTAAAATCTTAATGAATGATCTAGACAATGGAACAGAGTGCTCTCTCAGCATGTTCACAGATGGTAGAAAGTGGAGAGAAGTGACTGATGCAATGAATAGTTGTGCTGCCGTTAACACAAACTTGGTCAGCTGGAGAAATGAGCAGAGAGCAGTCTCATGAAGTTCAGTCAGAGGAAATGCAGAGTCCTGCCCCCACAAGCACTCCAGGCAGTATTATGTGCTGGTGAACTCTCTGTTGGAAGCCCTGCTGCAGAGAAGGCACTGGGGACCCGTGCAGAGAAGCTGCTGACCATGTGCCAGTGAAATGTGATTGTGGCATAGGAGGCCAGGGCTGCATTAGAAGGAGACTTCCCAGCAGGCGAGGGAGGGAATCCTTCACCTCAGCGCTACTGAGACATATCTGGGTGCTGGGCACTGTTCTGTGGTCCCCAGCACAGGCACACTGGTTCAAGTGCAGCGTAGGGCCAGAAAGGCCTGTAGCAAGGACTGGCTGAGAGGTAGGGCTGGTGAGTCTGGAGGAGACTTCTGTGTGTATAAATAGCTGGTGGAAGGGAGTGAAGAAAAGGGAGCCAGACCCATCTTGGTAGTGCCCATTGACTGGACACAGACCAAATGCTGTGAACATGAGATAATTATTTTTTTCCTGTGAGGATAGTCATGGTAGGACTCAGGCTGCCTGAAGAGGTTGTGCATTCTGTGGGGCCATGCAGAACCCAGGCAGATGCGATGCTGGGCAGCTGGCTGCTGGGGACTCTGCCTGAGCAGGAGACTCAGTCTGAGCAGGAGATGCTGACCTGATCACCTCCAGAGTGAGGTTCCTCCATCACCAGTGCCTGCAACCTCAGCCTTTCTCTGAAAATGCTAGCTAACAATTAGCAAGCATATTTTCTCTTGACAAGTTCTGCTGGATGCTCATTTCTGGCCTCTAAGATATGTGAATGTCTTCTCAAGTGTGGCTCAGATCCTGATCATTTTTTTCAAACTGTAGTTGGAAGAATCATTTTTATGTCCTACATCTTAAATGGGTTTACATTTTGCAGTCACAAGTCGATCTACAAATAATAAAAAACAGGAAAGTTTTCATTTATGTCTGCTAGAATTTACTAGAATGTAAATGTACAGATGACTATCCTTCTTTTGAGTATGTATGATAATGGTTATTTCCTTTTTATCATTTGATTTTAACACGTCTAATTTAGAAAGATCGGTATGATAGTTATCCCAGATTTTGCAAACTGTTACAATAGAAGTCTGGATTGTTTACTTATATGCTTACAGTTGTATACTGGCTTGTTTCTTTTACAGATTCTGTACCAAAGCAGAGGACTGATATTTGGATTTTCCTCCTCTTGTGCTGTTGCTGTATTTTTGTTGTGATTTGTTTTTTTTTTTTTAAACTGGCTTCTTTTTAGGGTATGATTCACTTCAGCACTGCCTAAGGAATGGCTTTCAAATTAAATTCTGTGTTGTTGAAGATAACCAAATAGCACTCAAAGTGCATCCTAACGTTAAAAAAAACCTCTGGCATGTTTTTATGATATGTGTAAAGCTAGTTGAAAACGCTGTTCCTCTTAATTTTTATTGTAGCATGTCTAACACAGTCCCATTCCTCTACTGAGAAGCATTATGATCAGGTTTGAGTAAAACCTGCTAGTAGTGAGATGTAAGGTAAAGAATGAGCTTCCATTATAATGTTCTTCAGCTCAGGAGTGATTTTTTTTCCCATGGAATTGCTGAAATGGCTCTGATTTATTTTTGGTCCAGATATCTAGGTAGCTAACCATGGTACATCAGCTAAATTTACTTGTAATGCTGTTGCTGTCTTTGTGTGTTTGGAAAGACCTAGTTGTGGGAACTGCTGTAAAGCTGCTTAGAGCAGAACTGAGCCTGTATCCAACAGGATCACCTCTTCTGCAGGTTTTTGTCATTGCTGAATTAAAAATGTCAGTCCATTCTCGTACAAAGGCATCTGAGCACACAGATTAGCAAGGATTTTTCTTTTGTATCTTTAAAGGACATGAAAGAGCTAGTACTTGTTTTGTAGAACTTGTTTTGTAGAACTGAGAACTGCTTAAAATGTAAACATGTTGACATTAATCTGTTACTTGTTTCCAAACTAGTGTTCTGATATATAGAACTCCTATATGGAAAATTTTGCCTGTATGAATTTAGGAGAGGAAAAGTTCTGACTTGTATTTAAAATCCATGTAGTCTCACATAAGCACGGTTTGCAGATTGTAAAGTCTTACAGGAAGGTAGGACTTCATTTTATCCAGTACTTCTGCTAGTTGTTTTTCAGATACTATTATTCCTGCCCTTGCTGTTTTATAGGACTTTTTATAAAACTGAGTGTATTGCCTGAGTTATGAATCTAGGTTTCCAGGCTTCAGTAGCCAGGAGGAAAGAAAATCATGAAGCTGAAGCTTAATTGTCTTCGTTGTACTTTAACAAATATTTTTCATTAATTTATGCTGCAGTATAGCTTTGGAAATTCTGTGAAGGATCAGTGTTGTCACGGGATATTGCATCTTCCATTTTCTTAATAATTCAGACGTGTCGAGAGGTGAATTCAGTGAATGGGTATGGCATACAGTAGATTTCAAAAGTTTTGAAAACTTCTAAGATGCTTTACGATTTTTGACATGCATTTCCCCATTTTACTGGGGTGGTTTTTTTAGGGCATCTGGACAATTCAGATGATACTTTGGAGAACTATAGAAAATTGCTTGCTATGGAGTTCATCCAAGCATTTTGAAGTGGACTGGAGCATAAATAGAGCTTGTTGGATGGCTCCAGAAAACAGCTCACTTTTCAGTAGTTGCATGCATTTTATTACTGCACAGTTAATACAGAGTAAGGCAAGAGAAATAATAATGGTGTTCAGAATAACAGTCTTCTATATTAAGGTAGGACATGTTAGAGTACTTCAGTGAAATCTGAGCGAGTTTTGGAAATTGCCCAGAAGAGGAGACTCCTATCTTCAGTTTGGGGATGAGATTTACATTGCCATAGATTCCTTGCACTAATTTCTAAATTCTGTTTCCTCTGGTGTTAACTTTGCTTTGCTATTTCAGGTTAACCTGTTTGTTCTGCTGTCTGTCATCTGTGTGCTGCTGAACCTGGCTGGATTTATACTGGGATGTCAGGGTGCTCAGTTTGTGTCCAGTCTACCGAGATGTGATCTGGTGAGCAGTGATTTATGCATATTTTGATATATTTATGCATGTTGAGACCACAAAATGTTCTAATGTTGAGATACAAGTAAGGCAATTAAAATGTAGCATGTTGGGATTAAAAAAGGCAGGCTGCTCCTTCAGACCTATAGTTAATTCAGCTGTGAGCAAACTCACTGAAATTCACAGCAGTATTTTTATTATCTCTGTCTATAAATACTTACTTTTTGGAGGTCTGGAGTCTTCATAAGCTGTTTATCTCTCACGGGTAAAATCCTTCTAGAAGGTATGTTGTGAATGGTTTTAAAAGAGCATAATTGGCACAGAAATGGTTTTGTTTGACTTGATAGCTGGCCTCTGTCTTAAACGTCTGAAGACATTAAACGTCTGAAGCTAATTCTGTGCATTGGGTTCCTAAATATATCTCGAAAAAATTCCTCTTGCCAGCAATATGCACTGCCTTTAATGTAAAGACCACTTAAGATTGAGCATAAAGGATTTTTACAGTCATTTGACAAAGACAAATGCGCTAACTCGTTAGCTCATGGGTGGAAGTTTTTCCCCTTTAATCCAGCTGGCTGGGACATGTTCATACCTTGCAGTGAAAGCCATGAGAGGAAAAAAAATAAGGTAGGTTAAGCCATATTGGATTCTCAGAACACTTTTACTGCAGGAAAATCCAGTTTGCACTATAATGCAAAGATTTTTATCAAATAGGTGATGTAAGAAACAGAAGAAAGTCAGTGGAAAATATAGAATCAGTTGGTAATAAAGATGATTGTTTTTTGCAGAACTTTTAAGGATTAATGGAAGGATCTTCAACTGCTAATTTTCACTCAGTGCTTCACAGAAAGCTGTCTTTGGTTCCTTAATATGTCAGCCTAGTGCAGTGAGAGTTCCAGATTGTAAGCACTTGATACCAATGTATGGAAGCAGCATGGGGAACTGCTAATGTTATTTGAGACAAGGTGGTTAAACGTTTCAGGAATTTTAGAGTACTCTGTTGCTGGAAGCAGCATAAGGTACAGTTGAAAGATGTTCCTGAAATCATGAATTACTCTGTGTTTTTGCAGGTTGAAAACCTTTCACACTATAACTATGATTTGGCAGCTAATCAAGCAGTTATCTTGCGGCAAAGAAACATTAAATTTCTACTTGAAAACTAAGATAATGATATGAATTTGGAAGTTGTAAACAGCAGTGGTATGCAGATATAACTCTTACTGGTTTGTCTGGGTTGAACTACCGTTTGGATATCATTCCATTTGTAGAGATACAGAATATACCCATGAATCAAAGAAGATGTATCCACTCCAAACATAGCATGGTTTACATGTCAGTCAACAAAGAATTTCCAGGCTGCTATGTCTTTGCAAGAGGTTGGATAGTAAAATTGTTCAGTAGTCACTGTAGCATTAGTTGTATTTAAATGTTCTGAGTGTATTAATGTTTTGTTTCAGGTAAGAGATGTTTGTAATAGAGCTTTATGATGCATTAATCTTGGGCATGCTGAACTGTACAAATTTGACTTCGTAAGTCTCTATGCCAGTCCAGATATAGTTTAACATGCATGCTCTGTGTTATGCAGCTAAAAATGTTGTGTAAAACAGCTTATACCTTAAAAAGTGGGTTTATTTGTTTCTTTAAAGGTGGTTGTGGGTGAAACCAAGATTTGTTTCTGCTGTGAAGAATTTAATCCTGCTAAATGCACAGAAAAAGAGAATGTGCTGAAGCTGTACCCAGTGAAGTCATGCGGTGCTGTTCACATCCTTCTCAAGGTACCCTGTGTTTGCTGATGAAAATGACTGCTTTGATGAAGTTGTGAAATTGTGTCAAACAGTGTTGAAGTGATGATTTTATTGTGAAAAATTCTGTTATCTTGTGGTCTTATATACTGATAGAAGGTTTGGGGTTTTTTGCTTATCTCTGGGTCTTGAACAGTGCATTCAAGGTGATCCAACATAGAGTTCTTGTTCGTTCTGTGCCTTATGCAATCACAGCTGCATTTTGGTTCAGATGAGACTGCTTGAGTAAAGATGCTTAAGGTTAGGCTTATGATTAGAGGCCTCTGTCATCTCTTTTGGTAGTCTCAGTCCTTCTTAGCTTACAAACTACTAAAATACAACTTCAAGGCTGCATCTTCTTCAGCTATAAAAGAGCTTTAACATTTCTCTAATGGTGATTATCTCACAGTTGCATTTCCCATGGAAAAGCTAAGAGGAAGACTGTCACTCTTGGATGAATAGGTGGCCTACAAATCACATCTGAGTAAATTAAAGCCTCCTCGATCTCTGTCAGGAAACACTATAGGGCAAAACAAGCTTTTGCAAATTATTACAGTCCTGGAGGTCATGAATGCAGAAGTCTGCATCACATATTTTACTAAGAACTGTCATGGTCATCTTTGTGTTTTCTGTGTTTGTTTTTTCTTTCTTTTGACATTTACAAATACCTTGATTTAATCTTTTGATTTCCATAATCTTCATGTTCTTCAGAAAGTTATCTTTGCTCTTTGTGCCCTGAATGCTCTCACCACCACAGTTTGCTTGATAGCAGCTGCCCTGCGTTACTTACAGATATTTGCAACAAGAAGATCCTGCATAGTACGTGAGTGCAAGGCACTGCCTGATATAAACAGTCATACTAACATTATTACTAGATTACACAGTTCAGTAATTTGTTAGATCTCAGTTGGAAGCTTTGTTAACAGAGTTGCATTTGATTAGGATGAATCTCAGATTTCTACAGAAGAAATTGAAGAACAAGGTCGCATTTCAGACCCTGAAGATTTTGTCCCACCTGTGCCACCTCCATCATATTTTGCAACATTTTATTCATTTACTCCACGAATGAGTCGCAGGTAAAGCCTCAGATGCTCTTTCCTTCCTACTTGGATGTACTAGCTTCTGTATTTCTTGAAATTCAGTGGGGGCTTGTGGGTTTTGTTACTCTTCATTTTGCAGTAGTTACATGCTTTTCATAGTAACTGTTGGGCTGGCTTTGTTTATTAGCTTATTATCCAAGTGGGGCTGAATATTCATAGGCAGAGATAGAATGATGCTCAAGCAAACTGAATCACTGGACTCATTAAAAGTCTCACATTTTGCCATGTGCAGGAGCATTTTGTTTATTTCATTGCTTCATCAGAAACAGTGCGTGCGACCTCATGGGTCTTGCTGAGGTAGTTACAGTTTCTGTTGCAGGATTACCTAGAAAATGATAAGAAAACAGCTTTACACTGAGAAAGCCATCCAAACCTCACTGAAAACAATTGATAAATGACAGTTGGTTCTAGCACCTAATGTGTTTGCTTGTTTAACAGACTGGTGTATGTAGCCATCTCTGTGGCAGCGGAGGCATCTATTGAAATGTGCTTGTCATAGCTTCCCATCCTGGGGAGGGGCTGTTGTCCTTGTCAGGCACAGCAGCCTTGATGTCGTATCTTTCATGCAGCAGCATTTGTCTTTTCAGCACAGCAGGAGCCACTGGGCTCTATTTCAGCGTTTTGCAGTCTGGAATAATGCAGCTGCCTCACCCATTACAGCATTAAATCTTGCTGATAACATCCAAGCACAGATGACAGCTTTGTGAAGTGGGGCTGCTTCTGTGAAGGCACTGAGGCCAGTTATGTGGCAGTGCAGAATTCACAGCAGCAGTCCAGCCTTCTTTTCTACCCTAGCAGGCCAGGCACTGTATCTCACCCCAACATGGGCTGTGGGATGGCTAAAGAGCAGCCTGGCCTCTTCTTCACCCTGATGCATGTCACCTGCCTTCCTGGGCCAGGCAGCTACAGTGTGAAGGAGGCCAAGAAGTCTACCTCAGTCGAGTTTAAAAATATTTATTATTTGGGGATTGGGCATTTGCTGAAGTGCTAGTGTTTTTGCTCACATGGTGTGTTCTCAGATCTGATGTGCTCTCAGACTGAGCCCGCACCACTTATTTCTCAGTGGCTCTGTGTGGCCTTGCTGTTGAGAGACGTTTCTGTGAACCCAGAGACGTGTGTTACCGCTGGGTGGAGGTGTGAGGGCAGGAGGTGGCAAAGACAGGCCCTTGCCTGTGCTCAGAGTGCCCTGCGTGGGTGCCCAGGGATAGCCTTTGCTACTCTTTCCCATGCCACTTGCAAACCCCTGTGTCACCATTTCAGCAAGGGTGGCACTTGATGTTTCCTCACACACGCACCTAGATCTTTTGGTTCTGTAGATGTGGAAAGTGGAAATTAGGAGGCAGAGAATAGAGTGCACTTAAGGGAATGCTTTTCTGGCTACATGTTCTCTAATGAGATGTAACACAATAAAATTTTTCTGCAGCATTGATTTTCAAGGTCTGACTGAGCTGTGTAGACCAGCTCATGTTTAAAAATGAAATCAAACTAAGGTTCAAGATCTGTTTGGTCATTTGGTGCAGCGGCTGTAAGCTCAGCATGTATGTGGAATAACTGAAAAATATAACACCAGAGGAACATTCATGTCAGCTGCTGGAAAGCTTCAGATGGCTTTGAAGGTTTTTGGGGCAGATGAAGGTGGCTGAAATATTTCTGCCGTCTTTTAAATTTAAAAAAAGTAATGGCTGGCTACCAAAATCTTTTTTTATTATTTTATTTTTATTTTTTTTTCCAAATTTTATTCCTTTCTTGTATAAGCAGCCTTCTTTTGGTATTTCCATTCTCTCTGCCCCTTCAGATCACGGCATGAGTATCCTTCTCGTAGCCATTCTTGTTTGCTTTGTGTCTTGAGAAGCCTTAGGCTCTTGGGGAAGGATTCTCCTTAAAGCACTGTCTCCTAGAACGCATCCCACTGATGGCGGGAAGGCAGGAAAAGATCTGGAGAAGAAAATGCATGGTTGCTTGAGGTGCCTGTTTCAGGACCAAGTCAGTACCTAAAAATGCAAGGAAAAGCAGAGACAATCTTAGGCATGCAGATTCAGAGGCTTCTCTGAAGGCTGTGCAGACAAGCTCCCCTTGGCAGTCAGTCCATCTCCAAACTTTCCCAGTGCCAAAAGCAGCATTTGCTAACAAGAGTTTCTCCAGAGGATGCTCTTGAATTCTTCCCCTTGTGAGCTGCCTCCTGAGAGGAAGATGATGCAGAAAAAGGTCTGGGATTTCAGCTGTATTTGAGACCTCTTTAGTGAAAATTCAGAAGTAACCTTTACTGTGAGGTTTATTTGCCTTGTGTTACAAATTTGCCTTTGTGAACTGATCGCCTGTGATATCCTCAGCCAAGCATCACTGCAGAAATAGCCTTTAGCCTCTTCCTGTGCAGCTGCATCATAACATGTAACATGAGACTAGAAGTATCTTGAATTTCAGCTATAATTAGGAATTTAATAGTTCATGACAATCAGAGCTGCGTTACGATGTTTTGAACACCCACCCGTGTTTGGATCTGTGAGGTCAACCTTGGTCTCTGCTAAGCTGCACCTGCAGCAGGCTCGGCCTTGGTTCTGCCTGGGCAGAAATCCTGGTGGCTTCCTGCAGGAGCACTTTCTTGGCAGCCATTTCCTCCTGCCCTGGCAGGTCTGGCGGTTCTGGGGGGTGTTACGGGCTGCTACTGAGAGCCCAAGCTGGAGCAGGCACAAGGTGCTGGCAGAGCTGCTTCCATGCTAAAGAGGTGCCGTGCTGATGGCTCTGTGTTGTATGTTACAGGGTGCTGGGCTCTGATGTGATTCCACTGCCTCACATTTATGGAGCAAGGATTAAAGGCATTGAAGTGTTCTGCCCCCTGGATCCACCTCCTCCTTACGAAGCTGTGGTGAACCAGATTGACTCTGAGCAGGTGTGGTTCGGAGGGGTCTCCAAATGTTATCTGTCTGTCTGCTGTAAGAGTAAGATCAGCTGCTCACCTTGAAAGCTTTCTCCCAGTTGGGCGTCATGGTAGAAAACTATGTGAGCATGGATGTAGGAGCAGGGCACGCAGCAGAATGTTATCCTTGAGGGCTGTTGTGCTGCCTTTCTGCTTTGCTTTTGTTCTGTGACTGTATTCTACCCATCTGGGACTACATCAAAGTCTGCCATATTCACTGATCCCTTCTTGCTGCTGTTCTGAAGAAGATGCTTTTTTTTTTCTGCTGAAACTGCTCAGCAGGATGAAATTGGCAGAATTGGATGATAATGATTGATTATAGAAATTCACCAGTTTTACAGTGGAGAGAAACCCAAATAACATAGTCACTGTGCAGTTACATTCACTGCACAGTTCATTCTCTTGGGTGAATGTTGCAGTTCTGGAAAAGTACTGGAAAAAATTGTGCTGGTTTTTGTTCCTGAACTTTTCTTTTTTATTCCAGGAAAGTGGACTGCAAGAGGCAGGTGAGGAATTTGTTGCTGATTCAGCAGAAACCAGTGGCAGGCAGGCCTCTCAAGGTAGGAGCATTTTAAAATTTGCTGTAGAACAGTTCTGCCCAATCAAAATTATTTCATACAGCATATGGCTTTGTAAGCCAGAGATACAGGACTATGATTGGGCAGCAGGAATGGGGATTAATTACTTGAATTACAAAAAAAAGCACATTAACAGCAAACAACAAAAGGAAAGAATATGTAGGTTGCTCTAAGTGTAATGCTTCCTATTAATTTCCATGGAAACTGTAATAGCTAGAAAGAGCACAGTAACACTATTTCATTGAGGAAGTTCTCAGCTACAAAATACTGTTCTTCAACATAGTCATCACTGTTAGCTGTATGTTTTCACCAGCCCTGAACAAGAGCCTGCATGCTGTGGTAAGGTAAAATTCTGCTCCAGTAGATGTGACCTGTGGTTGCTGTTGCTGCACACACTGCCCCCTCCTTCACTGTGCTCACATCCACTGGTTGGGCTCTAGAAATGTTCAGTGAATGTCACTGCGTGCCGTAGAGGAATTCAGTGCCATCTCTTTGCTTCATCCACTCTTCCATGTCTGATGTCGTTGTGTCAGAGTGCCCCTCTGCTGCCATCTGTCACAGGGCATCAACATGTAACAGGATATTGGTGGGAAGGCTCAGCCTCTACTGCCGTACCACCATGGCTGCACTACAAGTGGATGCTCCTTTTTTCAGCATTGTTTCAGAAAACTGTGGAAATTGCTCCAAGCTGTTCTCAGCATAAATTTTCTATTTGTTGCTGTGTGCAGTTGCAGTTAAAATATTGCTGGCTCCCAAGTAAACAACAGGCAGCTTTTTCACTCTGTTACAAATTTGTTTTACTTTCCACTTTAACTTGCCATTGCTGTACAGATTGTCTTTGGTGCTACAAATGGCTGTTTATCCAGTTGCACGATGATCACACCACAAGAATATTGAGAAAAAAGGCACTTAAAACCTCTGTTTCTCCTGCCACTGTGTTCTATGGACAATTTCAACCGTTTAGCTTCACACCAAGGCTTTTTTTGTAGCTTGCCCAAGAAGTCAGCAAGTGTCAAAGAAAAGATTTAGGATTTGTTTTTTGTATTTCCATAAAACTGTACTGTAATTGAACAAGTTTATTTCGACTTTCCCTGCACTCCAGCAGTCAAACTAAGACTGCTGAAAACCAACACATGCTTCTGGTATTTCGTCAGTTGTGATGGCCAGAAAGAAATTGAAAAAAGTGGTAGCACAAAGTTTTGTTCTGAAGGCCTTCTTGTAAATATAGTGGCAGTTGCTTTCTCCGGGTGCTTAGAAACCAGCAGATATACAGAATGATACAGGACAGCAAACATGAGGCTGCATGGTTCCTGCTTTGAGTTTTGAGAACAGAACATAGAAAAAACGATAGAAGAGGCAACTTGTTGTAAAGGAGAGTCAGAAAAGATTACAAAAAAAAAAAAAAAAAAAAAAGCCGTGATAAGGCATTGCTTGAGGTATTGCTTGTATTTAAAACCTTCCTTCACAGGCTAGCAGATTTGATCACATCGTACTCTCCTTCTCATCCTTTTAGTTTATTTGTCCCTCTTTATTTATTTATTTTTTTAAGTGGCCTGTAAAGTGACTTTTAACTCTCAGCCTGGCTGAGTTCATGTGCAAGCAAGAGAGATAGAATATATTGATAGAAATAATTTTTTGATAGAAATAATAAGCAGTATTTCTTCTGTGTGCCTCAGCTTTGCATGGGCAGTGAATTTAAGAAAAGAAAATACACTGAGTAGTATCTCCCCCTGTATTAATATCAGTGGCTGTGTACCAGGTCTGTACTGGTTTGTTTTCTTCATTAGCAGCCTGAAGGGTGCTGTGCTCTGGGCCATGGCCAGAACAGCGCTGCCCTGCAGTGAGGAGTCTGGAGCACTGGGATAGCACAGGTGCCCTGGGGCAGGGAGGGGCAGAGCAAGGAGCTGTGCTGCAGTCGGGGCAGAGGAACGCCACCCGCTGTCTCAGCTGATGTCGAGTAACAGTCTATAAATAAAAAGTGAAGTTATGGTTTATGCTGGCAGTCTGCTGTGCCAGGCATTTCTGTTGGATGCCACCATTGCGGCGGGTAGGCAAGGTGTAGTTCACACTGGGAGTGAAGGCTGCCTGCAAGCTAAGTGCATCCCAGCTTTAGGAGGGACCCTGTCAAGCCAAATAGGTGTTTCTCCACCAATTGTAATAGGAAGACACCTCCTGAGGCCTTGGGGTGCTCACCAGCTGCCCTTGGTAATTGCAAACTGGGAATTTTCAATACACACCCAGCTTTACTGCCACTTACTCCTTTTAACACCTGTGAAGTTAATATGGATTTTCATTAAGGTCATGAAATCAATGTATTCTTCTGAATAGTATTAAAAAACACCTCACCAGAACACCAGTGACTAAAGGAGTGTTTCTGGTGAGTGCAGGCAGATGGTCACATACAAGTACTTCTAAGCTTTTGTGTCCAATCATTATAGCTATTTGGGAACAAAAAAAAATCAGTAATCTGAAATGATTATGCCCTCAGATCTGCTTTGTTCTAACTACTTTCCTTCACCATTGCTGTTCTTGATTATTCAGGTGAAGAAATTCCCAAGTCTCCCAGCAGAACGAGCCTTCCACCTTCAGCTGCCAGCCCCACGCCTGCGGAAGTTCACAGGAAAGCCTTCAGTCCCTTACAGAAACGGTCTAAAAGTGACCCTGTGCTACACTGCCAGTTGCCACAAGGTGACTTGACTTTCTCTGTCCATGCTTAGGTAGCAAATCCTTAGGCACACATCTGTCAGACTGCGTTAGCACCCTCAACCCACTGCCTACAGATACCAGCTCCTGTCTTCTAGTGTGCCTACATCACACCAAGCAGGCTGTGCTTTGTCACATGCACTGCTGCCAACACCTCAGTTTTACTTTCTTACTTACTCACTTTACTTACTTACTTTCTCAGTAGGCTTTCAACTCTAGGAACAACATCTGCAGCAGGCAGGTGTCTGTGATCCACTGCAGTTGCTGTGTAAGAGCAACATATGGCAGAAGCTATCAGAAGCAGTGTAAGAGCTGCTAGTGTGGCTGCACAGTTAAAATCCAGGAGTCCAGAGTCTTGCAGTTTTTATTGCAGTGTGTTGGAATCCCTGTAGTAGTTGTTGATGTGTAATGGTGTTCACAAAACAGAAATGGGGGAGTGTTTGTAATTTTCGTTTTGAACGCTGGAGTATTCTTAGTGTTTTATGGAACATGTTCATGTCTCCGCTGCATCATCTGTTTTCTCTTTTCCTCCTATCAGCTTCCACCACAGCACCCCAGAGAATCTGCTGCTGAAGCAGTAGTTAAATGACACACTGCGCCTATTCAGAGCAGAGAAAGCAGAGCAGTGTGTTTCTGCTGGAGAGGCAGTCTGTCAGCCAGAAGTGTTTGGGCTGATGTATAAGGTGTTAGGCCTATTCAGATTGGATGGGGAAGCTGAATATGCAGCCACTGCAGAAAGGGAAGTCAGCTGCTTAGCAGCGGAAGCTGCTTGAAGTTAGCTTGTGCTCCTCTTGCTGGAAAGTTTTGGATCTGCTCCTGGTGGTGATGTATTTGGAATAATGCGGTCTTTGAAGAGCTATTTGAGCGACTTATGGGTGTTCTTAGTGTTTTAACAGGGTCGAAAATCAGTATTATTTAGACCAAAGGTGGATTTTTATTCAGACTAAAGGCAGTGGAACTGATGCCACAGTGTCCCTTGTTTAGTCCTTGCAAGGTCATTTTGAATGGCTTTTTTAATGAAATTTCTGCTTTGTAGTATTACCAGCTGTCACTTTGGGAAATAATTATTTTTAGGTATTTTGTGAATAGTCATCTGTTAATAGCTGAAAGTTACTAGAAGTCTAAGAAGTAATATAAAAGTAGTAAAGTAAAGTAAAGTAGTAAAAGGAAAGGAAGTAAAATAAAAGTAATAGAAGTCTAGGAAGGGTCATAAAACTCACAAGCTGTGTTTAACCTGCTTTGCATGTCAACACTAAGACTAAATACTCATCCCATCTCCAATCAGAACAGAAGTAGGAGCTGACCAACACAAAATGGAAAACCAGCAGTCACAGAAGTGTTTGTCCCCATGATATGCACTCAGCCATAGTGCATATGTACTGTTGTTTTACAAGCGTTCTCTGTAATGTGAATAAACACAGTAACGAAGAGAGCCTTGAATAATATCCTTACCATGCCAGACTGTTAAGTTTCACTTGGTTAAATTGTGTAGTGCCTCATCACTGAATTGGTATGGAAGTGTTATTGGATATTTGTTGAAGAGTATTTGAACCAAGTAAGTTGTTTGCTTTGTTGATCTTTGTCTTCAGGCCCAGTGCTCAGCTGTGAGGCTGCGACTCAGACTGAAATAAAACCACAACTCAACACTGTTACATTGCGGAACAGTTTGAAAGCAAGACCTTTGAAGTTAAGACCCCGATCTTTGGTAGACTACAAGTCCTACATAGACACCAAGCTGCTTGTGGCACGGTTTCTGGAGCAATCTTCTTGCAGCATGACCCCTGACATACATGAGTTGGTGGAAAATATCAAATGTGTTTTAAAATCAGACGAGGAACATATGGCAGAAGCTATCAACAGTGCTACCTTCCTTGAGCAGGTAGTTTCATTACTTACATTTGTAGGCTGGCCTTGGTTTGGAAGTATACGTTTGTAACTCTACTTCACGTGCCAATGCTTTATTTTAGCTTAATGTAGGGAAAATATAAGAGATAGAGAGGCTGTGCATGTGGGGTATTCTGGCCTTGTGGTTGATAAAGCAGGGTAGGTTGGAAGACTGCAAAGAGTCATTAACTGTGGGGGAGAAGAGAAGCAACTAGCAGGAACAGAGACTGATAAGAACATTGTTATAGAAGTCCCCTAGAAACAAACTTTTGGAATTTGTTCCCAGAATAAATATAAGACTTGAATAAAAATAAGACACAGTAGCAAGGGAAAAAAGAAAGCAGAAGGTAGAAAAGGTGTGCTTACATCAATGGAATGAATGTCCGTTTGCTTTAGACATTGCAACCTTTATCAAACATGTTTTGGCTGATTTATAAAGCATTTGAAAAAATGAGTTGATTTAAATGGGGTGGGAATGATCTGCTGTGAGAGTTGGCTTTGGTTTAAATTATCATGCAAAACATGTTAAAAAATTAATTTAGGCTGTGGAAGTAGCAGGATTTCCAACTGCAGAGAACACAACAAATTTGACAAAAACTGCTGAAAGATACTTATGGGAATTTTATTTTTCACACTGGTCTGCAGCTTGTTAGTTGAGTGGCTTCTGCAGGACTAAGACTAATTCCTTTAAATGATACCTGACACAAAATGGTTTGGGGTAACTAACTCTTGTGCAGTTTTCACCAGGAAAAAAAAAAAAAAAAGAAGCTGAAGAATGACAACACTCACTCCTTTAATCTATGGGACATTTCCCATCATCTCTCTTAGGCAAATACCAGCTTTACTCTGAAATGCTTATTTATTTATTTAGGAAATGAGTAATGCTACAATTGGGTTCTTCCTGGTTGGCTAGGAAATGTGAATGAAACAAGAGGTTGAAAAGAAACTGTATCTGTGTTTGCTTGTTAAAGGTTATGGCACCTGCCCAGCAAGATGTGGGGCTGAGGGCCCATGTGCTGCCTTTCAGACGGCATCCTGGATTGCTGCACCTGGAGAGCTGTGGTGATCTGAGCACTTTCACAACAGGTGAAGACCAGCTAGCAGAGAGGAGGACCCAGAGAACAGAACATGAGCGGCCTCACAGTCTTATTGGAGTTGTCAGGGAAACTGTACTTTGAGTTGGTTTCTGTTCTTCAGTAGAGCATTTCTGTCAGGCACACATGTGGCACAGGAAAATCGTCTCTGACAAGTAGTGGACAAGTGTGTTGCTAATCCATTTTTACATTCTCATATTCAAGACTCCCAGTGGGAAACTCGTTCTGTAAACCCTCTTAAGTACACTGCAAGCAGTCCTTCCAATTAGGCTGTTTAGTTGCAACTAGTGTCTTTGTGATTGATACACTGCTGTTCTATTGCACCTCTGTAGGCTACTGCCACTTAGAACAGTTGTTTTGTTTTTGCTCTATTTACAAGAGTTACAGCAGAAGGGCTCTGCCTTGGTTCTTCTGTGCTCAGGCAAGCACAGTTAATTCATGTGTGCACTTTATATCTTGTGGAAGAACATGGCCAGAGTTGAAGCCTGTTTATGTGGTGTATACTACTGTAGTTCTGTTGACTTTTAGCTGGCTTGTACCACCTTAACATAAAAAAACACCTCTGCTAGTACCAACTGCCATCCATGCTGGAAGCATTTATACAGCCATCTCAGATTTTCTGCAGATGTGCAGGGGATTACTTACTTAATATTATTTTGCCAACCCTAACCACTAGGCCATAGTGACCTATGAATTTAGTCTCTAGTTAATAGACAGATACATATAAGCAATTTGGCTCAAGCTGTTGGCTGCACGTAGTTTGTAAAGCTCTGTTCTGTATGCTGCTAACTGGGAATACGCTGTGTATTTCCCTAGGCTGGGATCAGGCACATAGTTCTGATAGGCAAGGCTAGTTGCAGCCTTCTGTGTCTCAGTAGGATGACTCCTGCTGCTATTTTAATGATAAAGCTTCATTTAACAATTACTAAACAGCTTTCTTACTGAAAACTTAAAGGCTTTACTATGAGTTCTAGGTAGGCTCTTTCAGAAGGGGAAACAGTAGTTTCAGCTATGAAAGACAAGTAAAATAAAATGGTCATCTCTGCACTTGACTTGTTGTTTTATTTTGGCCTGGTAGAGGAAATGCACTGTCATATTGGTACATTTTGTTCTCAGAATTAAGAGCAGAACAAGTAAAAGTTGAGTCTTGTGGAAGAAAGAAAACATCACAAGAACATATTAGTATTTATCTCAGATGCTGTATGTATTTTGCATTACATATAAAACTCCTTTTTTTCTTGAGAAGTGCATCAATTGAATTGCTTCTGTGAAAGCATGAGAGTTAGCATAAGCCATTGATACGTTGTTTGGCTGAGCTGGAATACAGACATATAAAATGAACACCGGGTTTCAATACTACAAATGTCTGGAATGCTGAGGAGTGAAGAGTTCCAGGGGAGCAGTCATGCCAGGTTGGTGGCAGAGAAAACAAAAGTATTCAAAAGCATATGGAGAAAGTAGAAAAGTTCTAGATTGTTTTATGGGTACAGAGGTAGCCACCCTCTTCAAGCAATACCCATAGCTTCCTTCTCCTATGTGCTGCAGTTATTTGCTTGCACTGTGGTCTGTGAACCATCTCTCCTAACTAACTAGCATGCTAACTAACCATTCAGTTTCTTTTGCTTCCTAGGAATTGCTTCTGCCTTCCCTCAAAAGAAGGTCAGCATGCAGATTCAGGGATAATTGCTGTGTACATAATTCTGTCTGTTAAATATTACCTATCATCTTGTTATTTGAGTAGGTCAATCTCATCAACATCCTAGTCTCCAAATCAGTAGTTTTGCTCATGCACTGTGGCTATTATATATGTTGTGTGGACGCCAAAGAAATCACTGCTTAACAGCTCTTAGTTTGCTGAACAGTGAGGAAGAAAGTCTACCAGGGGGCATATGTACAATCTGTCTGGCCATTTTATGCAGCACTTGAAGTTATGAAAGAGAATCCTTTATTGTTATCTCTATAAAAAAGGCAATTGGAGCCCTGGAAAGCATCATTTAAAATGCAGCTTCTGAGAACGAATGCTATGAAGAATGAGGGCAGAAATGATTACACTATCTCCTTGAGGATGTGGGAACTCAAGTTTACAGTATCTCACTGGCCTAGGATCAGGATTTAATTCAGATCCCATCCATGCAGACACTACCCCATTTTCATTGTTCAAGCTTCAAAAAGTCCTTTTTAAAACAATTCGATTTGCCACTTCTACTGTAAAACAAAAAGGATGTTCAGATAAACTTCCTGCTGCACTTTTAGATGAAGGCAAGGATGCAGGAGTTGTATCAGCTCCAGCAGGCACCAGGAGCTGCCTGCAGGTTCCCTACTCAACAGCCATCCAGCTGAGGTCATCTTGTGGCCCAGGAACACGTGGAGCACAACACAGCTGTTGTGTGGTAGTTCAAGAGTACTCATGACAACTCACAGTGCACAGAAAATTCTGTGAAGCCTCATCTGAAGCAGTGTTCCTTCATTGGCTTTTGCTGGTTGAATTTCAAATATCACTCCTAACCAGCATCGGGTTATACAAATATTTTTTAAGCTTTTGCAGAGGCACTTTCCTGGGCAGCCTGGTCTATTAAATGTGGAGGCTGGCAGCCCTGCCTGTAGGGGGGGAGGTTGGAGCTTGATGATCCTTGAGGTCCTCTTCCAACCCAAGCAAATCTATGATTCAATTACAGTTTTTAGTTTTGCTTATCCAAGTGGTATTAGGCCTTTAAGAATAAATCACGCTGACGACCTAAGCAGAAAAACAGTGGTTTCAGAAATTGTATTAAGCGAAAAGAATATTTAGTAAAATCTTGTTTATGAGCCTCCCTTTCCCCAGATTCAGTTATTCAGGCACTGGGATGGTATTTCTGTGATTGGTATAAAAGGCATCTTGAAATGACCTCCTTTCAGAAGATTCAAACATAGAGCCAACTCATTTGGCAAAGATTCTGATGCAACATTAGGTGAGAAATCATTTTCATTTAGAAGCACTAGTGTAATTTATTAACTGAAAATAATGCTGCTTTAAAAACAAAATTGACAATATTGGTTCACATCTGCAGAAAGACATGTACTACTACTCCAAACTCAGTAACAACAAAGCAGTTTTGTTACTTTCCAAGCACTCATGCACTCAGTACTGGCAAGCCAGCCCCTAAAATTAGTATGAGCAAACTCTCAGCCTTGTCTGAGGTATTTTTGTTTTGTATTTTATTGTTGCAAATCGTACAGACATTAGCGCTCTGTTAAATAAAGGAATGTAGCACAGTACATACATCACAACAGAACAGCTGGCCAGGGCCCCCCAACCCCCACCCCAAATAAAACCACTCCTCTTCAACCCCCCCACCCCCACCCCAAATCAAACCACTGCAGCGTCATTACAGAGGTCAGAAACCTGTGGCAAAGAAACATCAGAGGAATTACATTCAGTAGATGTGCAGTATCAACATTCCAGGCTCACATAGATCTATATATATATTTATATTTATATAGAGAGATAATTAAATGTTTACAAAGAACAATATTGTTACAAATACAATACTATACTTTTCCCAACGCTTTACAATAATTTCTATTCACCCTCTTTACAGAACAATAATATAACTTCATAGTCTAGGTACTGTGCTAAATATGTACAAGATATCTCAACCACATTGCTGTCTTCAGAAATGTATTTTATTTAAAAAAACAAGGAAAACAAGCAAACTCGGAATCCCCAATTTGAGCCAGGTTCAAAACAAATGTGAGAAACTTGCCAATAAAAAAAATAGAAGGGATATTTCACCCTTAATGTAAACACTGAAGAAAAAGTTAACAAGACTGCACAAAGCAGCGAGAAAGAGAACAAATTCAGGTCTGTTGCTGAAGAAGGAATGTAAAGCAGCAGTTTGCTCCATCTTGTCTGTTAATTCATGTCACCTGATAAACTGCTGCAACGGCCCAGAGAACTGCCAGCCTTCCAATTGGAGCGTGTTTTTTGAAACCCCTTTCCTCCACACGTAAGACAGGATTGTTAGAAGACAGTTACCAACAGTGTGTGTGAACTACGGACCTGCCAGTTCAGAAACCTCTCTCTCTCTCTCTCTCTCTCTCTCTCTCTCACACACACACACACACACACACACGCACGGCTACTGTAAGGATGTATTTTTTGCTAGACTCTGATCCCACAAGCATTCAGTTGCTTAATGTTAAGTGCCTGTGTACTGTGTGCCATGAAAGCACTTGAGTGCCAAGAACTTGGCAGAATTTTGGATGCAAGATTTTCAATAAACAGTTGTTTCATCGCTCCGTACTTTCAGGTCTTCAGCATTTTGCAGTGAAGTCAGGTAAGAACCCCACCACGTGAGTGGTACAGAAGCACAGAAACGAGTGAAGCTGGGTGTGAGCACAGCAGGACACAGAAGCACGGTAACTGTGTCTTTGAGAGTTCACTGAGTTACCTCAGGCAACTCACGGAAAGGCTGCGCTGTATATAGTCCTCTGAATTGTACGTGGATATATATTGTATTTACATATATTACTATATATATGGAGAGTTCTGAAAAAAATTCAGATGATCACCATAAACCAGACGCTGACAGGCAGACAAGATACACGCCGTCCGTTATCCACTTGCATCAGCCTGGTGGCAGAGGTAAGTGTTAACCTGGAACACTAACGTGGTGCTCTTGTGCAGTCTGTTATTCCACAGATTGGGATTAAACTATATAACGAGAACTGCAGTAAAAACAAGTCACTCTGCGTTAATCTCAACACTAAAACATATTCACTGACAATACCTGACAGTTTATGCAGTGCTCCATTACCTCCTTTAGGATTTACTGCCCTAAAACTACAAAGTTCTGTTTTCTACCTCTCAGCAGGCCGTGGGTGTTTGTGATATCTGAAAGCCAAAAATGAGCTTCTGGAGCTCGTGCTCCATGGCTCTCATCAGCATGCACACCAGCTGTGCCTACGCACACACACACATCCATCCATCTCTGGAGACATTCCAAGCTATCATTACCAGACTGCAAATAATGCTTCTTTTGCACGGTCTACCACACAGTAACTGGGAAACAAGTAACTGTGACCATGAGAACATCTTCGAAACAGAACAGACAGGTCTGTGTGACCTGTTCTTGTTTTCATCCCACTGAGCCTTCCTACCACGCTATGACATAGCAGAAACTGTTTCCGTAAAAGAAGACCAGCTTACTAGCTTGGACTAAATGCATGGTACAATTGCAGTGTAAACACCTGTATACAGTCCTGGTAAAAGTAACTACAAACAATGGAGAATTTTCCTCTCACTAGGAAGAAAAGTCACTGCTTTTATTTATTATTATTCCTTAAGGAAAAAAAAAAAAAGGAAACAACCCAACCCGTTTTCCCCCTTTTATCTCTAGCATGCAAGTTACAGGCCACTCAAATCC
Source organism: Lagopus leucura (assembly GCF_019238085.1). NCBI lineage: Eukaryota > Metazoa > Chordata > Aves > Galliformes > Phasianidae > Lagopus > Lagopus leucura. The sequence continues at coordinate 7,096,940 of NW_024962272.1, forward strand.
TATGTTTCATACATCCCTACAATATATCTTCATACAAGTGCATATAGTACACATATATATCCTAAAGGTGCCATACAAATGGAAAAAAAGTCACAACTTAACTTAAAATAAATATGTTTATCCCCACTTTACCGCTCCGATTATTATCTATGTCATGAACTAAAGAGAAAGTCAATAAAATTAGACAAGTCTTTGGACAAAAATATATGTTAAAATTGGCTCAGAGAACGAAATTACTTAGAATAGTATGCAGATCTCTTATATTCAAACTTCATAAATAGCAAGCACAATTTTAAAAACATCTATATACACCGGCACGCATTGCTGTGTGCACCAAATGCGGAAATAAGAGCCTAGAAAAAGTGTAGCTATTCAGGAAAGCCCCTCACTATTTCTCTTGTAGATATTTAAAGATCCTCCCCACCCTCCCCCCCCATCTTTAACATCTAAAACAGGTAAGGGACTATAAAAGACACGTTACATTTAAAAACAAAGCAAAACAAAACAAAGAGTTGGAAAACTGGGGCAGAGAAAGGAGGGCAGTTGTTAAAAAACAAAAAGCTTCCCCCATTACTTGGTGTAAGTAATGGAATTGTAACACGTTTAGGCATCTCAGGAAGAACTTCTTGGAGTCCTACAGTCAGGACAAACTGCTGATGGGGAGTAGTTAAAAAGTGTGTATTTGGACAGTCTATTTTAACACAGCAGCATTCACTCATTCTTCTGGAGAGCAAAATTATCCCAGCATTGTACTTTTCCTACAGATGTAAACCTCTACAGACTTTCAGAAAGCCTATGGGAAAATGGGAAGGAAAGTTCATCACATGCAGGATGTCCAAGAGAACACTTTACTTCCTACATTTCTGCCTGTCTAGTAAAAACATCTTTCATTTTGCAACATCAAGCTTATTTAATTTGTGAAATTACAATCACAAAAACCCCTAGTTATTAGAATTACTCAAACAAATCTAATCTTTTTTTGTGAATCCTGCAGTGAAGAAGGCTGCTGTTATTTTCTTGTTTTGCATGTGGAACTGCATTTAGTTTCACTTAAAAAGAGATGCAACCAAAATAGTCCTGTAGATATATTTTGCCCCTTCCCTAAATACAGGAAAATGGTGGGGAGAAGGGAGGAGAGAGAGACAGTATGCTTGTGAGTGAGATAAAGAAATAAACATCTCTGCAGACACATAAATGCAGCACTAGAGTGACAAGCACTATTGAGGAAAAACATCCTCCATGCACATTGTGACGGTGAGTGTCAGCTTTAGATGTAAACTGGTTGCTCTTGTGCAGTCAGCAGTCTGTACATGGCAGCTGGCATAGTCTTCATATGAATCTAAAGGAAATAAGACAAGTTACTCAGTGTTCCTAAAGTGCATACTACTTTGGCGAAGGAACTAGCTAAGGTCAGACAGAACAGAAGGGAAAAGCAAAGCCTGAGAAATTTTGCATCCTTATTAAAATATGGCAGGTGGTGAGATGACAAAGCAGTGTGATTGGCATCAACTGACCATGTAAAGTTGTGGATACTTGAAAATTCCCACATACAGTCCATCTAATACACATGAGAACTACAGGTACATTAAAAAAAAAGAAATGGTGGATTATCCTTACCCTCACTTCCACTGTTCAGGTTTGAGTAGCAACAGCCTAAAAGAGGTAACAGTGATGAAGTACATTATACTGCTTAGTTGCACTGCTCTTACCTCACCAACAGCGTTTGAGAGAATGTGAACAATTTTCTCATGGGGTGTTGCTACCACACTCTGTCCATTGATTTCAATGATGCGATGGCCAACACGCACACCTCCTCGCTCTGCTATACCACCTCTCATGAGGCTGCAAATCTGGAAGGCAAAGGAAAAATCTATCGGTGCCTAAGTATGGAAGAGAGGCATTAAGCTACCCCTTCTCGCCTCTGAATTGTAATTCAATATAGGCTTGCTACAGATTCTAAAATGTCGTTTATCACTGATTCAAAATAAGGTCTGTTAGCAGCAAGTAACTGCCGTATATTCTCTTCCGAGAATACAACAGTCAGAAGAGGCTATTTGTGCTGCATGTCAGATGCGCTACAGTGTGGCAATTTAAAGGTGTAGGAAGGACCACAGTTTAACAGTGTTAGGGATGCAGATGCCTTACTGCAAGAGGATGTAGAGTAGTCTTTTTCTTTTGAGAATGTACAATGTCTTGGTCAGAGACAGAAATGAAGACTGAAACAGCCTCAGATACACAGTTTTGTTTCTCTCATCTGTATTTGTTTCCCTAACTCTGAAGTTGTGGATTAAGCAGAGTCAAAGATAAAAATAACTCTGATTAACTGAATGTTTAGATCCTAAGACTTAATACGTATGCAATGTCCTGTATGCTGTGATGGAGAAAATGACAGTTTCCTTCTCCCACACATGTGCTTCACAGGAAGCTACTTACAATCCCATTTTGCACACTGAAGCCCAACTGATATCTGAGGTCCGGTCTCCTGATCAAGACAGTGGTCACTGGAGGACACCTGACTATGTTCAGTTTAACCCGAGCCTGGTTTTTCAAACCCTGCAAAAAGAAATCACCATGAGAAATGGTGGAGACAGAGGGAAACATTTAACATGAGCACTTGTGGGAAAAAGGTAAGTGTTTAAATACCGACATAGGAATACTCCTGAATAAACATTTATCTGCGTGCATTCTAACAGAACTGGGTCACTCTGTGCTAGAAACAAATATGCAAATTACTCAGGGAAATCAGCAATACAATATCAAATGTTTCTTGTTAAGAAGCTGAAACTGCTGTTTTAAGAAATGTGGCTTCCTGTTGCCAATTTCTTCGTCTCATAACAAAATGTGTAAGTATATGAAACTGGTTTAATCCAGCACACTGAGAAAAGCGAACTGTGGCTGGGAAATGAAATTTCAAACATGTAGCTAAGATAGTAACAAACAATTGGCTTCTCCAATGGGATTCTGGAAGGTTCTACTCCTGTCAAATGCCTGTTTAAGCAGCGCTGCTTTTTTGCACTCTTCCTCCCTTCTTGGTTTAACACATCCATCGTGAACTCCTTGATACTAGAAGAAAAATGAAAGAGGATTTTCTTTTTATGTCCTTCTGTGGTGGTGAAACACTAAAACAACAGATTGCCTGGACCGGCGCAGAGAGTCCATCCTTGGATTTATTTAAACCCCAGTAGAAACAGCCCTACAGAATCTTTTCCAGCAGATTCTACTTTGAACCAAGGTGCTTGCAAGCTGCTAAGAATCAGCAAAGTGGTTGCAAAGCTCCACAAAAACTCAAATGCTGAAATGCAGGCAGCTGCACTCTGTGCAATTACAAGTGCTCGGGTATCTTACTTGTAGTCTGCTGATCTTTTTTCCAACATAGAAGCAGAGACACATTTTTCTACTCTTAAATGCTTCATTCGCACAAAAAATTAGCCTTCAATAAATAAGTAAATCCATATCAGTAAAGAAATGCTTCATAAAGAATACAGTGGCTTCCACCTTTCCTTGTGTAACACATATCAATTCCAATATCTATTTCTGAAGTCCTTTAATAAGTACAATTAAAATCCGGGTCCCACTGAAACTAAGTGGCACCTGGCATTAACAGAAGGTTAATTCTGAAAAATAATTTCTACTGCAGCTAAGGTAATACAATGAAGTTTCTCCGTTCAGTTCACTGTTGGTGATTCTGTTGAGCTGAACTCCTGATTCAACAGTGACTTGAATAACTGGACTGGCATTCAGGGTGAACTGCTTTCACAGGGTGAATCTTCTTTCTTGCCAATGCTTTAAACTGTCTGGACGCAGTCGTCACAAGGGCAATGGCTGGTCTCACTTCCACACAATCTTGAGCTCAGCTTAGCTTGTTATTCAGGTGGCTTCAGGAGAATGATTGTATGAACTTGAAGTGAGCACGTGCTTATGGAAACTGCCTCCACTCCACTCTCAGCTAAAAGAACATCCCAACTCCACTTCTTCCATGACAGTGCTCAACACTGGGTTTATCTGCATGCTGTATGTGCTCAAGAGCCTCCAGAACAAACATGGAGTAAAAGACAGGAACTACTTAACTTATACTAAGCTGAAGGTATCATGCTTAATCTGATGGGCTTCTCCCTTAGTCTTCTAAATTCAGAAGAGTAGGACTCACACTGAGATATTATTCATGTGAGGAATTTAGGTATCTAACTTCAGACATATGAGTTCATTCATGTTACATGCCATCAACAGAACTGATACAAATGCACTCCTATTTTTCCTGAGGTATGCACAAGTTATTTACACCTGTTCCTTCAAAAAGAACTAATGTGGTCACCAATAAAAAAATTTACTAACCTTACAAAAAGCACATTTATTTTAAAAATGACTGATTCTGTATTATGCAAAATGGTGATAAGTGCTGACTAGAAAAAAGCAATTGCATAACTTGACCAATTTATTTCCTTCTGTAGTCCCTGGGTCTGTTTCTGATAATAAAAAGTACCAGAGGCTTTTGAAAAAGAGAGATACAGTAATACAATTGGGGAATAACCACCAGCAGCTACTCCTTAGCTCTGTCATTCTGTAATTGGTTTACAGACGATTAATAGCAGAGCCTACATCAGTAATACTAACATTACCTTACTGAACAGCTTGCAAGATATTCTTCAAATTAACATGATATTCATATTTTCATAGGAGCCTTTAGAGCACTCTAAATAAATCTGAAATCCTGAGATTTTTCTGCCACATTTAAATAGGTCATTCAGCAGTTCATACACTTGATATAAGAAGTGCTATGTGAACAGCTCTTGATGTATGGTAAGGAAGACATGAAAATCCGCTGACTTTTCTTTAGAAACACAAAATATACAGCTAGCAGTTTTTTACAGCTACAAGTGTAAGTACCAGCTACCATAAGAGAAACGTCCGCAGAAGATAAGCTGGTTGTTTCTGTTTTGAGAAAATACGAATGCGCTTCATAAAAACAAAACCCCACCTGAAAGGTTCTGAATCAAAGAAGCACAAGTCATCACAGTTTTAGAAACAAAACTTATAAGGGACAGGAAACAAGTATGGCTTACATGAAAAGCCTGAACTTGTGGTGGACTTAGCTCCACTGAAGCTTTCTGGGAGACATGTAACGTGATTTTTCTTTCCATACTTCACAAATGCAAGACTGCTTCTGTCAATTTTTTGTATACTACACTTCCGGGCTTTCATTTCCACTTGCAGAATCTAAAATGTCTGGGTCAGAAATCTGTGCATCTACTTCTCACTATAGCACAGCATTCATGTTTTGGAAACCAAAATGGGAAATCTAGTTCCTGTGCCCATGCTACAGCAGGGACACCTCCCAGGAGATCAGGTTGTCCAGAGCCCCATCCAACCTGGCCTCAAATACATCCAGGTCATCCAGAGCTTCTCTGGGCAGCCTTCTAGTGCCTCATCACCCTCTGAGTAAAGAACTTCCTTCTACTATCTAATCTAAATCTCCTCTCTTTTCGTTTAAAAGCATTCTCCCTTGTCCTATCACTATCAGATCATGTAAAAATGTTAGTCTCCCTCATTTTATATCCTCCCTTTAAGTATTCGAAAGCAGCCATGAGGTATCCCTGGAGTCTTCTCTTCTTCAGGCTGAATGATTTTCCAGGTTGCAAGTGCTCATTGCTTGCTTATGTCAAGCTTTTCATCCAAGCAGAGTTTCTACAGAGGATAAACATGTTCTTTTGTCTTTAATTCTAATTTAAAAATACTTCAAGATACATCAAACAAAAAGCCTCAGCTCCACTTCAGCCAGAGGCAATAAAACAGTTAGTATAGCTTATAACAGTATTAGGCAACTCTTTCTCCCACATACATTGTTACAAAAAATGTTAAGAGCCTTTAGATAGACATCTGGCAGCATCTAGTTTTCCAACAAAATGTTCTGATGATGTTCTGTACATTAAGACATTAAGTTCTGATGTTAAACTCTGTAAATGCCACAGTTCACCTCCTGAGAGTCAGAAAACTGGGAGAGCACAATTTGCATCACATTTTGAAAATCCAATGAAAATGGAAAAATTCAAGAGGAATTAATACTTAATTGTTCTACACTTACTGCTTTCCCACTATGTAACCCTTTAAAAACATGCAGAAACATTCTCTGTACCTTTATAATGCTCTGACATGTTGAGAGAGGTAAGCCAACCAGACTGGTCCCGTTGATTGACATGATCTGGTCCCCTATATTCAGCTTTCCAGACTTCTCTGCTGGTCCCCCATGCATCATATTGGCTATGATAACTGTAGGCAAAATGGATCCCCAGCCAGACTCCACAATTACTACACCTAGGATTTCTCCTTTTTGCTTTTCGATGTAAACCTGTATCATAAGAAAAAGTGCATCAAACAGAAGCTTCTTCTCAAACACAGAACTGACTAATTGCCCCTCCCTTTTCTCCTCCACCTTCTGGGAAAAAAAAAAAAGTTTATCTATATTTACTAATATTTATATATATAACTCCTCCATATATTTTATAAATTAACAACACACACCCTTCGCTATTTGCAACATGCCTTTCTAATTCAAAGGCAAACAGAACAGTTGTATTCAAACATTAAATAATCAACAATACATAGATTTTGCTTAGTAAAGAACATTCCTCATACAATTTTTTTTTCTGCAGATGAGCAGAGGGAACTGGAGGGGAAGAAACAGTGATTACTGTGTGCTTCACAGGACAAAGTTAAACAAGAGGAGTTTACAAGAGCTTATGACTACACATTGGAACACCACATGCTGTCTGTTGCAGTAATGCACAGGTTCATATTTACTACAAAGAACAAAGCAGCACACCCCTTCAGCAAAAACAATTCTTTATAATCTAGAGTCAGTCACTCCATCAGTGCCAACATGAGTTTTACGCTATTTACTGTAATCTCTAAATTGTATTAATTTTTAATCTGCTTTAAATTCATTCTGTCAGCATACAATATCAAACATTTAAAAAATGTTAGATAAAAAGAATGCAAATCAATTCACTTTTCACACATGATAGACTTGGTTTGCTCTGTTTGCCTTTGATAGAGAAACGATGACAGGTTGTCCTACTGAGGAGGATATTCTAGATTCATTTAAGTCATTTGTAAGAAATACTAATGCTTTTCTGATTCGTGCCCGTATGGGCCTGCCACTAGTACAGAGAGTCTTACTGTTGTTAGGAAGAAAAATGAGACATACATCTTTGCAGTTTTCAGATTTGGAGAAGTGAATGAGGTCATCATTGTACATGTCCTGGGTGTTGAGCAAGTCACTATATTCCTTCTGGCTAAGGTCTTCTGGGTTGATTCCGTTCGCCCTCAGAAACTCCTGGTATGCTACACTAAAGGCTTGACCTATGGACTGTGCAATCAGCTGTGCCTGCAGCAATTCCCAGAGAAAAGAAAGTCAAAACATTCTGATGGTCCACTATACAATCACATTGTAAAATGGCTTAATCCTACAATGTCCTAATCCTAAAGTCACAGTTAAAAAAAAATACTTGTGCACTAAAAATTAAAGCTTTATAAGATGTCCATACGTTCTCTTGAGAAAAGGAAATCCTGCCACAGCTAGGAGTCACTAGCATAAATGTAAAGGCACACCTGCTGCAGTGACTGAAAAATAGAAGGCAAAAAACAACTCTACCTCCCACCTGCAGTTCTTCTCAACCTTGCAGCTTCTATGTGGCTCTCCTGTATAGCAGAGGTAATGCCACTGATGGAGTTGGAAACAGAAGACAACTGGGATCACTACCCCTTGAGGTCAAAGTAAAGTTAAAAAGACAGGTACTGGACAGTAGGGGAAAGCAGCACACAGGGTGCAGAGTACACACACAGATGCTGTGTGTAACAGGAATTGTAATGTAAATACCACTGTGTGGGGGACAGAAGCTGGCTACAATCTGCACAGAAACAGTCCCTTGCAGCATGATGCTGAATGGGGAGAGGGGCTAGGGAAGAGATGGACAAAGTGCCATGTTTAACCAGACCCTGGGGATGGCTTGTTATGAAAACTTCTGCGGTATATTTTTGTACAGCTTTCCAACTGCATTTTAAGGTCCAGTTTGGTCCCCAGTAACAAAAAGTTTCTCAACTCCCAGTTAAGAAAGTGATTGCATTTCAAAGCAACTCAAGATAGCACTTAACTTGCTGATGAGCATAGCATGATAGCTAGTGCTGAGAACGCGAATGTCTAGACTAGCATTATTTGCCAATGCTCAGTTCAATGAGAAGAACAAGATGGCACAACAGTGGGAAAACAAAGAGCTAAGCCATAAACGTGTATTTTATGTATGTTCATACGGATACATCTTGTCTCCAAGAAGAGATCAATTCCCATTTAAACAGCCACTATTTGGACACATCAGTAAGAATCAGTTCTTTTGGATATTCAGCCAAAAACAGGACTGAAAATCTAGTGCTAGCTTCCTTAGATAAGGACATTTTGGCCAACCTCCACTGCTTACAGCAGGCTGCCAATTTTTTTTATGTTCTTGGACAAAATATTGACAGACTACTTTTATCAATGCTTCTGTCTTCATTTTTCAACCTCAGTGGAGGACTGACATATGTACATCCACCTGCAGCTACACAATTCATCTGAACATAGGCTCATATTAGGTTCATCATTACGTTTAATCAGCTGCTTATTCAAGGAACTTTCCTTCATCAAAGTCCTTGCTGATACAGCACGGAGTAGAAAGCATAAAAAGATTTTAAAAGAACTGATACTCCCACTTCTGTTAACTATTTCAGTATATGCAAAATTGCACTACAAAGTCTTCCTTCAAACTAAGTGATGTGCAAGCCACAAGAACAGGAAGTAAGCTATTACCTCATCCTCCCTAATTTGGGCAGGATGCCTTCTGCAACTGGCATCACTTCTGTGATCTGTAAGTAATTTACACGCAGTTGCAATTCTTCTTTCATCTCCTGCTGTGTGAACCATTTGACTGGTATTAATATGACAGTTGCCACAGAGACAGTTAATATATTTTTACCTGGAGGCTCAGAACTGGGAGTTTTTATCTTCCCAAATTTTTTGAAACACTGTGTAAGCTAACCCGATTATGAGACCAACAACTCTATCTCTAGCCACTTCAGTCTGTGTTTGATTTTATACGTCAGTAACCCAGCTTTACGAAGTGCATAAAACCACCATGCTACAAACAGCGCTTGTGAAAACAGGATATGAAGGTTAGTAACAAGCATGTTAAACTTAGCAAACCTACACCACATTCACACAGCTGTCATGACTACTTTGGGGGTACTAGAATTAAAAACTTTCCTAGCTGCCTTTTCTTACAATAGCAGCATCTACTCTTCAACTCAAACAAAAAACAAACAAAACAAAAGGTTTCTCAGATGCAGTAATCTATGAGGTGACATTTAGATCAGAAATTCCCTAGGAAAGCAAGCATCTTCAATAGGCATTCATTCTTATAAATGAATTATGAACTTGCATAAGTAAACTGTGACAATGGAACCTCCTTATCACTGTTACAGAAAGATAATGTGGAAACTTAAAAATGGGAAGCTTTTCTATAAACATCAACTTTGTGGTTAAAATGTAAGATCCAAACCTGCCAACAAAAAGCAAGATGAAATATCTTGCTGTGATTAATGAACAAACAGGATCACTTCCTAGTGGACTTCAAGCCTACCAAGATGCGCTTACATTTCCACCCCTAGAAAATTATGAGACAGGTAATTCCTTACATCCTCAGACTCGAAGACATGGCAAATCATTTTGTACTGTCTCTTTCCATCCTGGGAAGGGTGAGATGCTTCCACATTATCCTGGGAGTTAGACCGTGGCATTCTCCTACGAGCCATCAGAACAACTATATTTCCTATATCTGCGATGTAAGAAATGGTCCGCAGAGGATGATCCATCATAGTTTCCTAGGGAACAGAAAAAAAAACAATCTGAGAAGCTGTTTCAGTGAAGTTTTTACTGGACTCTGAGTACTATGTCAACATAAGACCTCAGTTAAGTGAAGCCCATACAAAGAAAGAAGACACCAATAAAAAACAAGAGTTTCGCTTTCCAAAGGAATAAAGCAAAGAACATGTTTTATGAATTCAAATTTACACAAAAGCCTCAATATCAGAACCTGAATATGCTGGGGATGTACAGATTCAGTGTGCAAAGCACTACAGCTTTCACATTATCACAGCCAACCATTCCTGGCTACTATGGGCACAACCAATACTTGCCACATGACAGCTAATAAAAAGTGAGCTGACTGCAGTCAGTTCACCTGAAATTTCTAATAATTTAACTACAGACATACCAGAAAATTGATTATATGACATGGCTCTTAAACATGGATTTCTTCCTAAGAAATCCTACAGGGAAATAAAAGAGCCAGCACTTCTTTAAAAACAACTTCTGGCAGACAGGTGAAAGTCTATTTCAGTAGCCTACTGTTACAAAGGTATCCTTGCGTATACCTGTGTGTCTGCATTCAGTACTTTAATTCTTTGTGTAGAAATGAAGAGATCCACTTCAGTCATGGGTTGAGATTCCCCTTCTGGAGCCTGCAATTAAATGAATTAGAGTCAAATGCACACACAAAGTAGCATCCTTACTAATGATGTTAGATCACAAGCAGGGGTGTACTAAAACACAGTCACCAGAACAGCAATGCAAGATAGAGTATTAGACTGCAGAAGCTAAAGAGAAACACAAAGATATGGAAACTACATACGGATTTATGAAAGTGAATTGGATATCAAACAATTGTTAACCCCATAAAAACTTCCTTGGTATCTTCACTGATCCAATAAAGTTATATGTGACTGCAACTTGAACTGTATAGATATTTCATGCAAATTAGTATGATTCTCCCATTTTGGCCACATTAGCAATCCCACTTTAAAGAATTTTTTTTCACACCAGCAAACAGAAACACCTAACAGTTACTCTTGCCTGAGGAACTTCTTTTTAAGCTTACAGCGACTGCTCAGACCAATGGAAAGAAAACATACCAAAGGTGGGTCTAAGCAATTCGTAGGGCAGTTCTGGTAAGAAAGCCTTCACAGTCAGACAATGTACTAATCAAGCATCAATCCCAGCACAGAAATAAGATGTGTGTCAGCAGAAAGCCAACGCTTGTAATTTATTTTTTTTTTTACAAGTTAAGATTCGTTAAAAGGTATTTAAAATCTCCATAAAGAAAACTTATTATTAAAGTAAGCCATTATCAGCAGATTACCATGTATATGTAAACTTTTTTTGCATCCAGCAATTTGACACATCTGTGAATCAAACAAATAATTCTTTATCTAGATAAAAGATAAAATAAAAATAGATTTATTTTTAATCCGTCATTTTACAGAGTTACAACCTTTTCTGTGTTAGTCCTGTTTCTTTAGCATGGATTTTAGGTACTGCCTGTAACCATTTGATAATTCCAATTTTTACTCTATTTCTAACATGAAATGGCTAATGATAAGCAACAAAAAAAGGCCAACCAGGCAACTGATTTCTGAGAAATGTCAACTTGTATGGTGGCTCAGAAATAATCTTAAAAAAGAAAACAAACAAAAACTTGCTGGATGCAGAAAATAACACAAAATAAAAAGAAAGGCAGAAAAATCTCCCAGAAAACAAAAGAACAGGCATAAAATAAAGCTGATGGAGTTTGTACTGCACCTTCTTCCTGCTTTTGGCTAATTTCTGGGCCATCTGCTTAGCATGGAATAAACAGAGACAGGAGAACGGTTAGAGAAGAATTTACAGAGACTCCAAGTCAAGCAGGAATCTGCATGCTAATGCCAGGGCTCACAGACTTCTAGCTGCTCTAAATTAATCCCAACTCAGATTAATTTTCTTTTTCTTCACTTATCCAAGTTTATCATAACCACTTTAAAACATGAAAAGAAACCACACTGAGAAGATCAGTCAAGAAACATACAAAAGCATTATTTTTTTTCCATTCAAGATACTGCTCTCAACAAACAGGTTTTTGCTTATTTGCTTGTTTGTAAGAGAGGAAAAAAAAGCAGCTCTCCCTCATTTGCAGTAGTAGAAGCCATGAGTACAGCCTTTGAAGCAACATCTGGATAGACAGTGAAAGAAGAGTTTTAACCATTTTATTCCATTGTTTTCTGATCTAAGGAATTTAAATTATAAGTTGCCTAAAACCCCCACACCACAATCTTAAAACCAATCAAACAGAAAACAAACAAACAAAATCCCACATTATAAAACTTCAGTAGTTTCTCCCAGAAAAACAGCGTGACAGAAGCAACAGAAGCTAACCTTCACCTCCGTTTTCTCCTCCTCACGTGCAAATATACCCAATGCCAGCATTCACATTACATTTCTGAACAAAGATTTCCTCTGACAACTGCATATCGCCGTGTTTTTTTCAAGAAAAGCATGTACTTCATAGCTACAGCCTCCTAGAACAGTCTCTTGTCACTGATTTGTCACTACTTCCACTGAATTATATCCAAAGATATACTGCCCCACTGCAACAAGTGCATTTACACACTACTGCTGTGACAATAACAACACAAACAAACATCACCTTTCTTATGATCTTGCAAACATTATTCAAACCAAGGTGAAATGAACTTATGAACCTGCTTACTAAAGAAATGCAATACTCATTAAGCACGCAGATATCCTTTTACTTCCAACAGTTAATGTTAGCCAATTAAATTTACAGGCATTCTTGTGGAGGCCTAGCATTGCAACATTCATGAAGAAAAATTCATAGCTAACTGCTTTTATGAAGAACAAAAAGGAAGCCTCAACCAAGAGACACAAAGAAAATTTACATAGATGCTCACCTCTTTATTCTGTCAATTTTAGTGTAAACAAATCTGAATGCAGCTACTGAAATTTTAGACGTGCTGCTTATTTACAAACATGAAAAAATATTCTCACATAGGTTTTTAGTCATCTTTTCCAAATGGAGTAATATTGGATAGTCTGGTGATAACAAACCACTGCAAAAGCAATTAGAACAGCTTCATGCTGCAGGCTCTGCACTATATTAATTTACATTGGTACTGAGAAGTACTATCCATATGTTGAATAATAGAGTTCTGGTATACACTGGGCAAGGGGGAGACACTAATGAGACTCAAACCCTTCTCCAAAATGAAGATCCCCTTCCACACAATTTTCCCCTCCCTCTTCCCCCAAACTGTACATAATGATCGACCTCACAAAAGTAGAAAAGTATAGGCTGCAAAGATGAGAAATTCAAAATTCTGCTCTTGTTCCAATGAGAGTGTATACCCTGCATTACTCTTTTTGAAGAATGATTTTCAAGTATTTCATAGAACTAAGGTAATGACATGGAGCAACTGATACTAAGAAGTGATTTGACACTACACAGAAATGTCATGAAAGAAGTTACAGTTCACAAAAAAAAAACACCACCACCACCTCATCAAATTAGGATAATTTTACACTATAGACTATCAGTCAAATCTTCTTCATTGTTGTTTTGCTAATGAAGATCAGAAGATTATTTCAGTGTGCTTAGAAAGAAGCCACCTGATTTAAACATAACGATATATTTTTTAAATACGAAGAGCCCCTTCACCTAAACAAAATGTAACCACATAATACTCGCAATACTCAAAATCTTAAATCTTTAAATATCAACAAGATTTCACTTTTCGGCTTAGATATTCTCAAGCCATTTAATTTCTACAAAAAATGTACTGCAACTTATCAAACACATGAAAGATACCTGGTAAACAAAATATGTGGAAAATTAAATTATTGGCGCATCTTAAGTTACATTTAGCAATTCAATTATTTGATAGCTCAAATTTGACAAATCTCCCAACGAAAAATAATACAGAAAGCTGTTCCTCTGTATGCAAATTGTAGCATCAGCTCTGCACAAATCAGATGTGAACTGTAAACACAGAAGTTTTTTTTCCTATACTGCCATAAGTATTAAACTTCAAGTATGAATTTCAAGTAAACAACATTGTTTTCCATGCCATTTAAATGAGTAAGACTACAGTCAGAAAACAGTTCAATTCCTTTCCTAAAACTAAAAGTACCTCTTGGTGGTAGTATGAAATCAATTAAGCTTGATGAATGCCTTCAAAGCATTGTATCTGTTACAACTTATGTTGACTTCACATAGTTATATGTCCATGCAACAAAACCCTCAACTCTTCTGCTTTTATCTGCAGAGGTACTTGTTTAAAGAAAAAGTATGAAGAACTGTTTTCAAAGTTTGTTCATATTTTGAAGGAATTAGTATGTGGTCTAACTGCTCATCCAAAAGGAAGCATTAGAAGAATTATTAAATTCAAAAGGAACACTGAGATTAGAAGGTATGTGAACACAACAAGCCTTAAACAAAGCTGTTCCCTCTTTTCCAATACTCTTAAGTTTACAGATTTTTCTAAGATCTGTCTTAATTCATAAACTTTGGCGATTTAAGTAGTGATTAACCTAGGAGCAGGAACTCTATTTGTCATAATGAAGCTCTCACTAAAACGTTTGGCTTGAATGGCAATCGCCAACAAAATCAATCAAAACCAACACCAAAGATCTCAAGGGGCAGAGGGGCACATTTGCATTTCCATCATGTAGAAGAACATAATCTGCCAAAGAACTGTGCAATGGTATTGTGTGCCATGCAGTAAGCAAACAATTTTCTGAAATTCACTTAGTTTCAGAAAATTATGCGCACAAGCTTGCTTTTACCAGGTCAACTGTACAACTACTAGGACCTCTGCCCTACGACACATTTACTGTAACCAAGAACATGCAAGCCTGTTCATTTAAATGGATGTATAAATTATGGATTTGATGAGTGAAATAAGCTGAACAGATTCCTTCCATGTTGAGGCACAGCAGTGCTGAGGCATAACAGAAACCTCAAAAAGGTTTCTGTTTCTGCTAACGAATTTCTTAGACTCTTTAACTTTTCTTTATAACTCATGTTCAAAAAGCAGCACTACATAACTGATTTACCTTGCAGAAAAATAAAGCACTTAACCTTCCTGAAACCACAGACAACCCCACACAAGAAGACTACTGCTTACATATCCACAATTTTAAGGTACAGCATGAAAAGTAGCCAGAATCATTCCTCACCTTGATTCTGCTGACAGCTTCCTGAGCCTGCATCATTCTCACATTCTTGGAGGGAGTTTTATCAGACAGGAGCTGAGTTGAACCAAGATAGTTGGCAGCAAAAATGATTCCATCAATTAGGTCTTCAGGATCACACGGTCCAGGAACTGAAACAAAGGAGAGAGATCACTGCAGAAAATCACACCGAATCATGGCAAAACACAACACTGACAGCTTGAGCCTGCACCTGGTGGCTGTAAATGCTCCTCTAAATTACTACAGTTTCCCATGACAACATGGCAAACAGTTCTTTCAGAGCACACCACGTAAAAGCTCTCAACATCTCTTCCACAAAAACTGTAATCATTAATCCAATCTGTCTCTTACAATAGCTCATTCTTCTTGAAAGGAATCACCTTATGGCAAAATCTCTCAGAGCTTTTGCTGTTACAAAGAGACATGGTAATAAGCTCTTCCCTCATCCACCAAAAATCTCCTTGCAATTCTAAGACAGTTATAACTAAAAGAGAAAGGGTGCAATTTAAGAATAGCCATCAGTTACTTGCTCACTGTCAGCCACAGTTAGTACACGGCAGAGGAACCTCCCTGGCAATGCTTTACAGGTACCAACACCTCCTCTTATCAAGGAGACTGATAGCCCAATTAAACAAATTACTTTCATCTCACAGGCCTTTAAAAATCATCCTCAGTCTCAACAAGGATATTAAGGGAAAGTACAGAATGCAGTAAAAATGTTGCTACATATGCAGAGCGCAGGATGTTCCAGTGGGAAAAAGCAGCACTGAAGTCCCAAAAGATTATCATCTGATTCCCATCAACTTCTCTGGAAAGTCAGAGGGTGAGGAAGTACTCAATGCCTAACAATTTAAATCATTATAAAGCAGCATTTGTTATCTGCAACTTTTAGATATAATTGCCAAACACACCACACAAAAACTGTGTATCTAAAACTGCAACTGTATGTTGCAATTTAACACATTGCTACATGTTAAAGTTGTCAGGATCCCAAAGGAAATCTGGTCGAGCTGAGCTTCTTGCTTCCTTAGAAGTGAAGAAAAGATAACTGATGTTCAAGACAAGTGAAAATGTATATCTTCTTAAATAATTCAACTGGCAAAAGTAGTTGGGTTTGAGGGCTTTTTTAAGTTTTCTATTCTAGGAGCAAAGCGAAAAAAACCAAAAAAAACAAACAAAACCCCCCCCTAAAATATTAGAAAGGAGTTTTCATTAGCTCAAGGCTTTTTTTTTTTTTTTTTTTTTTTTGAAAAATGAGGCGATGGAGCCCAAAGTTTAACATTATTTACAATGCCAATTCTGTTTTAATTACAATACAAGAGACCAACAATCACTTAAAACAAGCATGAGAAACTTGAGCCCTGAAGAAATGCGAGTAATTTTTAATAATAGAATAACAGATCTAAGAGATTAGTAGAACAATCAATTTGTAGTCTAAAGGGAATGGCTGATAATCCTACTAATCATTTAAATACAGCAAACTGTAAAGCCATCCAAGAAATTCCAAGACAGTCAAAACGACCAACTCTATTTCCAGCACTTTGTAAAGCACACGTTGCAACTGCTAGTGGGGCAAAACAACAAATGAAACTTCAAATGTTTGGCTTCTGTTGTGCACCCAGAACAACAGAACTGAATTTATTATTTTGTTTGTCTGCGTGGAGTGCAGATTCACACAAAAGGTAACATGAGTTCAGGTAGTAGGTAATCCGTTTTCTCACGTCTTTCTCAATAAACACATCCCTATTACAATCTG
Organism: Lagopus leucura; assembly: GCF_019238085.1. NCBI lineage: Eukaryota > Metazoa > Chordata > Aves > Galliformes > Phasianidae > Lagopus > Lagopus leucura. Next base: position 7,113,802 of record NW_024962272.1, read on the forward strand.
AACTCTAATACAGGAAGCACTGTGTAATTAGAGGACAAGTAGCTGTAAAGCAGTGCAGATCTCCTCTGGCAGGCCTACCAATTAGTCCCATTAATTCAATCTTGCTAATTAATCCAACTGAGATTGGAATGAGCATGACACTTGAAATTAGTGCTAGACAGAGCACTACAGTCATCTTGCTTAACCTCTTTTCTTTATTCATCATAAAAAATTTAGCAGTGTTTTATGAGATTCTGATAAAAGCCTAGTGGATCAGACAGGAATTTGGAATGAAACACTAAAAAACAGAATGTATGCATATTCCTGAAGTTCAGAAAGAGCCTAATAGGATTTAGCTCAGGCTACAGATTGAAAACAGTTTGATCTAAATCAGTGCACCCAACTCTAGTAGCTTTTCTATTCAGCAAATGAAAATAAAATTTTATGCATTATAAATACTGGAATTCTTAAGAGATGCAAAAATATTTAGAAATCGTAGAACCACCTTACCTTCAACATAGGTTGGAAATGAAGCCAAGCTTTTTCTGGACTGTAATTAAGACAAAGAACAGAGCATGTGCATATACAGATTAAAAAGTTCTCCATGCCAAAAAGAAAAAAAAGATATTAAAGGAAGATTGCTGTATACTAAGATTTACTATTCTATCTGGTACTTTCAGACTTGAACCAGGTACGTAAGTTCAGTGTATTCCATTTACATGTTTAGCTATCAGGCAAAATGCTAAGCTCAGTTTTCAGTTACATGCTGGTATCTGTTAGCATATTAACTATCAAATGGTGCTCTGCTTTCACTAATCAAAAGGTACGCAGGAAAACACATCACACCTCAAAGATCAGTTTTCCCACCACAAATGAATGCCATGTAGAAACATACACCAAAACCATCAGCTCAGTTAGTTATTCATTAACCAAATTTTGTTATTCATCACAATTGTTTTTACATGTATCCCTCACATCATACAGCCTATTAAAAACATTTCAAATTTTATATTCTGTGGTATAATTGAAGCCACTAGAACTTTGACACCAGCTCTATTTACACTGCATCAAGCATAAGAATATATTTGCTACCTTCAATTCTCTAAAAGGTGAATGGTTCAAAAAAACTTATTTTGTATATGTCAATACACAGTGCAAAGGAAGACCTTATTTCCAGCTGCAGCTTTCCGTATGAAACACACTGGCTAACACTTCAAACACCTGAAAGCTACAAATTCAGTAAGACTCACCATGTTATTATACTCAATAACATACATTGGAAAAGTTATCAAAGAAAATTCAATATGCCACATACAGATGACAATAAATAATGGAAATAGATGCTGATATCACAAGCATCGCAAGTAAGAATTTTGGATAGCCCAAGGATTACAAAACTTTAATGAACATATAACTGATTTGTATCAGCAGTAACTCCTTCAATGACTGTCCAATTCAGTAGTATTAAAAGAAGAGCCACATATAGTCAGAATACTGCACAGTATCTTAGACAGTTTTGAGCTGCAGTTATACATATTCATATTTATACCAGTATGAAAAATTAGTCTCCTTTATTGAAGGAAACTTACTAGGTTCTGTATGATAGTGATAAATATAGGTAGACCAGGAAGGTCTCTGTTAAATGACAGACTAATCCCAAAAAGTTTTTTCCATTTTTGCAAATGGAAAATACATGCAAGTAATTTTTTTTTCAAGCACCGATACTGGTCTTGCTATAAAAACCACTCAAGAAAGAAAAACAAAACATACATGATAGCCAGCTGTCTATGCAACCCTTAAGTACTTGTTCCTTCTAAAAATGACTAAGCTGTACTGCAAAACTAAGAAGGCTCCCCACCAGAGGTAGTACTAACATACATAAAGATGTCAGTAAACCACCATCTCCTGCTGCCAAGGCATATCAGCTGCTGCATAGATAGAGACATTCATTCACAGATGTGTGGCTCTTTCACCTCTTCAGATTAATGTTTTTTACTGCACCACCTACCTATACAGGCTCAAAAGTCATTTGCTGTTGCTACTCGCATGTAGCTAAGAAGGATATTTAACAGACGGACGCTGACCACACCTGAGGACAAATCCACTGCACACCACAGATAGTTTATGCAAAGAAATATCTTTTCTGATAAACTTTTTTTTTTTTTTAAATTCAAACAGCGTGCCCAAAGTTTATAAATACAGATTTGGCAACTATTCAGCCATCTGGCTAGCGGATACAACTTCTTCTCAAGATAAAACCATTAAACTGTCATTACACACGCTCTTACAGTGAAAACTCTCACCAAAAAGTCATATTTTTTCTTTTGCTCTTTATCCAGGTCAAAGGATATTCCACTAAGGCCACAGGAATACTAAGGAAACAGGCAAAACTGCTAATAAGATGAAATCTACACCTTTTAATTATCCAAAAATAATGAAATGCTGAGATCATCAATATTTCATTACTCTTGTTAGTATTTTTACTGCCTTTTGGCATAGCATTATACAAACTGTATCTTAGAAAAAGGTTTTTATTAAGATCTTAAAAGAACTCCCCAAAACTATGACTCTGTTTTATCACTCCTCTTGCATGAAGATACTAAAGCAGGCACTATTGCTCATTTGAGAGGAACAAATGGACTTATTCATCCTACTGTGGATTTTACCAGGTTTACCAGGATTAACTGTCACCATGCGTGAACACATACTAAAAACTGAAATGAGCAGCACCTTATCTTGTTTTCCACATTTTTCCCCTGAGTAAGTTTATCTAAAAATATTTAATAGTTAGAAAGTACATGAAGTAACAAAATTTATAAGCTGAAGAAAGCTAAACGCTTGAAGAAACTAACAATACTGCAGCTAAAAATGTAATGACGCAATCCACTGATTAAAAAAAAGAAAATAAACCAAATTTTGAGTAGGTGGAACTAGCATGCTGTAAAAAGCTAATAGGTGAAATAATGCGTAAGAAAGTATTTAGCTGCATTGTGCAAAGCTTTATTGAGGAGTCAAGAACTCCTAAATTCTGACTGTGAATCACTGGCAAATTATCATCAGATCACATTTAGCTCTTCCAACAGCTCTGTCTGCTAATATAGTAATGCTAATATACTAAGTAGAAAAAATTACTAAATTAATTTTATTTAAGGAGGATTATTCACCTCTCTGAGAAATATTACTTTCTTTGTTGGAAGACATTTTGAATGGGAAAAAAGAAAGAAGCTCCTTCATTTGTCTCTAATACAAAAGTGATTTCTTCTGTTCTTCTTCCAGCCTGGTAAGTAAATTTTGCAGCAGCCAAACAGAGTCAGAAATGTCATGATAACCCTTCTTAAGTACGTTAGAAATTCAGTTGGACAGCCAGACAAGCACAAGGGGAAGAAGCTGTAAATCAGCTGTAAATCAGTAGTTTGTTGCAGTATTGACAGAAGAGAAGGGATTGCACAGGTCTAAGAGCGGAATGACAACAAAAAGGCATGAGCAGCATGAACAAGACTGTGGCTTTTAAAAAGGTTTCACTCTACCTCTTTATTAGTGGAGGGCTCTGCTGTACTGCAGACATCCTGGTGATGTTGCCTACTTGACGACTCAGCACCCCGAGGTGAAGAAGAATCTGGAGATGGAGACTAGACATGGCAAGAAAATAAAATTAAATAATGATCTGAGTGAACAATGTAGAAATTCTTCTTTCATAATTTCCTCTCACTTGGCAGAGGAAATAAGAAATGAGTGAAAAAAAGGAAAAATAAAAAACAAAACAGGACAAACATTTTTGAGATGTTGTAACCCTTGACTTTATCACAATGATAACATGTAACTCAGTACCTCACTGGACTTGGTCTGAACAGCTAAATCTTTTTAAAAAACCATTTATTTATCAGTAATGTATAAAATAAACAGGTGGAAGACTTGAAAATCTGTACACAACGGCAATAAGGACCGAGCCAAAAAGTGTGTCATAACATCATTCTTGTGAGGTAAATGGAGGATTGCCTGTGGCACTGGGCCAACTGCTTACATTTACTGTCAGCATTCAGCAACACTGCAGTCACAGGGCTGCCAGTTGCGCAAGAACATTCCTGTTACATGCAGGCAAATGATTCTGTGAGCTTACTGAAAGCTGTGAGCAACACAGACCCATGTTCTAGAATTCTGACATTTAGTAAAGAAAATATGAAGTCATTAAGCAGAACTAAGCTGTGATGGTAGACAGGCGAGTTGATCACAACCAGAGAAGAGATTCTGCTAAAGGTAACTTACTCTTAAATGTTAAACTGTAAAGATGGAAGAGAAGACTGCAGTTTCCCTAGCAGCACAAAGACTTTCAGGCATAATAAACCTGAAGTAGTAAATTAATTTCATTTAAGCAGAAGCAGGCTGTAAAACTTGTCCATAAATGTCAGTTCCACTATCTTTAAAAATACCTTTTATTAACTGTACAAAGAAATACTAACATACTCAAGGACTTCTTAATGTACTAAATGGCTATACAGTACCAGTATAATCAATGGTTCTTCAATCTGGAGGATTTACAAACTCTGTAAATACTGCACAGTTCATTCTATGATCTAAACAACATACATGCCTCCTACATCAAATTTCCTAATTTCCTTTACTTCTTTAACCCATAGCCTTTAACCCATAACCTGTGTCTCATACCATTTCCTAGTCATTCAGCATCATCATATTAGAACATCACAGTATAAAAACAAATGGAACAGCACACAAAGCAGTATCATCAAATTTCCAGTTCTATGTGATCTGTCAGTGAGTATTTTGGTAACTGTGGGAAAGGCTATTCTAACCAGAAGCTGTTCCTGATGAATGCTGACAAAGAACACCATAGTGAGGTACCACAGAAGGGCAAACTGGAATGTAAACGTGACACAACACTGAGTTGGAATTAATGATGGTGACCAAAACATATGAGAGTACAAAGCGTCAAGCCAGCACGCATTTTAAAGGCAGATTTTCAAAAGGTATTTGCAAAACAAGTCTGTGCACATGATAAAACATAAATCCTCTAAAGCAACTTCAGCATTTGTTTATACAAGCTGAGTTTTTAACTCAGCAGAGCCAGATTTCTACAACCTCCTTTGATATAGGGAGTTTGGCCAATTCAACAGTTCATCAAATGAACTGTTGAATCAGTGGCAATGATGGCAAAACAGTCTAATACCATTCTTTCATTTTCTTTACAAGAAGAAAAAAGAAGAAAAAAAGAATCCTCTTCCCTAACCAAAATTATCAATAATAATAATATACTGCCTACGAATAACAAATAACAAACTCCCTACAAAGTTTGCTACACAAGAAGAAACAAGTACTGCCCATGAAAACTTTTCTACCAGCGTTTGAAGAAGAAACATTCAGTTTTCCTTCACATCACAATGTTTGTTCAGAGCCACCACTTACAATCCACAAAGAAAGAATGCAGTCACAGTCTGGAAGTAGCTTTTGTGCCAATAATGAAATAAACTGACAAATCACAGCGGACAGACAACTTGCACAGCTGTTGTATAAACTGAATTCTAAAACAAATGCTTACCAACTGCTTCATTATCTGATAAGAAAACAAGTTCTAGAAACCTAACAAAAATGCTTTCAGAACAAACAAAATAAATGCATGTGAAGCATGCTGTTATTACATAGAGAGATCCAGCAGAGGAATGAAAGTGTTTTCTAAAGTGCAGTAATAAAAAAGTACAAGTTGCCCACTTGAATATCTACTTACGCTTTTCTTACGATACTCAACCTGGTACATCCAAAAATTCTCCATCTCAATTTCAGTGTTGTTTGATTCTAACTAACACACAACTCACTCCACTTGAGAAGCCTTCCCTGCTATTGCTCAAAGAAATTCTGTAACAGAACTTGTAACTGGAGAGGATGAAGCATTGTGTTGCATGGAACTTATCCAGGTCAATCCAGCTGGCTGCTGAATAACTTGTGAAGAAAAACATAACCAGCACTGAAACTTCTTCAAACACAACCACCTGCTTTCGTTTTATAAAAGCAATGCTGTTTTACCTATTTATGGCATCAGAGTCTCTGAAAACAGTATAACTTTGGGCCACAAATAAAACTGGAACAGAAAGGATGAAATGCTACTTCAGCACAGCAAGATGAAGTTAAACAAAAGACCATTACTTAAAATGTCTGCACACAGGCTTCTTGGCCAAAGAACAGCAGATTACCTCTTCCTGTACCTAATTCCCAGAAGATAATAGGGTAAAGCAAGGGCTTTAAATTTAATTGACCTCAGTGACAAAAAGTTCCCTGAATGCTACCACACATACTAAGCAAAGGTCAAAGCACTACAAAATTTTCAGATCCAGCATGCAAGTGTAGTCAGATCTGTGCCCCATTGTTTTAATTGTCTATCCATTGTAATCTATCAAACTATTTCTTGCTATTAATTTAAAACTGACTTTCAGACCATGACTGCATTCCTTATATACTATAGATAGTGTTATTAAGCATTGTACATTCAGTATAGTTATGAGCTAGTGTTGAAGTTGTTCTTTCCTTCAGGAGGAGAAAGAGTAAAGAAAATGCACCTAAATTCCACAGCTGAAGTTTCTAATAAGCAATCCATCACAGCTGTCCTTTTTCAGGACTTGATTCAAAGTATACCTCATAGAAGACAACAGACCATTCATTTAACAGATGCTGGATTAGGACCTTGAGTTTGTCAGAAACTCTCTTACAGTCTACAGAATCTCCAGTTAAGCAGGATGTTATGTATATTCACTACTCTTCTCTAGAAAGACATAAAACAAGTTCTGTCTGATCACGTGAGCAATAACATGATAGTATTTAGAATCACAGAATCACCAAGGTTGGAAAAGACCTCCAAGATCATCCAGTCCAACCATCCACCAGTCACCAATATTTTCCCACTCATATCCCTCAGTACAACATCTAAATGCTTCTTGAACTCCTCCCAAGATGGTGACTCCACCACCTCCCTGGGCAGCCCCATTCCAGCACCAGACCACTCTCATGGAGAGGTATTATTTCCTAACATTATTTCCAACGTGAATCTCCCCTAATACAAGTTGAGGCCATTCCCTCTCGTCTTATCACTAGTCACATGGGAGAAGAGGCCGATCCCAGCTCACCACATCCTCCCTTCAGGTAGTTATAGAGAGCAATAACGTCACTCCTGAGCATCCTCTTATCCAGACTATACAATCCCAGTTCCCTCAGCTGCTCCCCATAAGATCTGTGCTCTAGATCCTTCACAGCTTCACTGTCCTCTGGACATGCTCCATTGCCTCTACGTCTTTCATGTAGTGAGAGGCCCAAAACTGAATGCAGTACTCGAGGTGTGGCCTCACAAGACTTATGTAAGTTTGATTTCTGATTCTTAAAAATGGAACTAGAAATCAGATTGCTGGATCTTAGGAGCACCAACATTTTCTCACATCAGGAAACATTTTCATCACTTCAGGAAAGGTCTGGCAGGAAAAAAAGCACTTAAGTAGAGCTCTGTGAATTCAAGTTAGTGACCTGTGTCTGTTATATTAATGTATAAAAATGACAGTATAAAGGAAAAAAATTTGATTTTACTTCTTTGCTGCTAGCTCAGTTCATAAGAAAAAGAACAAACTGTAATTTTCATGTGCCAAATATGAAAACATTTTCTTGGATAGTTAAGTACAACACTAAAGTACCACAAGACAGTGTGCTTTATAAGTAGAACTTTCCAATGCAAAAAGACATAAATCACTCAACACAGGCAATCTACCTTCCACTCCTACCTATGGCTACCTCAACTAGCTATCAGAAGGCAATATTTCTTGGCCAAAACTGCCTATTTTGTTGTTGTAGAGCATCTACTGTGACTTGAACAGTTAAAATTCTGTTCACTAAAAACTAGACTGACACCATCAACATATATTCATAGCTTTTAAATGATCTCAAGTACCCATTAAGAATAGAGCTAAGGAGCTAAATTTCTTTACAATATAACTAATCATTATTACTAGTCTGCTTTGGATAAATTTGCATTAAATGTAGTGTTAAGATGAAGGCTTTGGAAAAAAAAAGAAAAAACTATTGTACACATACACACATACTGTGGAGCAATGTACGGAATTCATTTTTTACCTGTGACACAAGAAAGAAACTCCAATTTGTTCTCCAGTTAAAAATGTGACACAACCACATCTCTCTGCATAACAGCACACTCATGCATCAGTTTCATAAGTGGTTCAGGACATCCTCTTAATACTGCTAATTTGCGCAGATGATAACAGAGGTTAACTTGAGGGAAGATAACAGACTGATCTATTCAAATGAGAACAAAACATTTAGTGGCTATAGCACCTCTCCATATAGAAATCCCAGGCACCCCAGGTGACTCCTGCATATTCAGCAACTCAGAGGTACCACTCTTTGCTTCAATGAGCAGACCACTGCCTTCAGCAGGGACTTTGTGCAGTGCAACTTCTGCTGCAAAAAATGACCAAACAGAACACAAGTAAGATACTTGCTTATAGTCAACAAATCACTATTCCTGCAGATTCAGATATGGCCATGAATAGCCTGTAAACACAGCTAAGACAGGTTATGTTTTGTATGTAGTTTAAAGTGATCTGCAACAGTGAGACATGCATGCGCCAAAGAGGTTGCGTATGATCAGAAATGAGCTTTATATAAGATCTGAGAATTTCAGCAGTTCAAGGCATCTTGGTTTGAGGTGATCTCACTGGTTTGGCTGAAGATGTCTGCTGATGATAAAGCTTCCTGCCACTCAGAGCCAGAAGACAGTGACTGACAAACCTCCTGAGGGATATGAATGTCTGCGAGTGCTGAAAGTCTGAATAAACTAGCTTTTAAAACACTGTCCATTACCATCTGCACAAGACAAACACATAATTCTACAGCAAAATTCACTGAGGTTAAAAAAACTGAGATTTTTTTACCTGAGTTATGATTGCATATCTACACCAATGTCTTTCAGAAAAGATCCCAATCTGTTACTGTTTTAATTACTAAATCTTGGATACAAAATACAAATATACCTAAGGATAAGAAGAACATTAGATCTGATGCAGAAAATTAATCCAGATGAGCTTACAATAAATGTAACTCAGACTGCTAGGGAAAGAGGCCCTTTGCCTGTTCCAAAGAACCTCTCAGCCACAGAAATCAGGAGTAGTAAACATGCAGTACCATAGCCACACTCTATGGGCTGGTAACTTCTCTCTAAATAAAACCTTACTCTATGGGCTGGTAACTCTCTAAATAAAACCTTAAGTCTGTACAAGCTCTGACTGTCCATCAGACAGCACACATATGAAGAGGGCAGGGTCCATTCAGCAGCGTGTGCAACAGAAGGAAGGCTGACAGCACAACAGGACTCCTAGAGCTGGTGCAGTGCTGACTGCTTCTCTCTCTCAAGCATGGACTTCCACAGCTGTACTTTCACTTGAATTCATAGTTTGAATACAGTTCCATGACTCAGTTTAAAAAAAGAAAAAAAAGCGTGCTCTAGAAAGCACTTACCATCATGAACATTAATTGATAAACGTCTCACAGAATCATAGAACACTCTGAGTTAGGAGAGACCTACAAAGATCATCAAATCCAACTCCTGGCTCTGCAAAGGACTACTCAAAATTCAAACTCTATGTCTGAGAGTGGAGAAAGTTAGAAGGCAGCCTAGCACGGACTTACAGGACAACAACAGTGCAGTGTCTGATGCACGGACTCATGTGAATGATTCAAACTGTTTATTACAAGTTTCATACCACTTATATACCTTAACATGTTTTTTTTTCTAGCTTTCTCATCCAGCCCTACAACTTTCCCATCCACTTTACATGTCAATAGAGCATTCTACAAAACACTCTTCAACCATTCATGCAGGCACTTATCCAATCAGAACCGTAAGACATTCTTTTTACTTCTAGAGGTGCCCTTGGTACTCATGCTGTTTATCTTGCTCCACAGCTGCTGCTCTGAACAGTTTTTCTTGTATTCCAACATAATAGCAAATAAGGGCACAAGCAAATGACAGAGCAAAGAATAGTATTCTACAATTGAGAAATGCCAGTTGAGGATGACATGAAAACTTAGTCATAAATCTTTAAAGACCTGTATGCAAGATGTAGTGATTCAATACAGGAACATTAAGGCATCTTAATTTTCTCATAGACAACCCTCAGCTGGTACTCACTGCTCACAAAAGCGCACATCACAGGACCACAGATGTACATCTGAAAGAATGAGGATGCTAAATGAATGGTGTATTTCTTGCATTTTCAAACACATGACAGTGTACTTTCTGACATTCTTTATAGAAACTACATATTTTTTACGTGACTACTACTGCATTTTCTTTTCAGCAGTACCCTCAGCTACTAAGAAACTCTGACTGGCTTTCTTCTGTGTGACTGATGAATCACCATAAAACTTTCTGCTCTGGGGATTAAAATAAATATTTTTTTTTTCTTAAGCTGAACTTTCTATAGATTTTTAAGACTGTGATCTTGACAGAAAGATGACCCATAGTTTTTGTGCTCAACAAAGAGTTTTAAAAGGCTCACTCAGAGAAAGAAAGCAGCATCTTAATAATACAAACTCATATTTATTTCACTTCTATTCTTTCAGTCCCAGTTCATCTATTAGTGAAACCTGCTTAATTATTTAAAACAGACTTCTTTATTCCCTTGTTAATAAAACATCAGTCATCTTCTGGAAAAAGTGAGGCAACTTAATCTCCATAAAGACACTCAATTTCTGGACTCATCACAATTGAGATATACGGCTGAGAACTCAAGGATTGAAATAAAATACCCATAACCAAAAAGAACAGAGACACAGACAATACAGCACATTCTGTTTTATGTGAAAGGTTACTTTAAGCTGTGAGTCTCCACCTCACAAATCCAAGCCATCTACGTATTCAGTTTGAATTTGCATTAGGTTTTATTCTAATGAAGTCACCATCTCAAGTGTCTGCAGAGAAACAGACTGTGGCCACCACTGAGGGATCTTTACAAAACTGAAGTCTCAGAACACAGCAATAAAACATTCCTTGCAGGTCAACGAAACAGTTTTAAGATCTATAATTTAATAAATAACAGACCTCAGTAAACCACTGTTTTCTCCTGATAGTGGAGGAAATAAAGTAGGTAATCTGACTCTATTCTTTGGTCATGAGAAGACAGAAATATTCCTTAAATCCCAGCCAAAAGAAGATCTACTTGAGTGTTTGGGCCTTTTGGTGAATTTCTCAGCAGGCCCCTATATTTTCACAACATAAAAAGCCACTATTATCACAGTTGACATTTTAAACGATTTTCAGACCTTTTGTACAATTTATACCAGAATACTCCACCTTATTCTGAGGTATCTCCTACGAAGAACTATTATTCCTTTGTCTACTCTGCATCCACGCACTGCAAACATCTTCTACACTGATCTTTAAGCACTGTAATTCCTATGCTTGGCTAGTTGTACCAACAACAATTTTCTAATGGAGAATCTGAAAAGAGTAATAAGTCTGAGCTACCTAAATGAAGTACAGGCATTCCCTTCCATGGAGATAACTGTAGGAATTGAGAACAGTATCCTTTTAGGGGATATGTAGGCAGACCATAAGCTTCACACTGGCCTCCAGCTATAAGTATTGTTTAGTAGCTATGAATAGAGTATCTCCAGTTTCACACTGACTTAACCTAACTGCAGCTTCACAGCTCTTTTCCATGGGTCAGTTTTCTGATGTCACATTTCTCACAGCTGAGCAGCTTTAACTGTTACTGCACTTGAAAAAGATGCACTCATGAGGCTATTTCCAATAGATTTTAGAAATTTCCATAGATTTTAGAAATGTACGTTGATTTTTCCTATCTCAGATGTCAAGCTACAAAAAAAAAAAAAAAAAAAAAAAAAAAAAAACCACAAAAAAACCTGTATTTATTACAAAGACAAAGATTAAAGATCAGTGTAGAAGACGTTTGCAGTGCATGGATGCAGAGTAGAAAAAGGAATAATAGTTCTTCGTAGGAGATACCTCAGAATAAGGTGGAGTATTCTGGTACACAAATTGTACAACAGAGAATTGTTCAGGTTTTATCAAATACACAAGTACTATACTTTTCCACAAACCACCTGGTACCTAAGAGAAAGCATCACTAAAGAAGGTGCACAAGATCACTGCAGCAAAAAGTCTCTATTGTTTAATAGATAGTTGCAGATAGTTGGTTACCCTATTTATTTATTCACACAAGGCTGCTGTCTACCTTTGACATCATCATACTACCCATTTATTGCAGTAGAACTTCTCATGGCTGTTGAGTAGTTTTCATTCTTTGTATACATACAATACATTTGCTATGGGGAGAAATAGAAAGGAGTTCCTGGCAGATTAAATATTAAGTAAATGTGGAAACATGGCTTCTTAAGAACAAACAGACTTTTACTCAAGTGATCTGTATCCTTCAGATGTTTACTGCATAAATCTTTCCTAAATACCAAAATATATCCAGCTGCAGGCTAGCTGAAAACTTCTTGGTTTCTAGCTTCTCAAAATAGTCTCTGGGCAGTACAAAATCATCTTCGTCCACATATTCTTCTATGAAATTATCATCTAAATGCTCAGAACTAAGGAGTGACTTTATTGTGAAAAAAAGGAAAAGAGTTTGTCATATTTAATGACTCTCAACTGGAAATCATTCTCCTGACTCTCTAGCTGAATCGCTCTCTCGAAGAGCTCCTTGCTAAGCAAAAAGTGACCATTACTTAGCTCTAAAATGGACTCTACCAGTTTCAGTATCACATGATTAACTGTACAGAATTATTACAAGTATTTCCAAGCAAGTATCACCTCTAAAAGCAAAACAGTTTCGTTAAAAAAAAAAAAGCAATGTGAGGACAATTTTCAAAGCAGACCTTCCAAAATAATGAAGGCAATAAAATACTCAATTTGCATCATCTGATGGTCCATGGTACTTCTAGGCAAAGAAAAGCATGTCTGCACTGCCTCTCTCTGTCATTCCTTCTTATATCAAAACCAAATATTAGTAGTCAGATTGAGTTACATCTCTGGCATAGACTTGATTACACTGAAAAGCTTGTGTTTGAGGATCCTGCTTCTTTTCCTTCCAAATGGAGAAGGAAAATCTACATCCAGATAAACAGGCTTTGGCTACATTTTCACTCTGATCACTCACAGTCACTTAGTCAGCATTAACACAATTTTGTTGAATTTACTGCTATGAAATCATAGAAATGCTCTGTAAGAAAACAAGCTGTTCAGAACAGTATAAGCTGAAATATGATGTGAAGAGTCTACTAAAGCATACACCATACAATCTTAAATTAGAAACAAAATCCCCATCCAATCCCAAGTCCTGTACTATATTCTTCTTCTGCAATACAAACTTCCCCCAATCTGCTACAGATCTTCTAAACCATTATTTGACTTAATTTCTCTTTTCAAGAGCACAGACTGCCTGTACAGTCTGTACAGACTACAACCACCATTTAACTTTGCACAGAGTTATACTTATCACTACACATCACTGTTGTAATTGTAGTTGGAACTTAAAATCTCAGTCAGGTTCTTACCTGACAGACAACGAAAGCTTCTGAATTGGTGCAAAACTGAAACACCAAAGTACTTCAATATAGATACCAATATTGAGGGAGACTGATAGAAATCTGTTTCAACTACTGTATGAATACACCTACCAGAATACCTGGAAAATCAAATTCTGCAAAGTGTACTGATACTTAAGAGATCAGCGAGCACGCCCTCAGAAAGGACTCACCACGGATACACAACTTAGTCTTGCTGAGAATATCACTCATTCTGGCTGTTACGATCAGACAGTCAGGAACCAATAGAATGTTCTCTGACCCTCGCAGAAAAAGACAGCACTGGAAGATACAGTCCAAGGATCAAAATGTACAGCAAAAGAGTAATGTAATCCATATTCAAACAACAGCAGAGAATTAATGAAAGCTTTTGGAAATCTTTTATATTAAAGATACTCGTTCTCTTTTACAGAACAATCTGAGAATGTTCCTTTAGCCTTCAAAAGACTGCTAATCAATTCTGTAACTTACTTAATGTAAAAAAAATATTAGTAGGAATAGTTTTTGCAGTGTTATTTATTTTGGTTTCATTAAAAATTTCAATGAAAATGTGAAGAAACAAAAACAAACTCAAACACACTTATCACTATATGTTTCTAACAGCTTTGAAACAAAAATAAAATCTGAAAGCTACTTCAATCCCATGTTCCAAAAATATCTTCTCATTTGTAGAAAACTAGCATTCATAGTTTGGAAAACAGATTAAAAAAAAAAAAAAAAAAAAAAAAAACAGAAGAATGCAGTATATCTATACAACATGTGATCTTTTTTCACCAATTGAATTCTCTTGTCTGAGCCTGAGGTGTTCTGGACAATTCTGACACAATCCTAGAATTTTAGAGTAATTTAGCTGAGAAGGCCAAAAAAAAAAAAAAAAAAAAAAAACAAAAAAAACACCACAAAAAGTTCTTCCAAAATAACAAAACACAGAAAGATGATTCAACAGCAATGAAGAGGATGGAGCAGATGTTTGCAGTACAGCGCAATTATTCTTGAACTAATAGCATGGGACTGCTTCAGAAATTGTTTTTGCCTGGTAGGTTTAGTATCCCAGCTATTTTCACAGGCATAAATTTAACACAGTTAACAGATGTTTATGAGTTTATTTTATTAGAAATACAGAAAAAGCATGAAATTTCAGGTAAATATTATTATATAAGCCAAAGGAACCACAGACTGTGAATTAATTCTGATTCAAGTTAAACGTCATGCCAGAAGTAAAGAATTTGAGAAATGTTCATACTGTATATCTCAATGGTCTTTGATACTTACACTGATGGAGATCAAATGCATTTTACAGTGTTAATATACTGAAGATCAAAGCACAGTTCTAGAGAATGCAGGAGGCCAAAGCCAGTGAAGCTTTTCTGGAATCTGGATATGTGACATCATCACATATAAAATTTACATATTTTTGATGGAACTGTTAATATTGCTATTGAGACTCAGAAACCTAGAATTAACAGAAAAATGAAAGGCTAAATTATATAAGACAGTTTCAGAGCTACTGTAAATATCCCATGGCAATGAAAAATTGAAAAGCATTTGCTTCAGGAGCAAAAAAAGTGAAGAACTTTGTGTGTCAAATCCCTTATTAGCTTAACTGGGGCCAGAAGTATTTCAACAAGAAAATTTTGGTCCACTTACAACACACATATATACATGTTTACCTTTTATAATCCCTCTAGAGTACATATCTTAAATAAGTAAAGCACCACATAATTTGCTGAAGAACATGTCCCAGAACATGAACAAAGTCCACCCTCTCTCACTGCAATGTATGCTACTACTAAAGAAACACATGAAGAAATAAGTAATTGAGAACTGAAAGCTTTGTGTACTCACATCTCCATCTAGTGGCCTCTGGTCGTCAGAATCCCTGGTCGGGCTGATGTCCTGCCGCATCACCCAGATAGGCTCCTTCGGTTCATCGGGAGTATAAGGAGAACGGATGGTTCTTGTCTTCACTTCCTCAATAGCCTCTTTAATATCCTTAATGGCTAGTGAAATTGCATCTCTCTTTTCCTTGCTGTACCTCTGCACAGTTTCTCCCGAGCTGGATGTAACTCGAGAACCAGGTGGGAGCTGGCCATTGCTTTCATGCCCCCCACCAGGAAGAGCATGAGCATGCTCCAAACTCTGCTCGGCTTCTGGCATGTCTTCAGCTGCCTTGTCCAAGCTTTGGGAGCTCATGCTCTGCTTCACCTCTGCCACAATCTGATCAATGTCCTCCTCTTGTTCATAACTATCCATCCTTGGGTAGGGTGCAAACTCTGCCTCCTTTTCTGGGCTGTCAGACTCTCCATCAGACCGCTCATCATAATGGTGAAGACGGGCACCAAGGGCCTCCTTGCGGTAATTGTCAGCCTCCTCCCTTTCCCGCTCATACAGCTGGATCCCCTCCCTAGCATCAAGGTCTGGTGTATCCCCTATCTCCTCATACACATGCTCCTGCAGTCCATAGTCAGCGTAAGGCTCAGCATACTGCTCATCCTCCCCTCGGTGGAATAGTCGATGTGTGTAGACATAACCCGAGTAGGCTGCGTTCATGGCTTCCTCATGCTCGATGGAATGGAAGTGTAAGTGATTGGGCAGTGTTCGGTTATGAATGGCCTCGCCATGCTCAGCCTCAGCATTCTCTGTGTATTCCTCAGACTCAGGCCTATACTGCACTGCATACGCACTCTCATCTTCATTCTCCTGAACTCTCTCTGTGTCGTAACTATCCTCCACTGTGGCTATCACATCCCCTTCTGCAGTATCTGTATGATTGTGGAAGCCACTCTCAGTGCTGGCTGACCGAGCTAACATCCCTTCCTCCTCCTGCCCAGGCAGGCCCCCTTGGCTGCTGTTTGTATGCCTTGGATAGTGAGCTGCATACCGCTGCTCCTCTTCCACCTGTGAGTGCTCCAGGTCAGCTTCTACTGACTCATTCACTGCTCCACTTGCTGGCTCTTCACTTACCTCCCCATCAGGCGGTCCAACCAAATGATTCATGGCAAGTTCTGGTGGGTAGGTCACTTACTCTATTGACATTTTGTCAATCACAGCTGGAAAGAAAAGAAAAAGCAACAAACTATGAAGTTACTCTAAGAAAAAGTGGAGACAATGAATAGAAGCAATAAATGGCACCCTTCCATTCCCAGCAGATAAACTTCTGATTCCATCAGCTCTGAAGTCAGAGGACAGCCAGTACTACAGTACAACCTCCTGTAGAAATACTCTCCAAAAGCATGAACAAACCATGATTCTCTTGGGTAGCGCTCTTCCCACTTTTACCAACAAATTCTCTGCAGAAGAATCATTTCCAAACATCTCCTTGGAGCACCTTCTATGGACTGCTGTAGCATTTAAGTGACATTGAAAGGCATGCATTAGAAAAACTAACAATTGCCAGGGGCTCTAACATTGTAGAGGTATGACAGAAATATTCCACCACTTTATCTGGAGCTTACTATCTCTGCATAAAGGAAGAATGCAATAATGTAAAATGGTAGATTTAGTCCTACCACTGCAGTCTGCAATTGGTAAGATACATGACACCTATGCAGACCACATTTCTCTAATGGGGTATCTCCAGCTGAGCTGACCACCCTAACTTCTGAGATCAGCAGAGATAAAAAGAGAGACTCAGCGTGCATCTGAAGTAACCTGTTTCTTCTCCTAGGGAAGCATGTGACAGCTACATTCAACATAGATATCTTCATGGAATCTATCTAAAATTATCTAAGATGGATGATGACTCCTGCACCAAATATCTTTCCTGTAACATGAAGCAGCATTACTAATTCTCACAACCTGACCACAGTGAGACTAGCAAGGCATGTTAGCCTTGCTGACTGATTAAAAGCCTCAAAAGATGATACAAACACTAGAGATGTCTGCCAACAACAAAGCCCACAGAAACAGGAAAAACCCATAAGAATACAGTTTAAAGTATGAGAGTTTCTTAGAGCGAGCAGGCTTATCTACCTCAGAAGGTTTCATTTGCACATAATAGCTTCAGCTATTCTGAACCTTACCCTACATTTTGAAATGTAGTGTCATGAAAAGGGCATCTCCAGAATTCTAAGTTAAACTGTATGTCTGTGGGTAAAATACAACTTCAGCCTGTGTTTTATTGTTGGAATACTTTAAACTTCAAAGATCTATAAAACCATGTACCAAATACTAATTAAAAAATTAAAATTAATGTAAAATAGAAGTTGAAGTCAATCCCCCGAGTACAGACAGAGAGGTTTCGATGGCAAATAGCTGAATAAACAAGCTCCATGAATGAGCATTGGAAATACTGACAAGAAAACAATACCAATTTCAGCTGCCCTCTGTCAGAGAATTTGACAGGCAGGAAAAGCTAGATGGGAACCACTTGCATTGCAGCCGCAGGGGAAATCTAATGGGATCAGCTTCCAGATGAGCAAATACTCCTCCTTGTCTTGTCTTAGCCACACCCATTGCTTTAGTCTAAAACTTAAGAATTCTTACATAAATAAGGAAGTAAGGGAGCAAAATAGAACACTGCCCTTGTTCCAGACTAATCTCATTTTCAGAAACAGTCTGTGCGTAATTCTTGTAAACCTGGCACACTGTGTTTCAGCTCTAAAATTTGACATTTTATCTCCTTCACAAGTGAGGAAGAAGTACAGCGTATCTTAATATCAAAATTGAATTTTCAAAGTAATAGTTAATGTATCACATGAATTGAACAGGTAAAGATTTTCTATACAAATTAATATTGTTTCAAAATAACTATGAGGAAACTCAGTTTGCTTTCTCCATCTAACGAAGATATCCAAGTAAGAAACTTTCAATGACAAGATAAGGCCTTTTGCTTCTAAGGTTTGCTGGAAAGAATGGACAGATGTGTGTCAAAACTACCAAAGCAAGCATTCCTCTGCCCCCAGCACAGAATAAGAAACTGCTATTTAAGGAAATAAGAACAAAAGCTCTCCAGCACTTTCAATTTCAAGCCCATAAAAACAGTGAAGATGCTGATGTGTAACAGCCCCTTGAAAAGTTCATCCCAAAAAAGATTTCCTTTCCCTTAATTTGGACAGAATAGAGGATTACTTACTAATTTTTATTTAAATATGTTGCAGACTCATATTTAAGTATCCTTCACAGAGAAAGGGCAGTATTGCAGAAAGAAATGAAGCTACGCAAAAACACAGGAGAATGACCAACTTTCTGAAATCTTTAACACATATATCCCAGCACACCTTCAACTGAATGATAATAAGTTAGAAGGAAAAATTCCAGATGACACAATGTGCTTTAGGACAACCAAATTTCCAATAGTACCTGAAAATACATGATTCAGTTTTATGAATCTTAATAGGAGAATGCAACACACTAGCTTACTATGGAGAGATAGCATTGTGGACAGATACAGATGTATGAAACAAATTAGAGGGATTACAGACGATACAAAATATTCTAATGACCACCCAAAGGCCTCAACATTTTCTTTACGCAAAATGGATGCTTCCACAGTAAAATTCTTTCACTTACTAAAGAATGATCTCAGACTAATTTCATATACTGAAATTTCCAGGTTACGTCTTTTGAGGGAATGAGAAAACTGTTTCACTTTTAAGCTTTCTCCCAAGGAAGGTCCTTTTCTGGTTGTACTTACTCGGTTAATTAAATTTTACTTTTTAACTTTGGGGGGAAAAAATTGAATATTTCAAAAAGCACTGAAATTGATTCACTAAACCGGGGATCTGAATAGAAGTCCCAATAATCTTCAGTGAGAACCAAGCATCTAAGTATATCCATTCAACTACCTAACAACCAGTCTTTAAATCACCTATTTAAATAATAAGATAGATGTTTAACTAGATCTGTTTTCCTATGTAGAAGCTGAAGACTACTAAAATATTATTTTTCTGATTTTTCCTGATTTTTCTCACTAGGCCTTCCAAGAGCACTTCATCTCCTACAAGCAAACAGAAATCAATACCCTAAATAAAATGCCATAGACAGAAGAGAATATAAGCAAGAAAGGTCATCTGACCCGGGAAATAAAGACAAAGCACTCATCTGAAATGTATCATACTCTCCCATTAATTGCCCGGAACAGCAGCTGTGCTTCAGTAATCACACATATACAGGAAAGTGCTTTCTGAGCACTCAGCTCTGCACTCAAGACTTGATGGATGAATCTGTCTCCAGAACAGAGAAATCAGAGGTTGATTACTAGTGCAACCAGCTTCTTCCTGAAGGTTAAACTACCTCATTGCCCACAAAAAAGAAAAATTAAACATCTCCACATATTTTTCATGCAACAGTATTAAACTGCTTGAGAATTTTTCCTTGCTACTTTACATTAAAGAATATTTAAAATACCAGCAAAAGGCTATGCTATCATCTGGAAACAAGACTACCACATTAATGTTCAGGAAAAATTTCCAATAAGGTAAAAATATGAGATTCCAATTCGATTATTTGTTTCATTCATTCATCTGTATAATCACTTGCCTTCTTATGCATGTTTACTTCATAAGAGTATCTTAGGGTGCCCCCAAAGCAGCCCCTTCTCCCAGCTGAAACAGTCCCAGCATGCAGCCTCCCCTCATAGGGCACAGTCTCCAGCCCCACAGCCCCAAGGCTCGCCCTCCCCTCATGCTCATTCTGTGTGTCTCATGCTGTGAGCACAGCCCCGGCCCCCGGGCCCCGGGCGCCCCCCCCCCCCCCCCCCGTCTGAGGGGCCACATCCCATTCCCACCGCCCCTCACTTCTGCCCAGATGCAGTACTGCCCCAGCTCAGCTCCACGCCACGAAAACCTGGGGCCACCCCTAGTTGCACCCCAGCCCCACCTGACCCAGTCTGCATCACTGAAACAGATTATTTACACACACATTTTTAAATCAATTTTCTCATATATATAAGTCATAACTGTTTCCTCTTATTTCACACAATGTTTTTAAGAGAAAAATTAGTATGTGTGGTGACCTTGTAAGCAAAAAGAGCTTTGTCTGTCCTAGAAGTCAGCTGTTCCCTGAACATGTTTACCCACAACCCCAAGTCACATTAGAAGCAGAGAGACCTCAGGCTGAATTTGCAAAGTCATCACACTGAGTGTAAGCTGTCACAGCACACACTCCACAGAATTTCATAAAGTACTCCAGCAATGCACCAATATTTCACTTGTACAGGTCTTTACAAAAGACAACAAGTAATATTTATTTAAATACAGCATGATTCTCAGTCCCTCAAGAACTATGCTACTTGGTAGCACACACACATTTCACTTCAGGCAGCAGAGGAAGCCTTGGAAAGAAAAAATACACAACGAGAGTAATATTCAGTTAGTCACAGTGCCATAGCAAAAAAATGTTTTCAGTGCAGGATTCATATTCAAATTATGTTACTGAACCTATTTTATATCTAAAATTGCTTCAATACGTTAAACTGTACCAAGGACTGCATCAATTGTACATGATTTCCAAACTCCTTCCCCGCAAAAACACATCAGGGATTAGGGGAGGATTATTCTTGCTCAAGACAAGGCACTGAAAAATACCCATCTCTAAATACAAGCTATATCACTGAAATAAACAAAATGAAAACTGCAGGTGTAGTTACCTATATGCAGAAACACTTACAGTACACACGTACGTAAATATGTGCTTGTTGCCCACGTGTCTTAGTCTTAATCAATAAATAAACAGGTAATATGTTACTCTATTAAGACTGGAAAGGCTGCATTCAGTACTTGACACATTTACTAATTAAAATAAGCTACGTAAATTTCTGGACTAAGATT
The DNA here is from genome assembly GCF_019238085.1 of Lagopus leucura. Lineage (NCBI taxonomy): Eukaryota > Metazoa > Chordata > Aves > Galliformes > Phasianidae > Lagopus > Lagopus leucura. The sequence goes on from NW_024962272.1 coordinate 7,135,167, forward strand.
TCTTACTGCAGAGATTTTTTTTTCTAATCACAACTAGCCTAAAAGAATATGTAGATTCCTAGAAGAAAGGCAATATTCTTGCTATAAAATAGTTGTACACTGGCCCATGCTGAGTAACCACGGCACCTAAAAAATCCATTGCCTAAATGAGAACTGGAGCCAGCCAGGCTCTGTGCACAAGATTCAGGGACTTACCATTCAGGTCTCCCCACAACTGAAAGCACGAGAGACTGAACTTTGGATGTAACAGAGGAAGAAGAAACCATAAATTTATGACCAAAGGAACACTCAACTACTTGAACAGAACCATGAACAGATTTAGGTCTCTGGTAGAAATATAAGTAAACTGTAAAAATTATTTGGGACAGATAATTACATCTATTACATAAATATTAGTGTATGTATACATATATATATATATATACTAATACATATACTAATATATATAAATAATGCATTAAACATTCTTAACTCCAGGGATTCATGTGGAACAAAGAACCAAGCTGCAGTATGCACCTAACTGACTGAAAGGTCAATCACACATTGGATTTCATTTTTCCACTACTTCTAAATCTACTTTTACAGATTTTTACAAAGAGTGTAAAACTTTGAGGTGCAAGGGATGAATATGCGTCAGCACAGACCCAAATGGTATAATCTCCTTGAATACATGGAATTAATTTAGGCTGATTTAGAATCAATTTCCACATCATTAACAACAGTCCTTACATATCTCTTTTAATTAGAATTGACATCGAAGCCAAAGAAACCTGTACCCAGCAGTTCGGAAATGTCATAATTCCCTGCTAAACTTGTAACAGAGTACTGCAACCACACCATGTTCCTGCAATCCTCATTTTACTCAAAACTTTAAATCTGTGCAAGGAACACTATTCAGTAACTGTTCAAAACAGAAAGACAAGAGGTCTCAAGCACTGGTGAAGCTTTAGGGCACTGGAGAGAATGTTCTGCTCATAAAAGAGATTCTTCCCATCACCTTTTGCTACTGAAGTTCTGTTTGTACAAGAAACAGAGACAAAGGACTCTGGGACTATGTGAAAGTATCCATATGCTACCAGAGAAAGGTTAACTGTATTAAGACCCAAAAGCATCAGAGAAAAACGTTGAGAAGAACCCCAGGCAACCTCTGCAGTAGAATTCAAAAACTATACGCAGTAAACCAAAGATTCTTATAAGAAAGGAAAAAAAAACACAAATCCCAGTTTGAAACTGGTTGAGAGAAGAAATCTGACTGCTCTCACCAACCAGAACAATAAAGCATCATAAGTAAAACTGTTATTCTAAAAGCTAAGCTAAGGAAATGTAACTTACTCTTTCCACTCTGCTTCGATTCTCTGACAGGTTATAGCTATCTTTATTTCCGGTTGTACTATGGATTGAATCTTTAATTAACAGCTTTATAATCTGTTAATTGCACCAATTTCCACATAAGAAAGATACATTAAAGCCATATGCAAAGTGTCAAAGCATAATGACATCTAAGATCAATAGTTGAATAGGAAACTAATTTCAGTCTCTGTTAGAGGTAGTGAAATTAAAAATGAACATTTACTGATTCTGGGCACATGGTTATTTGTAATTTACAATATTTTCCTTTCTGTGTAAAAAGGGAAGAACTGTCTCAGAAAGCATAATGGAAAACAGCAACTCCTCAAAGATTAAAGGATGCTATCTTCGCAACTGTGACGTTTTTATAGCAGTGAAAACTATATATGTCTATTTAAACAATGGGACAATCTATGCTAAAAACAAACAAAACGCACACAAACAAAAATCCTGAAGTCAACCTAACAAACACAAGACCTCTTCCATCTCCTTTTACATGCTACAGCACGTACATACAAAGCATCTGTAAGCAGAGCTAACAAACATGATAGATACAGTAAACTGCAGAGAATGACACAACCTTCATATGTATGCCCATGCTTGCGTCATGAGATTAAAACTAAGATATCCAATAAACTTCTGAATTTTCTTCCTCTGTTCACAAATAAAGAGTATCCTACCTTTCTGGCTGAGACAATCTTACTCAGGTGTATTCTTGATTGTTGTTATACTCTAGATGTAAATATCTACCATGCACAACTATTCTTTGATGCAATGGAGACAGAAAATATACCAGACAAGAATTAAGATTCAAAACACTCTGCATCTGTTAAAAATTCTGAGTCATTTAGTCCTTCTGATTTAATAACTTGAAATTACAGTGTGAAGGGAAAGTCAATTTTTATCAATTTTGTTGTGGAAAGCGCAATTTTCAAGTGACTTAAACACTACATTTGTTAATTCCTTAATGTGAACAAGACACACGTTGTGTCAGGTACACAGAAACATTCTGACAGCGCTGAGATGACCTCAGTAAAAGAAGGATCTGCTAGAACCAGTCTCTTAGTTAATTGTGTCCTTCAGCTGAACGAAGCAAGAGGAACAATACTTCTAGTGGCAATTGTTTCAAGCAAACAGAAAGGCTAGAGTAGAAATAATAAAAAGTCCCTAGGACTGCCAAGCAATAGATTATTTACTTCTTAAAGGCATCTGTAACAAATCTAGCAGTTACCAAGACAACACTTCTTGAGGTAAAAAATCTGTTTCTTATCTTCCCAAATCCAAGGCTCATCAAAAAGGTATGGAAATACCACTGAAACTGAAACCACTAGATTGTGGATCATCCGATCCATAAAAGGATTTGGTCTGTGGAGCTCACAATTGCCTCAGAGCTTCAAGCTAACAGATACACCCTCACAGAAAGCAACAACTTTATTTCACTGCTATCGAAGGAGCTGTATCTCAGTTAAGCTGAAAGCCGGTGGGAAAGACAGGATAAAGAATGTGCTTACCATCTATCATGCAATAGGGAGATAAAAATGTACCACTGCCTGGCAACCATAACATCAGCTATGAAAAACACCAGATTTTACACTACCCCCCTCCTTCAACTCAGAAGCATGAAAGACTCAAAAACAACTGAATTAACACTTGTTAGCTGACAACCCTAGGCTCCTCTTCAAGGACATGATGTATACTTGGACCACATTATTAAGAAGCTGCTTTTAAGCACTGTTTAGCTTGCCTGGTGGAGAAACAGAAAAATCCCACTAATAGAAGGATTTTACTCAAAGGTCCAGGCTAACCAAAATTAATTAACTAACTAAATACACTGAATGCAACTTCAAAAGGTTTGAGCTTCTACCTATACAACTTCTATATTCAGTAAAAAAAACCCAAAAACCAACCAACAAACAAACAAACAAAAACCTATGGAACAACAACAAAGATGCAAAGGGAGAGAAGGTGGGAATGTATAACATAGGTTACAGCAGTTAAAATTAAGTGTTTTTTATCATCCCCCAAACAGACACCTTTCTCTTCTACCACACTTTCTGTTAAAATTTTAGCCCAACCAATCTCAGACATAAGCTGCAACAGCACTTGCAGCTCCTTCAGTTTCTTCTATTCTGAGGATAAACTGATTTAGTCCCAGTAAAACAAAACAAAAACCACTGCCAACACAAACAAGTCAGAACAAAGCAACAACAACAGAAGACCTAAAAAACCCAAAACTACAGAGAGTAGCTCCAGAGGCTTGAAAGAAAACTGATCTGTCACTTCCATCTTCTCACAGATTCACAATTCTGTCACAGTGCTACACCATAAAGGCAGCCTCACTGCCCTCCTAAGTACCATTTGGAAGGATGCCATTTACGTCTGAAGCTATTAGAGAAAAAAATGGCCAAACTGGACATTACACAAGCATATCTTCCACTAGCTTCTTGAACGGTGATGAATTCTCAGCAACAGAGCAGATGCACCACAAGGTATCCCATGCAAGATTTTTGGCTGCCAGAGGCTGGTCTGACTAGACCAGCACCTAATTGCATTTGACCAGCACCACTGGAGATGTCCCAGGCTGCCCCAATTTTTATCTAGTCTGACATAGGAACAGCTTCTGTGCCTTGGGAAGCTGTGCCCCTGTGCTCCTCTACAGGGCTGATGTGAGAAAGGTCACTTGTCCCAGAGGTGAGTACCAAGACGGGTCTTATTCCCCCACACAGGGGAAGACCTTGACTGAAGCCTACTTTCTGCACAAGCACATTTCTGTTAGTACTCCAAGGCAACTACACATTAAATCTGTTCCCAGACATAATTAAAACCCTACTGAAGGCTGGCATTTCTCCACATCTGCAGCTCAGAACCAAACTTGAAGAGTCTCACTAATTACAGTCCTCGCTGGGTCCTCAGAAACATCTCACAACAAGCAGACTCAGCACAGACTCGGCAAGGGAGATTCATGGTGGGGTGGAAAGGAGAACTGTACTTAGTTGCAGCTTCCTGAACTCCTCAGTTGAAGAAAAAAATGATGCTGAAAAAAAGTGATGCTGATCAACTTAACCAGATCACATTGCCAATGTATTGCCAAATCAAGGACATCGGAACCAGATATATTACGTCAAAAACATAAAACTTTCCACATTCCTCAGTTTCTATCCACTAAGCAGACAAGCTTACCATACATAATGGTAATTATACAGAAGCGTTCTCCCAGTTAAAAACAAACAAACAAGCAAACAAAAACTTGAGGGCTATCACCCAAGTACACTTCCCTATTCAAAGTTTACAGCTAGAACTTCCAACAAGTCAAGTCAAGCAATACACACAACAACAGGAAAAAGGGACAGAATGTTGGAGTCATAAGGGAGACAGAACACAAGACATATTCTAAACACAGGTACGGTGGCAGTCATCTTCCTTTTAAATTACTGTTCCTCCCTCACTGCCCAGTGCTTTTGACTCCCTTTCAAATAAAAATTACTTCAAGCTTCAGGTGTCTCACGTTTCTGTGAAAATATGTTACTTTGTCTTCTCCTTAGAAAAGAATTACTTAGATTTAGTAGAAAAATAAGCACATTGAAAATACTTCTATGATAGTCTCCTAATCTTTTTATAACATTCAGACAAGCAAATACTGCAATTACAGCAGAGAAAAGTAGCAATTAAAAAGTGCAATTGTAATGTAAAAAACATTTCATGTGGGTAAGCTTACAGGACGAAAAGTACAAGCCTAAAATGAAAGTATTTAGGTACTCAACTATTAATTTTTTTCTTTTTTCTTTTTTTGCTTACAGACAGCATGGGAGTCAATGGCTCCGTTTTGCTTACTGACAGGAGTTATTAGAAAGAAATGTACAAAAGCATGACCATTTCTTTCCAGGCAATTAAGTCCTAATTATTTTGCTCTATTATGTTTTATAAAGAGAGAACATGATGCACTTTATATGTTCCATAAGACCTAGGTAAGAAGGACTCAACACTACCAGGGATTTGAACTTATTCTGCACTGTCCTTTTATTTCTTTTCAGTGAAGGACCATCCCTCCTACAATCCTGTCTTTCTCTTCTGACATCCAAGCTCAAATGCCATTATTCTCCAGTAGTATTTCACTAGCATTAAAAGCCATGCCAATCTTCTGCAGATCCTGAGCTCATATACTTAACAGCCAAGGTCTGGAATTAAAAGTAAAGCACTGCAAATATAAGCAATGTTTCACAAACTTGTCTCCAGCAGACACAATATTAATGAACCTCAGTCAGTGCTGGGGAAAAAAAACTGCTTGCCTTTTGAGCTCTGTGACTAGATTTTGCCAATTCTGAAAGCCTCTGCATTTCTGTCTTTCATCAATTTGAGGAAGGGGAAAAATATCCAGGAGAAAAAAAAAAGAACAAAAAAAAAAAAAAAAAAGGAGATGAAGAGAATTGGCAAAAAACAAAAAAGCCTCTGCAGTTTGCAAGGATGAATTGTCATCCGCATTCGTCAGAGCGAGTTGCTCAAGGCAGGCCTACATTCATGTTTGTCACTGAAGTACACTTCTGAAGTGTACTTCTTTTTTGGCTATTCAATGATTTTGCAGAGAAGAATTCTTCCACGACGTCCTGACTAAATGTCTATTACTATGAAAACTCTTACAGCTAAAACACCGGAACTGACTACCTGCAAATTCATCATATGTCTATATAATGCACCTGTTCACATGAGTAAATATGTGCCTGAAAAGAAACATGCAGGAGATCAGGAAGTTTCTTAGAGAAACTAAGTGGGGCAGGGTAGAGTGAAGGCTCAGTGGAAATGTGGCACGTTATATGCAAGGTAAATTAACAAGGCATGAATTGGTTCATGTGAAACTCTTCTGCAAGTCATGCAGATACAAGTATTATAGCTGAAGACCTGGCATTCAGTTTCAAAACTCTGCCAGTGACATACTGTTTTTAATTCTTGAATTTAAGCATTTCTTTACACTCCACATTAGTGTTTGAACTCCACACTCTTGAAACAAGACACGAGATCCAGGGATATCTGTTTATTATTTAAGCAATTATTTTCATTTCCTTCGCATGCATACCAACATTTTTCCCTTTTAAAAAATGTTCCAAAAATACATTTTTATGAACAAATACAAAGAATCAAAATAAAGTTATGTAAGTTGTTAAGAAAATATAGCTGTTGAAGAAGAAAGGGGAAAAACAGATACCTAACTTCCTAACTTTTTAAAAGTGTACTTAGAAATTTTATCTTTTAATCTTGAATGTATTGAGAATTTCGTCTTCTGCAAACATTAGACAGTGGCTAACATTTATCTGGCGGCACCAAAAATATTCAAGGAATCACAACAGCCTAATTCAGTTGAAACAGATTGCGATTGACGTGCCTTAGATCAAAACTGTTCAGTGAAACTCTGTAGCATCCATCATTTCTAGTTACAAGACTGCAAAGTTCAGGTAACCACAATCAAAGCACCTATTAGGAGATTCTCCTTTAATGTATCAGGGTACCTAAGTGTAACATTTCAGTTATGGTTACTGACAATGTAGCTTTTGTAGCAGTGCTCAACCTCTGTTACTGTGAGGAAGGCAATTTCACCACTTACCTGAATTAACGTCCTCTGAGAAAAGTGTCTCCCACTCTCACCTGCAAAGTAGGTGCATACACACAGACTGTTCTGAGACCAAAACTATCATGCATGACCTCCTATGTAACAGAAGCCACAAATCTGCATCTTGTAACTCTACAGCAACTCTTCCTATGTATGTGTTCACAGGCTCCAAAGCATATTCTGTCACTACTCAGACAGACTAGTCCATAAAATGACTAATTCTGTTGGCAAGATGAGGCTGCAGCACAGTCTAATAACTTCAAAATTGCACAAATCCCAAATCAGAGCCTTCAGAGCAGCCTTGGTAGAATTCTGAAAAAAAAAAAAAAAAAAAAAAAAAACAAAGCAAAACCATCCCACAACTCTATCAACTACCCCAGATGTTCCATCGCTTTCACATTCACATACAGTTTTAGCCAGAATGATGGAGCACTGCCAGGCACACAAAATTGAATCTACTTGTCATACTTAACCATTAGAAAAAACTCCACCCAAAACTCCTCAAAACTCTTTCTTATTTTATCCGTCAGCCTTTTTTCTGGCTTAACAATCACTGATGGACTGAAAAATGTTTCACACGCAATGAAGTTTTCCTGTGAGCTTAAAACTTTTCTCTCTTATTGTTCCCAAGTACTTTCTGCAGTTAGATAGGCTCCAGTGATATTCCACTTCTTTTAGTTTTTCCAAGATTTCACTTCAGGTGAAATTCCTACCACTTTGTACACAAAGAAATCAAATAGGATATCAAAGAGACTGCATTTTTGCAAGAGAGAAAAATACAGCATTAGATTAATGCTTAAAAGTAAAATACTTTTTTTCACACAAGATACCCAAAGAACCTTTACAAAAGATCAAAAAAAGTAGAAAAGACTTGTCTGTGAAGCAGGTTAGGTCTTGTGCCAGTATTTTCCTTTCAATATTACGTCCAATTTGCCGAAGGTGCCTGTCTTCTTTTAATATCACTTCCTTTTTTCAAGTATTGTGAGAATCCTTTTTCTTTTCTACACACAGCGTTAAGAAACCAAGAAAGATAATAGCTTTTCAGCTGAACAGATCTTATTTATTATCAGTGAGGATTATGCTGGCATGTCATCAAGCAATATGAACAGGATAACCGCCCACAGGTCAAGCACCTATGCTATTTGATACATATGGGAACACTGAAAAAAAGTTTAACCTAAAAGATGAAAGACCATGCTTCTACATCGCTATCTCAGATAACAATCCTCTCTTCAACCTTGCAGACTGACTTCAACCACTGAAATTGTATTTTTTATAGTGAGCTGTATTACAAGAGGGACTATTAAGTATATAAATCTTCTTTGGGAAAAATGGAGAAAACATGAAATTGTATTCAGATTATGAACAGACAACAACAACTTCCCTGTAATTCTTGCCAACACCTACAAATTACCACTGCAAAAAAAGAAAATTCTTACGTAGCTTGATTAATGAATCAATTGGTTGGGAAAAAAAACAAAACAAAACAAAACAAAACAAAAAAACTCCAAAACTTGTCACCTACATCCTTTTCAGAATTACCTCCAGTTAGAGAAAATTATCTGTTCCATATAAAACTAATTTAGTCTTTGACTTACTAAGTAACATTCAGCTAATCTGAAGTATGAGATTTTGCTCAAGTATCTAAATTACAACCACTTCACATATCATAAGAGATCATTATCTCTAAAAGAGATAAGCAGTGGGTCACAGATCTACAGTAACTGAAATGAACACATGCAAACCTTAGATCAGGCTGAAAGCTAAACAGACAATCCAAATTACAAGGGCTGCTCCAACAGTAAAACTTCCTGTTTTATCATCTTGGACCATGTCAAAGGCAGGTGCTAGTGGTTCGGCAACAGAAGTTGAACCTTCCCACAAATATTGTTATACGTTGTTGCTGTGTGACAGGTGGCAGCAGAGGAGCACTCTGACAGAAAGCAGCCTAACATGAAAGTGCAGGTAAAGAAAGGGGTGGAACTGAATTCCCCCATACAGAAAAAAATGGCATCCACTTATATTCACTGATGTTTGTTGAACATTTACAGAGACCAAACAGTGGATGTGAGCATAATTAGGTGGTGGGTGGTATGTTTCAGCAGTGATACTATCATCACAGCTGTGAAACAGAGGGTCCTCTCCTCTGGTACAGATTTTTATGAGCATGGCACACAGGCTCTTATTCAATTTGTTCAGAGCTAATACAGTGAAAAGACTGAAAAATAGGATTTGCTCTATCAAATAGTATTCTTTGTATCAATTTGTGCTCTTTGTATCCGTTGCAGTTTCCATGGAAATAATCAGGAGACATTACTTTCAGAGCAACCCAGGTACAGTAAGCTCTTGAATTTTGTAAGGCACAGTCAACATGCTTAACATGAAGGTTATTTTAATCAAATGAGACACAAATCTCAACACATATAGGAAGAGCTGCAGGACATCGTGAATCAGAGGGCAGGAATGGATCAAGTGATGTAATGTCCTGACTCCCTGACAGTAGTTCCACTTGGAGGGGAACAAACCTTTCGGATTTCCTGCAAACTTTTCAGCTTAGTGTTTCCTGGAGCAAAGATGAAACAGAGAGACAAACTCCAGCATCACAAGAGCTTTAATATCCACAGGAGAAGGAATCTCATGATCCCTGCAATGTTGCTCTTTGGACATGTCTTTGTAAACCCAAATAATATAACTGTAAACTACTCAGAGATACAAACATATGAAATACAGCAGTAGCAGACACACTACCTCCAAGCTTGAGTGCGGAGGAAAGCACACAAAACATTCCATTCAAGTGAGGTCCCAGATGACTGTAGGAAGGGTCACATCACTCCCATTTACAAGAAAGGGAGCAAGGAGGACCTGGGGAACTACAGGCCAATGGAGTGACAGCACAGATGTACAAGGGAAAGGCGACCGATGTTATTTACCTGGACTCGAGCAAGGCCTTTGACATGGTCCCCCACCACATCCTTATCTCCAAATTGGAGGGATGTGGATCTGATGGGTGGACCACTCAATGGATAAGAAACTGGTTGAAAAGCCACAGACAGAGGGTGGTCATCAATAGTTCTGTGTCCTGGTGGAGGCTGGTAATGAGCAGCATCACCCAGGGGTCTGTCCTGGGACCGGTGCTCTTTAACATCTTTATCAATGACATCGATGATGGAATCGAGTGCACCCTCAGCAAGTTTGCTGAGGACACCAAGATGAGTGGCGCGGTTGACACAGTGGAAGGAAGGGATGCCATTCAGAGGGATCTTGAGAGGCTGGAAAGGTGGGCCTGGGTGTACCTGATGAGGTTCAACACAGCAAAGTGCAAAGTTTTGCACTTGGGCCAGAGGAATCCCAGGCATCCACACAGACTGGAAGGAGCGGTCCTTGAGAGCAGCCCTGCAGAGAAGGACCTGGCTGTCCTGATAGATGAAAAGCCTAACATGAGCCCTTGCAGTTCAGAAGGCAAATGGTATCCTGTGCTCCATCAGAAGAGGGATGGCCAGTAGGGACAGGGAGGTTATTGTCCCCCCCTCTTCTGCTCTTGTGAGGCCCCATCTGGAGAACTGTGTCCAGGTCTGGAGCTCCCAGTACAAGAAAGACAGGGAGCTGTTGGAGAGGGTCCAGAGGAGAGCCATGAAGATGATCTGGGGACTGGAGCACCTCCACTACAAAGAGGGGCTGAGGGAGCTGGGCTTGTTCAGCCTGGAGAAAAGAAGGCTGCAGGGTGACCTCATTGCAGCCTTTCAATACCTAAAGGGAGCCTACAAACAGGAGAGGAATCAACCCCTTGGAAGGCAGATAACAGCAGGACAAGAGGAGATTATTTTAAGTTCAGAGAGGGAAGATTTAGGCTGGATGTCAGGGGGACGTTCTTTACTATGAAAGTGGTAAGGTTCTGGAACAGGCTGCCCAGAGAGACTGTGGATGCCCCGTCCCTGGAGGTGTTCAAGGCCAGACTGGATGGGGCCCTGGGCAGCCTGGTCTGGTATTGAATGTGGAGGCTGGTGGCCCTGCCTGGGGCAGGGGGGTTGGATGTTCATGATCCTTGAGGTCCCTTCCAATCCTGGCCATTCTGTGATTCTGTGGTTCTATGATTGCTCTTACAAGCAGGCTATGGAAAAACCAAAGGGTAAAAAAAGCCTTTCCTTGCATAGCTCAAATTAGTCTTGACAGTGTAGCAGTATGTTTTTGCGTCCCTGGACATGATGCTAGAGTACAGAACAAACATTAAGCATTAAGTCAGAAAACCCGGAAGCAAATAGTAAAATTCTTAATCACAGTTATACTGATGTGCAGTCATAGAATAACAGAATCACAGAATCACAGAATTGTAGGGGTTGGAAGGGACCTCCAGAGATCATCGAGTCCAACCCCCCTGCCAAAGCAGGTTCCCTACACCAGGTCGCACAGGTAGGCATCCAGGCAGGTCTTGAACATCTCCAGAGAAGGAGACTCCACCACCTCCCTGGGCAGCCTGTTCCAGTGCTCCGTCACCTCACTGTCAAGAAGTTCTTGTGCACATTTGTGCAGAACTTCCTATGCTGCAGTTTCTGGCTGTTTCCCCTTGTCCTGTCACCATTCACCACTGAAAAGAGTCCGGCCTCGCCGTTCTGCCCCCCACACCTTAGATACTTATAGACCTGGATCAGGTCCCCTCTCAGTCTTCTCAAGGCTGAACAGACCCAGTTCACTCAGCCTTTCCTCATAGCAGAGATGCTCCAGGCCCTTCACCATCTTTGTGGCCCTCCGCTGGACTTTCCAAGAGATCCCTGTCTTTTTTGTACTGGGGAGCCCAGAACTGGACGCAGTACTCCAGATGAGGCCTCACCAGAGCAGAATAGAGGGGGAGGATCACCTCCCTCGACCTGCTGGCCACGCTCTTTTTAATGCACCCCGGAATGCCATTGGCCCTCTTGGCCACAAGGGCACACTGCTGGCTCATGGCCAACCTGTCATCCACCAGGACACCCAGGTCCCTCTCCGCAGAGCTCCTCTCTAGCAGGTCATCCCCCAACCTGTACTGGTGCATGCAATTATTCCTCCCCAGATGCAAGACTCTGCACTTGCTTCTGTTAAACCTCATCTGGTTTTTTTCTGCCCAGCTCTCCAGCCCGTCCAGGTCTCGCTGAATGGCAGCACAACCTTCAGGCATGTCAGCCAATCCTCCCAACTTCTCCCAACTTAGAGGAGTAGGCAAATCTGCATATAGTAGACATTATTCTCTCAAGGGGACAGCATTCAACTGTAAATGGAAACACTGAAATAAAATTTAAATAAAAAAAAAAAGGAAAACTGGACAGATAAACTATGTCCTCAATTCTTTTATCAAGCACAGAAATGATGACAGTGCATAAACATCCAAGTGCATTGGAACAAACACTAGCATGCACAAAGCAAGATGAATCTCAAATATCTGCTCTAGCGAAGTTGAGGTAAAAATGCAAAACAGACAAACTTAACCAAACAGCAAAAATTCAACAGCAAAAATCAACGGAAAATCAAAGGAAAACTTTAGTGACAGAAAAACAACTGCTTAATGAACTGGTAAACAATAGCGCAGAAAACACATTTTCTTCCTTAAGGTTCAGAAAATATACAATTAATTATTTTTACTAGGTTCTTACACATTGTTAGGGAATAACAACACAAATCACATTTCAGGTAAGCCAACATGTTGAAAAGCTATTTCGTTTGTAGCCTGTAAAAGTAACAACACGCAGACAAACATTTTAAAGGGCTCATCAGGGAAATCTGGAAATAGAAACAAAAAGAAGAAGAAATCCATCAGAGCATTTCAAGGCACAGCAGATTCTCTAGTTAACAAGTTCAAATCAATAATCCATGCCCACCATGAAGAACTAAATGTCAGAAACACGTTGAAAGAAAATGAGCATAATGGAATTGCTGGAGATGACAGAGCGAACACCACAATTTAAGTGACTGCAAAACACCACAGCCGAAGGACTCCAAGCAGTGACATGATGGCTTTCTTGGCTGCAAGCCCTCTTAAGTGCAGCTAAATCCCTTCAACATATATTCAGCACATGACCTAGAGAGGTCAGCCTCATCAGTATCAAGCTCTATAACATCACAGCCCAGGTCTTCCACACCTGACACCCATTCTAGAAAATACAGCTGTCAGTTTCACCCACAATATTCTGAATACTTCAAAAGACTAAGAAAAAGTAAAAATGTGTTATTTCACTTCTGTCTCCCACTCCAAAACTCTAATTCTTTAGGTCTCTGTCAAACAATTCTTCCTATACCAGCCTGGATGGGAAAATCACTTGCTCAAACCAACACCTGCAGCATCAGCTGGATTAGAGGGCACAACCAAGAAGAAACATAAGCAATATGATGAAGGTATTGAAGGAGCATGTGCAAACTCCTCGTGAATTACCTTTCCCAAATGTCCTACTCTCAAAGCCTGCACTTCTACCACCGCAGGAAAGCCCCAGTCACACAGCTGCATGTTACCTGGCACCTTTCAAAATCGCTCAGCCTTCCTTCTTATAAGTAAACCCAAGGTCACCCACAACTCTATGAAGTTGTAAAGAAATCACCTTACTTAAGTCACAAAGGTTACTGCAGTGGTTATTCTACATGAAGTTCAGACATCAGTCTGAACCCTCTCATAATCTTTTAAAGGCAACTCTACAGCTCATAGTTACCCTCAACTGACACTGACAACACATTGTGATTCTCGAACAGACATGCAAAAAGATGTTAAAATTAGTGCACTGAAGTCAGTATACTCAATTTTCAGAAGGAAGTATTTTCTAGTTTGAATAAAGTCAGGTTCTCCTTCAAATCCATTCTTAACCACTTCTAGTTTTTACTTTTTTTTAAACAAAAGGTTATTGTTCTGTGACTACACAAAAGAAATCCTAATCAGCAACAAAACCAAACAAACATCACTTAAAAAGAGCTTCGTACTTGGTAAAATACAGTTGCCAGGGTACCACCAAACAGACTGACAGATTACCGCATGTAACTGCATATGATCCTTTTTGCAAAGATCTCTTTGCTGAAACGTGTTTCATGTCTCTGCAACTTAAAAGTGGTAAAAAAGCTGCAGTAGAGAAACTGCAGCAAACATCTAATTAATCTGGAGAACGCAGACTAAGAACATAAGATAATCTCGTCTTCAGTCATGCTCTGAAATACAGCTGAAGAACACAAACGCTTTTGGAAGTAATCGTGTGAATGTTACTGCTTGACTTTCTAAAGCCTTTTAGGAAGCTTCAATACCACACGATTTCAAGAGAGGCCCCTCCTTCCCTATGCTGCCCAGACACACAGCAGCAAAAACATTTCCAGACAGAGCTGTAATACATCAGAAATGTTTACTTTCTAGAAAATTGCTGATGCAGTCAAGGACACAGGTGGCTTCCTATTCAATCCCCTAGTCAGGTGTAAAGACCCAAGCAGGAGCAGATACATAATTGGAAGTGAGCGAATGGCTGCACAAACAGAAAAGTTTCAATTTTTTCAGCTGAGAGATCCCGTTCGGCAAGTGAAAGATGGCCAAAAAATGCGGAGATTCTGAAGCTATTTAGAATAATTGCTTAGCAACAGCTAAAAGCAATTAAAATGTTTTTTGAGGGAATTCATGGGAAAAGGATTATATATTTAGACAGTTGTAATTGTAGAAGAGACACTAGAATGGGCTGCCCATAGAAGCTGTAGATGCCCCTTCCCTGGAAGCATTCAAGGCCAGGCTAGATGGGCTTTGAGAAACCTCACCTAGAAGGAGGTGTCCCTGCCTATAGCAGGGGGTTGGAACTGGATGATCTTAAAGGTCCATTCCAACCCAAACCACCCTATGATTCTATGAAACTGCAACAGGATTATACAAGAAACAGCAACAGTATCAAAAGACAGTTCCTTGAATACTGGGGACATAGTCATAAAATGCCACAACAGAAAAAGTAGCAGAAAGTTCTGCTGTACATCTTATTATCCATCATGAAAACTCTGTGGGACAACTAACTGTAACAGAATGGAAGAAAAAAGCTTTTCATGAAGGACAACTATGGCAAGGAGCTCTACACTGCATTTTGAGAGCAGTGTATTTATTCTGAAATTCGAGAAAATACAAAAGACTGAACCAAACTTAAGATGGAAGATAGAGAAGACAACAAAGGAAATACAGATGAATCAAGTTCTCAGACAAACGCAGACAAGACTTGTTTTTACTAACAAAATACCCCAGCTACTCAAAAGACAGTTGGTAAAATACAAGAAGTCATTAACTCAGGCACTGGATGAGAAAGCTATGCATAACACAGTTACTGCAGTTGGACTTGATGATCTACATATGTCCCTTATAACAGAAGTACTTTAATTCTTGAAGAATATAAAGAACCTTATTGCTTCAGATATTACTAGATACAAAGGAATTAGCACTGACAAATGAGATGGGATATATAGCTGCATCACAATCACAAACCAATGAAGTACAAGCTTGTAAGAAGAGCAGGATTCTAAGAATGACAAGATGAGAATAATTCAGGAGAGGTGCCAGATAAGTACAAATAATTACAGGATACCTGGAATACAAGGCCTCAGTGAGAAAGTCTGAAGAAAATTACTTTTCTAGTCACCTGGGGAAAAAAAAAAGAAAAAGAAAAAGAAAAAACAGCTTTTACAACTAAAAATACTGAAAACACTGAGATTGCGTCTTAGGGAAAACAAAAGAAAAGTCAATGAAAGAAAAAAGTAAATATACACTTGTAACTTTTAAAAGACAGCAGAGCCCTAGATCTGATTAATTTTGGAGGTTACAGAATTTCTCGTCTTATCTGAAGAACTAAGGAGAGGTTACAAAAAACATGTAATCAAAATGATGTAAGATGTTATAATTAATTCCTGCAGGAATTAATTAGGTTCATAAATAACTCTATAATTTCACATCAGTGATACAAATTCTACAGCAGGAAGCTTTTCTTGCTTATTAAAACATTTCTAGGCTTCTTTAAGGCAGGAAAATCAAGAGAATCTAGATCTTTCACCAAGGTCCTCATTTAATACTAAGTAAATGACTTCCAGAGGTCCCTTTCTACTCGTAAGATTCTGTGCGATTTTACAAAACAGGAAGACTTCAGTAAGAAATTGATAGTACATAAAGGAAGTTGTGAGATGTGACTTTGGAGCACAAGGTTTCATAATAGGTAAGGCTCTAGTAATGACCATGGCACCCCACAGCAGAAGTGTGAAAATACATTACCCCACTGCTCTGGCACATAGAGCACCAGCACATACAGTAAGAACCTGATCTCGATGAGCTGAAAATGGAGCTGAGGCTGAAGCAGAATCATTATATCCAGTAATTGAACAAAGTTAATCAAATCCAAACACTCCACAATGGTAATAACTGGAGAATTTGGGGCTATCAGCACACTCGCTCTGATACCCAGTTGATAACACTACATGAAGTCTACACTGCCTATATGACAACATCAGAGATATGAAATCTGGGTATGATTGTAGCAAAACTGGAATCTGAGCAAGTAATTTGTTATAGGAGGGTTGCTTACCTGGAAAGAGTTTTGACAGAGACAAGGAGACGTAAAAGTCATGAAATACTGAGCCTAAAATCACAAATAAGTAATGGAATCATAGAATGGCTTGGGTCAGAAGAGGCTCAAGGATCAACCCCCTTCAAACCCCTACCACAGGCAGGGCTGCCAACTGCCAGCTCAAGTGCTTTATCAGATTGCTCAGGGCCCCATTCAACCTGGTCTTAAACACACTGAAGTACAGGGCATCCACAACCTCTTTGGGCAGCCTGAGAAGAAATCTTCTAACTAAGAAGAAAATATTAACCAGGTGGAGAAAAACAGGAAGGCTGGTCTTGCAATGGTACCTACAAATGGTAATAAACTGACACATGGATTCAAGTCCACAAGACGACATGCTGGACTATCCATCAAGTTTATATTCCTAAGACTGCAGAGTGCTGGAGAACAGACTTACACATTAGTACTTATAAAACTGTAACACTGCAGTGATCACATTCCTTGAAATCTCCCTTATACCGAATTATAAAACTGTAGATCATTATATTCGACTTCATAGAGCACAGGTTACTTTGTATGTATCATTTTCTTGTTCCAGCTATTTCCTATTATTATGTTTATCAATCCATAACCATTTTAATAGCTCACATCACCTAATTCTCCAATCTGCATTCTATAGGGTGGAGCGTCAAACCTTGCCAGTTAAAGAATATTGGAAATATTTCTTACAGAATGTGTACATTAGTTTACATGATAAAATTCCACTTGCACACTCATCAAGCAGAATAGAGAGACAATAAAGAAGAGGAAAGTCCCAAAATACCCTGCCTCAGTTACTCCCAGACCATCACAGGAGTTAATTTCCACAAGCCCTGGGGAATATAAGAACCCAAACTACACTGTCCTTGTGAAACAAGCACTGGCGTTCTCTCTGAGCTTCAACTCTGCTGTGCAGGCATGGAAAACAACCAAGATGAGTCATGAGCAGCAGCATCTGCCTCAGTTCCGTTGAGCTGTCGAGTCTGGCATGATATATTTTACTCTAACAGTGTAGTATTAAACTAGACACAAAACACAACCTGCTCTATAAAGCCAATATGCAAGCAATGCACTATAATCCTATCAAACTAAATCAAAATCACTTTGACCACTGTACCTACAAGTTAAAATACTATTAAATAAAAATAGTATTCACAAGTATTTCTGCCAATCACCACAAGAAAAGTGTTTTTGATGAAACACTGTAGGAGTCAAATCTTCTCCATTAAACCTAACAAAGCACTAGATAGCTTGAATGCTTAATCAATTTCTGTGGTGCCATTCCTGCAAGTTTTTAACAGTTTGATTTTTTTTTTTTTTTATTGAGACAGAAACAGATACTCCAATGATGTACCAACCAAAAATTCTTCATTTCTACCTAATCCCTTCTTGATAGAGGGCAAGTTATATAAAATCTCTCCTTCAGTTTGCATGTCTGTAACAAGCAAATAGCACAGTACAAAAACATTTTTAGACTGCACTGAAAATTATCAATGAATATTTGCAGTGAATTCAGAAAATGTAAATTTCTATCAGCTAATCCCAAAATGTTGGATACAGCACTGGTAATGTGAAATACAGTGGAAAGGAAGAAGAAAAAAAAAAAGAAAACACAACATCTATAAGCAGAGGGAACAGCTACAACCCATCTCTTTCACCTATTTTATTTTTGTAGTAGTGACAAAAATAAAAGCCTAAAACAAGCCCGGTCTCCTTAAACATGCAGTTTAAAAATACAAAACCAGCGTCACTCTGGAACACACATCTTTTGAAGATAATCATCTAGGAGAATTTACAATAAATGTATAGTTGGTACATAAGGACATGCAACAACACTAATTAAATCAAACATATCTGAAACGTATTAATTATATATGATGCAAATGTTTCATTGCAAGTTAAAACAGGCTTACTGCAGCAGACAGATTTAAATACCAATAAAGAAGGATTGTAAATTTAACTGTAAAACACACCACCAAACTCTCTGCACACCTTTATGGAGATGCAGGAGTTGAAGAATAATTATTTTGTTTCCTTTAAATCAAACTGAACAGCATTTAAAGTCAGGTGTGCTTGTAACACAGCAAAGAAACATTACAGTGTGCCGAGTTACTCTTCAAGGTACAAGATTTAAAGTCTTCTAAGTATTAGGTAGATGGCAGCAAGCTGAAGCGGTATGTCTTTTTCTTTGAAATTGATGTTATGTTTTTTCAGTAAAACTACAGATTTTCTCAGTTTACAGTGTTTGGAATGACTTGGGCGGTCCTACTTGCTGTAGACTCGCTGAAGCAAGTTGGCATCATGAAGAGGTCAGAAGTTCCCTTGTAAATGTCTTTACATATTATGAGAAATGCTTTTAAAGGCAGAGAGCAATGTAACATTTTCACAGCACTACCGCAGGGCAGACCCAGATTCTCTTCACAGGCCAAGTCACAGACTGATCCTCTTAATCCACGTATGTTGTCTATCTAATCCCAAAACCAGTTCACAGGAAAAACCGTCAGTGCCTTCAGCATGAGCTGTAAATGTGGTAACACAACCTTTCCTACTTCCTCCAAAATATTTAAAATTTCTGTAATTTTTCCTTAAAATAACTGCTTCAGACAATGGCAGAAAAATATAAAATTCTTCTTTGGAAGTATTCAGTAACAGTTCTTTATTAACCAAACTCAACTCAACAGTGGGGTGACAAGGACAGAAGGGAGGGTGACACGCTTTCTGAACAAAAGTTCTGCATTAACAATGATACCTTTCAAACTATCAAGAAATGTAGAGAAACGTAAAACCTATAATCTCATTGACACACTGGCATAAAAATAATGGTCCAAATTAAATTTGTTGAATTTTACCAGGGATTAATGTCGCCTGTTTAAAGTAATTTATTTTCTAATTCCTAGTACAGATGGGGAGGGAAACTTAAAAGAGTTTGTTCCTGGAAAAAAAAAAGGATCAGATCTTTCTTTCCTAGTAGAAATCACAGATATCAATCCTACCATCTCAGCTAACTAGGTAATCCAAATGGATTGGACTTCAGCGAAATCATAACAGGCAGCGTACAAACTTGAACTAAATTTTCTTCCTCAAAGACAGACTGCTATTCCACAAAGCAAGCTTTGTGAACTGTATTAATTGATGCATTTACACAAGATGTGAACAGCAGGTTGTCATCTGCATACTTGCTCTCCCAGCAGACATCCCCAGACCTGAATGCATATGGAGATACAGAAAACAGCTTATATTTTAACAAGCTGGGATCAAAAGTTGCAAGCATACTAGTAGGTTGAATAAGGAGAGCTTACAGAATGGCAATACAGACAGACAATCATGCTACGTGGAGAAAGCTTACAAGGTCAAGGCTGTTTACTCACAATTCCCAAACACTACCCTCAGAACCACTGGAGTGACAAAGTAACCTCAGTCTGACAGACTCCAGCTCCAATTACAGCATTCCTGCAGGTGGACTCCTAAGTCTGTGCTACAAGACAAGCAAATTCAAAAGGATCAGAGAATGCAGAAAAGGACCTGTTCATCTAATCCTCCCATTAGTTCCAAAGTCCAATGTGTGATTAACCTGCACAGGATTTAGAACTACACAAGGCAAGTAAATAAACACCATCAAAAAACAAATTCTAAGTTGTTTCAGTTCATTTTAAGTACAGCTTGACAATACACATTTCCAGTGTTTCCTGGGAAGAGTGGATACTTAAATACCAGGATTTTAGTTTGAAATACTTATAACATGGAGCAATTTAAATGTAGCACTGTGAAAAACATTGCCTATATTTTTCTTTCTCCTCCCTGTCTCTAACTTCAGAAACATTGTAATGTAAACATTATTTTGACGTTTTGCTGTATGACTTCATGTACTTGTTCAGTGTGGGGAAAAAAGAACAACCTTGAAGATCGAAGTTTGAACTTCAGATAATGTCACTGAGTGCAAAGAGAAGACAAATTAATTAAACAATTAATTAATAAAAACCAAAGAATTAAACCTGGAAACAACACAGACCTCTACAAACAAGATAATCAAGGCAAAGACATCATTTAGATCAATAAAATACCAAATTGTGTTGTATAAACACATCTTCCTAGACTGAGAGGGCACTCCCTTCTTTGGATAGCTCCTTCACAGATCTTTCAAAGGGAAAGTCACATGTACTCAATACAACGGCCTCATTCTGTGGAGCCCAGAACTGCTTCTCTTCAAAACTCCCACGAATAAAGATCAGAATTTAAGCAGCACGCCAAGCAAATTCACAAGCAAAAACATAAGATCTCATTCAGACCTCAGCAGGAATCTCATAGTCAGAAACAATTAACAGGTCAGAAGTTGGTACAGGTACTGAAGTAATTTACAAGAATAATTAGGGCAAGCTTTCAAGTCTTACAAAAGATTCCAGAAGAGCTACACTTGATTTTAACAAAAAGAGAAACTGAGAACTTGAATTAAAAGAAATACATGCATTTTTTAAAACTGAAGACTGGTCTTTGTAAAAGGATGAAGAGGCTTAAATTCAGTCAGGAAATAAGCTCGTTAGGCAACAGCTCTCAAACTTGGGTTTCTGGAGGAAGGAACAAAAAAAGTTTCAAGTTTAGTTGTTCTGAAAGCTCCAAGATTTTATTGCAAGGGATTACCCAAAACATCAGGAACTTTTTGTGAAACACAAAAATAAATTGTAGCAGGGTATTTCTCACCAAGTTTTGCCATCCTCTTGCTTTTAAAGGATGTTCCCTGCAGCCCAGGAGAGGCCCATGAAGGAACAGGCTGTTTCCCTGCAGCTCATAATCAACATGCAGAGCAGATCTTCTTGTGCAGCCATGGAGGAGCCCACAGCGGATGAAACCTGAAGGAGGTACAGCCCATGGAGAGTCCCCACAGGAGCATGCTGCTGGCACCAATTGGCCTGCAAAGCATCCAGTCTGCTCCTGATGGATGGTATTCCCATATGAGGGATACCAGGCTTCAGGTAGGGGAGGAGGAGCAGGATAGAGGGATGAACTGGCAGAGCACCACAGCTTCCCATCCCACTTGTGCTCCCCCTGGAGGGGGGGAGGCAGGAATGAAGTCACAAAGTTGATCTCAAAAAGAAGCAGTTGAAGTGTTTTAGCTTTGTCTTTGCTTCTCACAATTCAACTCTATTTTTAATTGGCAAAAGAAGTTAAACATCCTCTCCAAGCAAAGTCTGCTTTTAGTGTGACAATAACTGGTAAGCCATTTCCATGTTCCTTTTCAGAACCCATAAGCTTTTTTATTTTCTTTCTCATCCTGTTGGAGGAAAGGCTGCAATAGCAGCTGGGTGTGTATGCAACATCCAGCCAAGGTCAACTCACCAAGCCATCTTTGGGCAGTTAATGATCTCTGCAGAGCTGCTTCCAGGACCCTTCTGCCCAACCCTGTATTGTTGCCAGAGACAGGGGCAGGTCTCAGTCTCTGCTCTTTTTAATTTTCATCAGGTTCCTGTTCAGCTATCCTGCCTGGTTAGATTCCTCTGAACAACCACAGATTGACTCGTCTTCTCAGTATAATGTAATTTGCAAAACTGATGAGCCTTTTATCCTCCTCTGTGAGTCACTGAGAAAGACGCTGAACACAACAGGCGCCACAACACACTTCTGTGATATGTCTCAGGATTTTGGACTCCAGGCAGCACATGACCCTTAACAATGAACTTTAAGCTCAACCAGCAATCAATTATTTTTTACCTTTCTGGATGTCATACAATCACAGAATATCCCGAGTAGTAAGGGACTCATAAGAATTATCACATCCAATTCCCCACACAAGACCACCCCAAAAATCAAATCCTATGTCTGAGAGCACTGTTCAAACATTTAAACCTCAGCATCTTGGTGCCGTGATAAGCGTCCCAGGGGGCCTGTTCCAGTGCCCAACTGCTCTTCTATTTCCCATACAGCAACATCCAAACTGGATAAAAGAATACTGTTGTGACAAAACAATGCCTGAGTCAAGATAATTAACATCCACTGCTCTTCCGTACTCATTTTATCACATTAAATAATCAGGTGGGTAGCCTTTATCAATCCTTGTGCCAGCTACCAATCACACTGCATTCTCTATCACACACTCAGAAATGCATTCCAACAGGCCTCCAAGATTTTTCCAGGGATAAGAGTTAGGCAAATAAGACTAGTTCCCAGAATTGCACTTTCTTCTGAGGATGTATATAACATTTGCCTATCACAAACTGAAGACAACCTCCCCCAAATATGCACAGTCTTTCATAGATGACAGCAAAGGATCTTGAAAATCCTTCCAGATTAAAACGTGATTTCTGGAATACTTATAGTACAAATTACTTTTGTGTAATTCGTAACTACCCAAAATGAAAGAAAGAGAGAAACAAACAAAAAGAACACGGAAAACTATTGTACAGAATAATTCATGGTTACTTACTTTCAAAATTAATTTGTTTTTATTTCACTCATCTCTCTTATTTTATTATTGTCTTGTTTTTGTACTGCTTCTTGTCTTTTGTACAATTCCAGTTGGAAACACTTTCATAAATTTAAGTGTGCTATACTATGCTACACTAACTATACAGTTCCCTCTGAAAGCTCTAGGAACTTTAGGCCATTCTGGTCAACAAAATGTGCCATGGTACAATTTGAACACTGAAAAATGCTGAGCTAAAGTAATTATGCTGCTTATTCATTCATACTGAGGCCTTCTGTAATTGTACAGAGACAAAGGAGAAGAATCTGAGCAGAATGGATTTTCAGATCACACATGGAAAATAGTACCCAGTGTAATGCAGTTCACTCTTTCCACTGCATAAGCAGTTTCCATTTATGTTTTCTTAGGCCTACTGCTCTATTTGTGACATGAACCAAATTATACTTCTGTTCTCAGTTACTTAGAGATATGAAAGTATTTTACACCAAATGGACCTCCTCCAATTTTCTTCATTTCCTCTGAGAGGGAGGCACAGCCAACCTGAGATTTCTGGAATTTCAAAGCTACTTGAAAAGCATAAAATTTAGACTTCTTTCACTCTACCTTGAATACCTGTATAAACAGGACATTTAGATGTATTACAAATTCTAACAAATGTTAGAACAGAATACAAACTAACAGATTTAAAGCACTAGCAAATAAATACTCATAACCCTGAATTTACAGCCCTCACTTAAAATCATGCACAGTACACAAGCATCCTTTCCAGAACCCTCCTGGGTACATGCTGTAAGATATCAGCATCTGAACTATGTATTGGAAATCATCAACTACAATTCTGACAAGATAACTGGTCTTCTCCCAAACACATGCATGATTCCTATGGTGCCTGCTACAGATTACAGCTGAAATTTAATTAGTGCAAATGAAAAAATAATGGAAGAAATCGAGAGTTATAAACACAATACTACAATAATAGATATGAGCATAGGATGAAGACATTCCTTCTGCAAAGAAAGAGGTTCTTAAATTAATTCTTAAATCAGTTCTTCTTAAATTAAAGCAACCTTGGTACTCAGACAACTCAGAAAAAGCCCTCATTTCTATGGGTTTGAGAAGAACCTTCTATTATTATCAGAACAAAGTTAATTCTAACACTTGCAAAATCTCATCAGACAAAAACCAAAACAATCTATAATGAGTCCAGAGCTACAGAAGGAATGGTTCTTCAATACATCAACCTGCTCAGTCAACTGGCTACTGACAAGTTCTGCACAGGTCAGTTCAGCTCCTCTGAATCTCTGTGGAGAAAAATCAGCACATCTTCTCATTATCTGATCATTAATGTCATAAAATGCAAATTGATTTATTTTCAAAACTCTTCCTCTAATTCTGGCTGAAATCAACCATCAAGGGTACAGCTTGGATACAAAGGGAAAAGGGAAGCTCATAGAAAATTCATTTTCATTTTACAATATCACGCTACAAAAAAAAAGGGGGACCTTGGTGGTGCTTATGACCTCCTCCACCTCATTGTATTCTAACCCTGTGACTAAAAAAATCTCAAATCAAACAGTCACATGGTAGCATATCAAAAACTCTACAATCACAGAGTTGCATATTGAGATGGTTCTTGGTACAGTCATAGCAAGGTACCTGTTCCTGAAGTCAACATCGACATTTCCAGTATTTCAAAGCATTTACCGATTTTCAAAGGCATCCACAATCACCTGGTCAGGCTTGAGTGTTCCAATATCCTTACTATTAGTAAAGTATCTCCAAGACCTAGTCTGACTTTGTGCTGTCTCAGTGGAAGCTGATTATTTATATCCTGTCAATTCAAGCACAGATTGCATGCCTTCTCTTTACCACAGCTATTTTCAGTACCCTGAATGCATCTGTGGCAGAAACAATTCCCACAGTTCCCATATCCCTGTAGCTTTCCATTTCAGCACTGAGCTACTGGTATGTGCTTGCTTTTATCTCACTAACTTCCTCAGAAACACCTCCCCTAGTGTGACTGTAACAACAACTGAGATAAGTCCTCGTTTAGTGATTCACAGTTCACAATTCATTCTAAGATCACATGCTGCTCACTTAGAGAAATCTGGTAGAAATCTGATGCAGAATATGGGTGCCTCCAATAACTGTTAGGTGCAATTTGAAGTCAATTTCAATGGTACTCCAAAATCAACAAAAACGTCAGAGCTCCTAACATAAGAAACACGCTTCAGGTGTACATCAGTCAATAGCAGCATAATTTAGAGCCCAGACCTTTCAATATCTTAAGATTCCTCCCTGTGTTTTACATAACGCAACCTATGGCCCAGTTAAAAATGAATCTAATGGGCAGCACTGAGTGGAATTCAGTCACAAATGCTGAAACACAAAATAAAAAATGTAACCAAAACAATCAATTGTTAAAGAATTAACTGTTCTTGAAAAATTCTTCCTCTGGAAGAAGAATTAAAAATGTACAAGACGATAAATCAATAAAAACTTTTTTTGCAAATATTTACAATTTTTTTTTAAGTGAAAAAGATTCCTTTTTACTTTAACCCACTTTCCATGTAAGTCTATTCAGTGCTGACAAAGAACACATGCATCTACAAAATCTACTTAACCATCTCCTAAAGCTTATATTCTCTGAAAATATTATATCATAGCAAAGTAAGATCTATGTTGTCTTTAATATCAGTGGATACAGCATTTGAATTAAAATTATAATCAGAAAGATAGATGTGAAAAATCCCACTGTTAGCCACAATTTCATTTATAAGTGCCTCCCCACAACATTTACATAAACAAATCACACAAATCGGCAATTGAAGCACACAAAGTAAGTGAACTGTTGCTACATACTGTCTAGATCAAGGAAGTCCAAAATTCTGGCTTGCCTTGGCTGCACTGAATTCACTCATGGGGAATCTTCTTGGTCTGCATATACACAGGCTGCACTGAAAGTACTGCCTCACACTTATTTCCATGAAAAATACAACAGATACAAATAGCACAATAACACTCTTCGACTGAGCAAATTCTCAGCAACAAAACACTATTTTTCAACACAGTCACCACCACGAGCTGTGTGTTTTTGTCAGCAATGAACAAGAGCCTGCATGTTGCACTCATAAAAATCTGCATCAGTGGAGGTGACACTGTAACCATCATGGAAACATATCACCCACTGCCTCACCATGCTTACATCCACAGTTTGGTCTCCAGAAACATTCATGAAACATCAATGAATGTCAGTGGAGGCCATTTTTTCCACATGGAGGAACTGACACACCGTTGCTTCAAGTGCATTTTAACGTCAGAGGCTATTCTGACAGTTCCCCTCTGCTGCCATCTGTCCTGTGGCAATAAAATGCAACGAAATAATGGTAGGAGAGTTTGGCCTCTACTGCAATATCATCATCTGCCACTGATATTGAACTAACATAATAAAACAGGAGACATTACTTTTGGAGCAGACCTCCAAATACATGTATATAAGTAACAAAACTTCAAAAATCTTTAGTAATTTTTATTCAATCGAAGAGGACCACAAAAACATAAAATTGGTTGGATATTTGACCTCATTTTTTTGTGAAACTGAAGAATCAATTTGGTTTGATGGCAATGGCTGCAATTCTTTATGGGTTCTCGAGGGGTTCATCTGAGATCTTTGACAAAGTTCTGCTCTTCCTCAATTTCATCCTTGAAAACAGTTGTTCAAAAATATACATACTGCCAAAAAAAAGCAGTGACATGAGTAACTCGTACCTGTGAAAGAAGGGATATTTTTCTCTGGTAAAAGAGGGCTTATAAAGGTCTGCTAAAAAGACATGATCAAGCTTTTCATTGAGTAGAATGTTTGATATCAACTCAGTACATTCCATTTGAAAATCTGCAGGTTACTTGTTTATATCTGTTAAAACAGAGTGGCAAATATAAAAAAAAAACTGATCTTATTAGAAATCCCAAATCCTGCTCTCACATCACATTATCATAGCAGAAAGTACAGCTGCATATTTTTTGCTGTTCTCAGGACTGTGCTTAGCCAATGTATCACAATGCATACAATTATTTGCTATCCCTTGAGCTAGCACTGCAGTGCACCCTCCCCTTGTCCCAATTTCAGCCCAAATAGCATTAATAGAACACCAAAGTTCGGTTGTTACTGAGTGATAATTACAACCAGGGCTGGGCCAGCCTGCTCAGCAGGAAGAGTAGCCAGCCAAGAAGGCCTGGGGCAGAAAGCAGCCATATGAATGGCTGTGCTGGGCCAGATGCAGCCTGCAGGTCATCAACTGGACATATCTGGGCTACATACTTAGCTGCGTAACAGCTGTAACAAATGGTGGTGTACTTCTGAAGGCAGGTTGCCACCTATATCTACAAAGTAAGACTACTGTTTAGCCCTGTGTTTCCAGCCAAAATGTAATTCATAGTGATTAACTTTCGACAGAAATTGAACAACTGGGAAGGAACAACAGGAAACTGAGCAGAAGAAATTGAGCAAACCAGGCTAGTAAATGTAAAAAGATAAAATACTCTGGAAGGTAAAGAAGCTATGCATACAAACTAGCACCAAACTTCTAACAAAAAAAGAAGCCTTAATAGCAAGTGCATATATTTCAGTGCTTCAGGATTACAGCAGTCAACACCTGCAGAAACAACTTTTTCTCTCCATTTTGTCCTAATACTGAACACAGAATCAGAACCACAGAATGGCCTGGGTTGAAAAGAACCACAAAGATCAACTAGTTTAAACCCCCCTGCTATGTGCAGGGTCACCAGCCACTACACCAGCCTGCCCAGAGCCACATCCAGCCTGGCCTTGAATGCTTCCAGGGATGGGGCATCCACAACCTCGAGTCTTCCTGCTGTTTAGGGCAATCACATAAAACAGGAGCATGTGGGAAGGACAGAAAACAGAATAATAAAAGCTAAGAATTAAAATCTGTACTTAATCTGTCCACAATGCTTTATATTGTCTACGCATATCTGAAAACAACTCAAAGATGAGGCAAAAGAAAGTTACAATGTTGATAGCCAATGAAGTTAAAATTATTATCTCCTAGTAAAGCTCTGAAAAGGCAATACTTAGTTTTCTTTCATAACCTACTGAATCAGGCACACATGGCTGAAAACACCATAACTGTTTAGGGTAAGGATAACTATGAAGAAATTTTTCTGGTTTACTATTATAAGGAGGAAAAAATGCTTATGAGAGATGCACCATGTATCATCACACTTTCGAGCATAAAAATTGTCCACTATATTTTCATACGCTTAGTAAGATAATATCCCAGAAATTTTGATAAAACATATCTAAAAAACTAAAAAGACTGAATGGTTCTCTCTTCCCTAATAAGTCATGCTAATACAATTGTTTTGATGATTTATTGTATCATTCCTAGCACTGAAAAGGTTACACATGAAATCACTTCAACTGTCTAGCAAGCTTATTTATGACTGAGAAGAAGATGGGTTTTGCTTTTTTTAATCCACTGACTGTCACCATGTAGCAACTGGTAGATACACAAGTGCTAGCAACTGCAGGGATTCCAAATTAGATCAAAGTTCTGTTGAAAAACATTACAAGAAAATACTAAAAATATGCAAAAATCTGGTTACCGTTACGTTCTATATCTCTTCCAAGATAATAAAAAATACCATCCTGAAGAGCTCACAAAAACTGTTTGTGAAAAAACTCATTTGTAAAAAACTGTTTGTGAATTTTGTGGGTAAGCTATCACATCTGTGAAGTACACCTGATGTTTTCATACAACTTGATACAATTCAAACAGAAACACATAGGCATAATAAATCAAGATTTTATATATTACATTGCTGATTTTCAATTACCATTTACCAAAAAGGTAGCAAAGAATCACAAACGGTAGTTAAGATTTACATGCTATGTATAATATTACAGTGAAAAAAATCCCTATGATTAAATGTCTTGGAATACAGGATTTTTATAAGGTTGATAATGAACAAATAACATGTTAAAGTGATAAAATAGTTGCTTATTTCTCACATTTCACTTTTTAACCACTAGTCACTTTTAAATTTATTCTATAGTGGTAGGAGTTTCAAAGTTAGTGCATTTTCTTTAAGCTGAATGGGCAATCCCAGTTTATCCTCCTACTATAGGAAAGGCTAACACAAGTTTGGCAGCAGTCAGTAGGCCAACCTGCAGGCACAAACTGGCCCACAATGACCCAAGCATTCAGCTTTATATTATTTCCATTCTGTTTCTTAACTAATTTCATGGCTTTCTTGGAAGACATGTGGATAGAATATTAAAAGTGGGATAACGAAGAATTGAAGCTGTAAAAGAAAGGCAAACTTCTAAAATGCTGCAAAAATCAGGTTCCACGTGGCCCACCTTTGCTGACAAACACAGATGCTTGGGCAGTAGAGGATGTAACACAGCATGGGTACCAACAATAATGAGCCAGTCATACCGAGGAAGACACTCCATCTGAATATTGTAATCTTACTGAATACTGTTTTAATATAAGGAACTCTGCAGAAAGGTCCAAACCAACCAAAAGTCCCATTGCACAGAGTCCAGTTACTCAGCAAACATTTATTTGATAAATTATGGGCCTGCTCAGATTTAATCCAAAACTGATTTTTTCTAAATTCTGCAATGTGTCTATTGAACCTTGCTGTTTTCTGGCAACATAAATAGGGACAAAGTGACAGAAAGCAAAACATTACCTGTAGGAGTAACTGCACAAAAGCATTTCTCAAACACAGAATTACAGATCTGAAAGAGACAATTCCTTGAATGGGCAGTTTCCCAATCACCTAATCATACCATGGGGAAGTCCAAAATACAGTCACAAAACAAGGCTAAATGGTGCCATTTTCATTCCAAAAGCAACAACAACAACAACAAATCCTCAATACTAGCAAAATTGCCTTAAAGCTGCATAGAGTGCCAGCTGACTAGCTCCTGAGATTAAGGTGTGTTGGTTTTTTGTTTTTGTTATTGTTCGGTTTGGTTTGTTGGTTTACAGAAAAACTTCCTTATCAAAATTAAAAACTGACAGCAAATCCTTCCAGACTGGAATCAAAACTACCTACATTAGAGAGAGGCAGAACGGTAATAAAGTCACTTTGGTACCTGAAGCCTGAATACTTAGATATGTATACTATCAAGGAAACAGCCTCTTCAGATCTATTCACCCTTCTCTGTGCTACAAGCTGGTATACATATTTGTAAAAAGCTATCCTTGCTACTGAGCAAGGAGATGTTCCATCTTCTGGAACATATTTTCCACATTTTACAATGCACCTTGAAGCAAATACAACATCAGAATACAACATCAGAATACAACATTAGAATACAACATTAGAATACAACATTAACCACAGGCCATCCATGGATACAGGCAGCATCTTGTTCTTAGCTACACCTATGCAAATACTGAGTTGAAAATGCTTCTCATCAACCGAGCCATTTTGAATTTAAAAGAGTTTTTCAACTCAAGCAAGAATGAGAAGAGTGTGGTATATGGTTTTCAACAGGAAGAAAAAGTTACTTGATCAGATTTTGTTTGAGAGCAGTAGCAAAAGGGCAATGTGGAAACCTGCTTTCAGAATAGCTTCCAAATAAAGTACACGTATGTCCTTTAGGGATGTTCACAAAGCCACAATGACATCTCCATTTAGTCCCGAACTAAGCCTTCTGACAGTAACAAACTTGTGGATTAAATACTAAGCATAGACATACAGATGATTCTAAATATATGTAAACTCCACAAAATTGAATATAGCTTTGCACCACTCTCATGATTACAGCAAAATACAAAGATGTAAATCAACTGTCTTTCTTTCCTCATTAGAATTATTGCTTTTTCTAAATTCAATTGAAAATCTCTGTCTGGATTGGCTAGTTACCCTAGAAACAGATCAGACCCTCAGATGCTATTTCCTACTCACATATCTGCTCCAAATTCCAGAAGATTTGTAATCCTGGGATATTCAGGAAGAAAATCCCACTTAAGGAAGCAACTGTTAAACTCAGAAAGAATGTTGTTGATAGTACCTTTCACTTTCTTTAATTTTCATCTCAGAGATTTGGATGTCACTGCTCAAAATAGCCTTAGCTGCTGTTCAGGACTTCTTAATGTTACCCTCTGCCAGTCTACTCATTGCTCTGAAAATGGCAGTGTAATGTGCTCCTCTAAGGGACACTTCCAGGAGCAATTAGTGGAAATGTAAGCCTGCAACACGATCGTAACTATCAAAATATACTAAGAGCTGCTTGATACAGAAAAGGTAATCTCCTACATGTAGAGAGGATTATCAATTCATTATTTCTGCCCTTACTCCCCAACAACAAAGCAGCACTTTAATCTTTTTGGTCATTCCACATAGAAACAAACATGTAGAAGGACGTTTACAAATGTCTTCTATTACCAACTTCCAGACATTTGTAGCACTTGGCACACAATGCACACAGAAGTCTTTACAAAAGTTTCAGTGGATTTAGCCAAGTCACAGAAGACTATGAATTCTTTAAGAAAAAGCTCTGGGCATCAGGCAGTTGTCTTGTAATTACATGTTTTCTATTCATTAAAAAGACAACGTTAACATTACTTTAAATCTTGTAGGTTCCCAAAAGTCACAAACTCTAGACCTGAGCTGCCTGTCCATTCAACATAAAACTGCAAATGCACCTTCCCCCAGTGTCTCGACAATTTCTAATCTGGGTTGCAAACCAGCAACAATAACAGCATTTATCAGACTTAGAGAACAAAAACAAATGTTGACAGTTCCCTGGCTCATCTTCCAGTCAGAATTCAAATTCACGCAGGAAAAAATGACTATTTCTGTTTTGTGTTCTGCACACAGAGCTTAATGCGCTCAGACTTGGCGACTTCCAGGATGTTGCTGCTGAACTTCAAGCCATGGAGCTGCATTGTGTCTTCGAACGCCTCCAACTACTAACAAGAGGCAAAAGAAGCACAGTCACCATGAAGCACAGGAGACAGGCACACCACCGTCAGAGCACGTAATTTCTCTGTTTCAGCAAGCAGGCTTCCACATCAGACACCATCAAAAAACAGTCTTTGGAGTCACCTCAACAGAGCGAGCAATGCACACACAGTACATGGCAACTAAGACCATGCTATCTTCTCCACATCACTTCACTGTTCTTCCAGTCCCAAACGTCTGCGAAAGTTTCACAGAGCTTTAAAAAGCAGGATAAATCCTAAAGATCTCAAAATGTAACAGAGTCTGCTCCATCCTGTTGCATGAGATTGTACTTTCTCAGTTCTGACTCAAAGCTAAGGCTCTTCTTCGGTTAAAAAATGAATTTTAAAAGTTGAGGGAGGAAGGAATAGAACTTCAGATCTGTTAAGTCATGAAATGCTCATAAGAAAAAAAATAAGCATTTCCATTCTTAGCACATTCAGAAAATTAGTCAATTCAATGAGATAGTTCAAAATAATTTCCTCAATTCTGAGTAGTACTGAAGCCACAATACCAGCTCTAAACAGCTGCAATAATACCATTTGCAATTTGCAACTCTTATCATCCAGCAGTCAGGCCTGATGTCTGATTACTGTCTGGACAAGTACAGATTGCGATGGCTTAATTGGTCACGCTGCTCACTCCACCTGCTGAGGGTTTAAAGGTGATGGGTAAAATGTGTAAATGGAGGTGTATTACAAAGATCATCATGAAATTCAGCATGATTAATCAGACAGCCACACTGACAGAAATAATGATAATCACTCTTCAATTAATAATGAGCATTTGTCACAATGACAGATTTTAAGATAGAACTAAGGCAATGAGGATCTCCAGAACTATAACAGTATTGCATGAACAACCTACAAGGACGCAAGATGACCTAAATAGCTAAGTAGATCAAAATGTCTTGCAATCACTCTATCATTTCAGAACAGAAAAAAAGTTATGTACAAGGGCTGCTCTTGAAAGTAATGCCTTCCATTTCATTATGTCAGCTCATGACATCAATGGCAGATGCTGGTAATACGGCAGTCAAGTAGATCTTCTTTTTAGATTTTAATCCCGAACTTTTAATGGAAAGTTATGCTCCAAGACTGGAAACTTGCTACTAAGATTCTAACACTGCCCCCCCAGCATCTCTCCCTGCACTCAGTGCTGTCTCCCTTAGGTCAAAATTTAGCAGAAGTAGCTATTTTTCTCACAATGGCCATTTGAAACCACTATACCTGGACTTCTGATGCATTTCATTTCAAAGAAAATAAAAAATTATTTTACTTGTATTAAAACTAAATGTGATTTTCAGAGGAAGACTAATAACTCAATTTCTGCTCAAAATTAGTATCATTATTTTCTTGATAGTTTATAAAGGTTTACAAAAAAACAAAAAAAAGACAAAGCTTGTTTCTGCAATCCAGGAATACATCTCACCTGCCCTTAATGAATCAATAAAACAGCACAAATTCTTGTACAAATCAGTGCACAATCGGTGCAAAAATCTTGTACAAAACAGTGCACAGCCACAACAACAGAGGAATTTCCTTTGCCAACCAAACATACAAAGGTGCCAAGTACTTAACATGTAGTTTTTAACAAGAGAAACTCTGTCCACATCTCTCACAATGAGGTCTTCTATTTCTGGAAGTCAATGAGCACCTTTATTTGTGGTAGGAAAAAAACAAACATCATCTTATTCACACAACATGTAACAATGAATAGATACCATCCCGATGAATACCAGTCAGCATTATTAAAAAATCCAACTATGAAACTGCTTTGATTTCTTTGATAGTAAATTCTTTAAAATTCAGGCAAAGAGAACTGAAAGATTTATCCCCCATGCTGCAGTATCAGAGCAACACAGAACCACACGCTGCCAGGCCTTTAACATGAGAAGACAGATTTATTTAGATACACTGGGCTTCTAACTGTGGACAGTGAAGCAGTTCCTGTCAAAATAGTGAAGCACCTGTCAATCTTTATACTCCAAGGTTTACCCATTAATCCCAGCCATAATTCTTCAACAACTGCCAGGAGATAAAGGTTGTTGTTTTTTTCTGAAACAAATGCTTCCAGATGAAATGCACATCCAGACACATGAACTCACACACTCCATGTCTCCTCCACAGGTTCAGCAGACCCTGCTCAAAGCAGTGCCTCCGAACCGTGAACCACTGCAGATACAATCCACCGTTATATCACTGTTTTTTCTTGTGGAATTTGTCACATTCACTGGGAACTCATGAATGGAGCTTCATTTATTAAGCGGGAAATTTAGCTTCCTTTGGGTAAAAAGGAACAAGAGGTCATAATTACGACATAACTTACAAGCCAGACATTGATGGATGAGAATTATTAAAAAAAAAAAAGATTAAATCCCCACCACATACAATCCAAACACGCTTAAAATACACAGTACCTACAACAAAGCATGAACAGGTACACCAGCCACAGTATGAAATGCATCTGTGAGACCACCTTATACACCTTGCCACAAGGATGACCATGGGTAGGTGAATCTGAAAGATGACAATGCTATCATGCTTTATAAGACAGAATTCCATATTCACATGTAACACTTGAAGACAGGAAAATAAAATCGTAACAAGCACACAGGAAGCTTTCCTCTCAGGTATCTGAGACTGAAGGAACCAAGGTTAAAGATAATCCTGTAAACCCAAACAAAAGCATTTCTACCAAGTCCCTAAACAAAACAGCAAACAATACTGCTGCCATCTCATAAAAAGCAAGGTGAAATCAGTATATCTCCTCTGCAGTCTTCCTTCTGGCATTCAAATGCTTCCTCACAAGCAACAGTGTCAAAAATCTCATCGGTTCTGTGTCAGTGCTTGGTGAACTACGAACATCAGTAAGAAAAGATCTGGGAACCATTAACAGGAGAATTCAGAAACCACTGTCTGTGAGGAAAGCACACCACACAGCAATACTTTTAGCTAATGAGCAACACATTAGAAGACTAAAATTCTCAGGTTTTAGTCTCCTCAACAAAAATGTGTTCCAGATATGCATCCTTGAACTTTAACAGGTAATCCATCCATTTTCTGTTAAGAAAAGACTTAAAATAGCAGACTTACTCCTTGCAAAATAAAAGAATGGTGGTGATTTTAAGGGAGGTTTCCCCTTCTTGATGAAAAAAAAAAAAACAAACCAAAACAACTCTCCATGATTATTCTCTTTAATGGCTGTGGCCATGGGATCTTAGGCTGTCCTTTGAAAAAAACAAAAACAAAAAAAAAAAAACAGACTTCAGAAACTACAAAAATTTGAATATATAAAATACAAGAACAGGTACTTTCTATACTGCTTGCCCAGTCCCCTTTATGTACTTAGTATTTGCAAACATCGCTGCAAATATGAGAAAACTCAACTCACTGACATACTGCATCATCAAAATACATCAGATTGATGCTGCAATTACACACTATCATTTTCCCATTTCCCTCCTCCAAATACAATGTAAATTTTAAAGAGCAACTACAGATGTCAGCATTGAAAATCATGTGTAATTACTTACCTTACCATAATCACTACTCCAATTACTTAATAATAATGGCAAAATTTGGTGTTGATTATGGAACCATTTACAAAACCATATCACAGCAGCATTTGCGAGGCTTTTTACCATGGTGAAGACAGAATTACATGCTGTTTCACACTGTTTTTTCTAAATAACCTCTCTGCCATTAAGCTGACACAAGCTCTTCTGAAAGGGAATGAACACATGGCCGACTACTTACGCTTCTCTGCATTTTCAGCACCCCAATTTCTCCTCTTGGGAAAAATAAAATTAACCATAGCTCTCCCTTCACCCTATTCTTTCCCTTATCCTCACACTGCATTACTTTCCACCCCACCTTTCAAGCTCTCCAGCTAGACAGACCACAAAACCTGACCCTGTTTGCTCTGCATGATGAGGCCTGGATGCTCAGTTGGTGACACCAGTAGAAAACCCTTGTGTAACTGGACTTCCTGCCAGCTTCCAATGAAGCTGCAGTCATAAATTGCTGTTGTGCATGGAGACCACTCAATACAAGCACAGTCCCTTTATTCAAACCCACCAGTGTTTCAAACTACTTATAAACAGCCACAAACAACTTGACAGCATGTTACCTCTAAGAGATTTGGAAGACCTGAGTTGGACAACCTGTTTACAAACGTGTCTTCTCTTTGCCCTGAAATTCACACACAGACTTGGGCATTGCTGAATACTGACTTGAATCCTCTAAAACACTGAGTTTTACCTGGATTATTCAGTGTGTCCACTATTCAGTATCCTACTACAGCTACAAAGCCAACCCAGAAAAGCAGTAACTGTGGCTTGTGTGATCCTACACCATAACAACAATTTCAGATATTGCAAAAAGCCTTAAAGCAGCAAGATTTCCATCATGGATCAGAGAAACACAAAGACCTCAATAGGTGGGGTGCGCAAAGAGACAGCAGAATTGCATCCAGCTGCAGGAGCTCAATCTTTCAGGGGAGTATCTGTTTGGTTTTTTTAATGCTCCAAGCCTTAGTAGCAGAGACACAAAACATTATAAATACAAAATAATAACAGTTTTTTTAGTGCACTTTCACCTTACTATCCATTTAACCTCCAACAGACTGAAAAAAATCTTTCTCATATCACAAAAATTCCTTATCATAACCCTTGAACTCCTTCCCTACGATTCCAGATGTAAGACACCTTCAAAAGAACAGTACATGCTCTTTAGTGCTTCCATAATCTTTTAATATGTAGCTTTTACACACTGCCATTCAGTTCAAAGTGCTTCTATCCACCATAAAGGGACAGTTCTTCCTACTATGCTTAGACAGATCTCCTCTGATAAATATTCTGTTATTTACTCCTTCAAGGCTATCATAGGATCATAGAATCACCAATCTTTTCACTGGAAAAGACCTACAAGATCATCCAGCCCAACCGTCCACCTATCACCCATAGTTCTCATTAGAGAAGTCCCTCAACTATTAAGATTATTAAGAACTTAAGAACCAGGTTTCAGAAACATCTGCAGTCTCACCACCAATGCACCAGAAAACAGGACTGAAGTACCTCAGAGGCACCACATACATAAGTGCGACTCTCCAATCTAAAATGAGTACTGATACAGGCAGACGGTATATTCCACAATTATTTTTAGGAAGATCTGCTCGCTTTTCTTCTTCAGCCAAAAATTTTGTTCAAGAAATATCTTGGCTGCAAACTACTGACCAAAATAATGAGATCAGTAGTTAACTAGAAATAATAGTTATTTTCAATGAAGTAGTTGTACTTGTATCCAGAACATTTTGATGAATTGCACACTGAGGTACTGTGTCTAACTGCTGATACACAGATGTGCGTCTACAGAAGACAGATGTGTCTTCTGTAGTCTTAATTACATCTACATTTACATTCAAAGCCAGTTTGGCCTAACTTGAAATACTATCATTCAACCTTTACAGTTTTCTTAAATAAAAAAATCACCCAAATGTGTGTTAAGCTAATTAACTGCTTGACTGTTTCCTTCCAGTGAGGAAGGAAGAGTGAACTCGCAAATCACTTTCACCTACAGATAAAATTGGACCTAGAGCCAGCATGGCCCAAAGAGATTGCACACTGCAACAAGTGAGAACCACACACTGATGTGAGATTTCAAACAAAGCCTAAATCACCCAGACACTGTCAGACCAGACATAAGGTCATGGCAAAACGGCTGGCATCTAGAAAGCCTAGATGCTGAAGCTGATCAGAACCACCACCACCAGGCACAGAGCAGCCCTCT
This sequence comes from Lagopus leucura, assembly GCF_019238085.1. Classification (NCBI taxonomy): domain Eukaryota; kingdom Metazoa; phylum Chordata; class Aves; order Galliformes; family Phasianidae; genus Lagopus; species Lagopus leucura. The sequence continues at coordinate 7,172,859 of NW_024962272.1, forward strand.
CCCAGCTCCAAAGGCAGGCAGGCAGCTCAGCCACCCCTCCCTCTCTGCTCGCAGCCCAAGCACCTTCCTGCAGGAAGAACCCGTCAAGGACTTTAGGATTTGCTCATCGAAACATTCTTATGAAATGAAATTAAGCATGCCAAAATCTGAATGATGTCATGGCAATCTTGTAAGTGGATTACATTAATCATTTATCAGCAAGGCAAGATAATAATTGAGCGAGAAAAGAACCTGGGGTTTATCCCTATTTAACACCCAAAGACAAAGGGTACAACAGCTGAGGATATCAGAAACACAAATAATGTGCATGAAGAGGATTTTTAAAATGTCCACTGAGATATACTGAAATTACAAAGCCACAGATTTTTTCTACATAGGATCTTCTGTTTAACACAGATATTACAGGAGGTTTTCTTAATCAGCTAAAAGGTGACTGTACAACACACAATTAGGAGGAAAACATCTTAACAAATCTTTCATTTAGAAAAAATAGGGATCAAATCAAACAGATAGGTAAGTAAAAAAAACATGTTACAACACAACTGAAAACAAAAATGTTTCCTGAATTTGGGGAGGTTATTTCCTCACTTAGTCTTACGAGTCCAATTTAGAAAAAGCAGGTGATTGTCTTCTGATCAGACAACACCATACAGCAAGTATACCTGCATGACAGCCTGCATGGAACAAATGCAGTAGGACAGATCCGAAAAACAGAGCCAAGGCGAGGTGACCACTGTTTCCTACACAAGGCAAGCACTTTGCAGCAGCCCTGGGCTTAATGGCAGCAGCAGAGCCAGCAGCGCCCAGTAGGGCCTGCTCAGAGAAAGCCCAGACTCAGCAGCACAGCCTCCTGCTCACCAACTGCAAGCAGAACCTTCTGCACATTGTTGTTATTTCTGAATCCCCCAGAGAAGCAGCACCTCAATTCCAATTTCAGACATGAGCAAGCCAAGCCCTACACACGCTGTATGTGCACCTTCTGTCTCAGTCACTCAGTTTGAGCAGAGTTCAGATCAGACGACGTTCAGGGATCCTTTCCAGCTTATATTATTCCTATGACCATAAAAGAGTTGGCATAAGAAAGCTGTTAAGAAAAAAAAAAATCCACAGTTCCCCACACACATCCCACAGACAGTGCCAACTTCCCTCCCCAGCAGCAGAGACAGCACCCACTCTCCCCGAATCCATCGCGTCAGGCAATGTACTGAAAACAACTGGTTCTGTCTGCTTACTGGATCTGAAGTGCATTATGGAGAACAATACCTTTTATTTCAGCCCAGGGAAGACCCAGACATAGATCTCTGCCTGCTAATGCCTCCCCCATCAACTAATATGAATGTCAGTTCATTTTTTAAAAAAGCTTTTCTAATTAAGGTTTATCTAAGGAGTTGCACTCGGTGATCTCTTGAGGTCTCTTTCAACCCTGAGATTCTGTGATTCCATGTGGTTCTACTTAAGACCACAGAAGTAGCACAATTTCAAACCTGATGAAAGTCCCATCAGAATACACGTTACACAAATGCACAGTGATAGTAATGCTGTCATCACAAATTGCAACATGCAGATCAGAATGCGTTAGAAAAAAAAAAGAATAAAGCCTTAGAAAAGCTTAGTAAGTTGAAAAGGTAAATTAGCCCAAGAAGGATTCAGCCAAAAAATCCAAGGATGTGCTGTTACATCCTTGGAATCTGCCATATTTACCAACAGATTTTTCATTATGTCTCTCACTCTTAAATCTCATTTTGACCTCATGTATGATAAGGTGGCTGTTGACTTACAGACGGTAGTTTTTACTGAACTGTTCATTCAAAAAAAAAAAAAAAAAAAGGAAATAATATTTAATTGCTGTCTTACGAGCAAGATTTGATAGACCAAACAGATAATCTATGATGGCAGGGGAGATGGGCATATATCTAAAAAAGACTTTAAAACATCTCATATATATTGAACATTCTGAATTCCATAGATTTCACAGATCATCTCCTTTTGCTGAGCTACAGAAAAACCAGAAATTACTACCGTGGTCTACCTCAACTAGAATTTCCATTGTTTTAAATACCCATAATCCATTTCTTCCACTAGTTTCCTTTCTGATGTACAAAATCCCACTGCTTTTCAGCAAACAGCTCTTCTTGTAGCCTTATTAGATGAAGAAAAATTCTTAAGAATAACATCTAAGATTACACAAATCATCATCTAGGGAACACGTATTAGGACATGATCCCGTCATTACAAGATGGACTTGGTGGACATAACACAGCTGCACCCCTCTTCTCAACAGCATGTCCCTACAGACTCCTTGGAACCAGTCTCATTCCCTCACTGCTCACATCAGGATGAATCCTTCCCCAAAAAAGGAGTCTGTTCTGCAGCCCTGGAATGCCTTGAAGGAAGTCTTCTGCCACCTTGTTTCAGTTCCCATATGCATAGCAAGTGCTGATCAGAATGAGGACAGGGATCACCAAAATGGCTGTCTATGTGAAAACAGCAAATAAAGATTATTCCCCAGATCCTTCAAGTAAAACAACAAACATATGACTTTTTTTTTTTTTTTTTTTTTTTTTTTTTTAAGAACGCAGTCTTATGCAGTGGAAACAGAAAAATACCATTGCACTGCTCTGAGCAGCTGGCTTATCAAATCAATCAACAGTATGAAACAAAACAATCTGTTCTTCAAAAACCTTTAACCTCTACACAATACATATCACACACAATCTGTTGGAAATAATGAGCAGAGGATTGCTTGCTAGATCTCTGATTAAGTAGAAATCTTCATCTTCTGTAAAATGAGAAAACCACATTGAAAAATGCATTACCAGAACATCAATGCTTGACTTAAATCAACAGTAATAGGACCTCATTCAAAGTTAAGCCTCAATTAATCTAGCTGCATTGTTTATGGACAATGCTTACTACGCTGTCTGAAGTGCCTCTATTTTTTTAATTTTTTCAGGGGAGGGCGAGGTAGAGGGGAAAATAAAAGGTCTAATTCTTCTAATTCATAATCTAGAATAAATCCAGAACAGCTACTGTCAATAGCTATCAATTCATGTGCTGAGCAAAGAAATGCAAAATTGGATCTTTAAAAGTTGAGGCAAATAGATACAAGCAGAAAGCCTGAGCACTTGCTTGGTTTTCCTACATGACTTCAAAGCTTATTTTATTTTTTAAAGGGATTGCTAGTTTGGATACTAACCCTGAAAGTACACAGATGCATTAACACCCCAAGGCCAACCTTCTCGGCCAATATTTCTGGACTTACTGCTCCACTTCCCTGCCTTATTTGCCACAAATACTAATGCACACTGAGATGACCTCAAACCAAATAACTAAAATACTGCACATGAACAATCACACTGACCTATTAAAAACACAAAACAAGAAGCTCAGCAAAAGACTCCATTTTTTCGTACCTTCATGTCTTTCATGTGGTTCTAGAGCTCATAAGCACTGCTTCTAAGAAGTGAAAACTAAGTGTGCCTTAAAGATGGGCACAGCTTTCATACTGCAGGCTTTCTGAATTCAAGAATGCAAACGCTGTACATGACTGTGGCTCATAATGGTATCAATGAAATCAGAAGTCAGTTCCTTGCCCAACCAAAATGCATTTATAACCAAAGGGACAATCTGTGCGTATCTTTATTTCCACAGGCTTGTGAGAGGTCGGTCTTGTGTCTGTTAGAAAACAGCTCAACAGTCTGAAAAACATTTATATTTTAAGTAAAGACGATGTTTTAATGCAAGATGAATGCTTCAAGATGCAACTGACAGTGCTCAAGAAAAACTCGGACCAATAAATAGCATGACCAGTACTACACAGCCGACCTTGAGTTGCCATTACTTTATGAAAATCAGGTTAGCCTCAAATCTCACAGATCCCCCAACTTGGATCACACTGTTCCAAGGGAGGCAGGCTGCTTTTGGCTCCGTTTCACATTTCAGCCATTGAACACGCACAGCACCCTTCCCAAAGTGCATCAGGATGATGCATTTTCTGCTCTTGTCTTTTCCACGGTCTCCCACTACAGCTTGGGTGATGCTCAATTACTGGGTATAAATATGCACTAATGCACCGCAGAACCTTCAGCCACCCATCACCTTCATGCACTGAGCTGCCAGGCAGCTCCTCCCCACCGCCCAACACGGCAAAATGTAGATGTGTCCCTCGCTTTTTGTTATCTGCACATCACTAAGATGTAACACACCTGGAGATCGAGCAGGTTCTTTGTTAGTGCCAGCGTCTAGGAAAACAGGGTGCCGCTGCCTGTTTCGGCCACGGGGCTGCAGAGGCAGGTGCAGCCGGAACGGATTCGACAGCAATGCAGTAGAACCTGAGGTGCTGTGACAGGGATATCTTCCAGGGCAACCTGCTGGAGAGCCGCAGGCCGCATCCGCGAAGCAGACGCAAAATCGCCGCGGCACCGGGCGAGCTCCCGTCAGATGGGCACGGCGCGATGGGTGCGCACCAGGGAGCAGAAACGCAGTATCCCGGCCTGCCCTACACCCACAGCAGCTCCGTGCACGCACAGCCGGCGGACATCCCTCCGGTTGCAGCGACGAGAGCAGTCGCGTCTGAAACCAACTGCAATCCTACAGCCCCTACAGCCGATCTCCCAGCCGAGGCCCGAGCTCCCGCATCTCTTATGAGGCAGGTTTATGTACGAGGGCGGCAGCGCAGCCCTGCCCGGACAGTCCCTGCTAACGCTGATCCTTCCAGAAAGAGCCGCAGCGCGCGGGGCCACCGCAACCCCGCCACGTTCGGGCCCGCCTTGTCCCCGAGAGCCGCAGCCCCGGGCACCGCAGCCTGTCCGCCGCTCCCTGCCGTCGGGCACGGGGTGTAGGGGAGGAGGGGCGGTTCTGCAGCTCGGCCCGAGCGGGATGCGCGCGCCGGCCGCCGCAGCACAGCGCCGACCAAGCCACCAGCCCGCGCTCGCCCGCCCCCCGCGGCACCTCTCCCGGCCGCTCCTCGCTCGCGGAGCCCCTGCGAGGGAGGGGCGGCCCCTCCCGCAGCCGCGCCGCTGGGCACCGCCGAGCGGGGCCCAGAGTCCCGCACCCGGGCCTCGGCCCGGCCCCTCCACACCTGGTGCAGATCCGCGCCGCCTCCTCACCACGCGGGGCGGCTCCGGCGGGGCTGGCAGCGCAGCGCGGGGCGGACAGCCCGGCAGGCAGCCTTTCCTCCCGCCACCATCTTCCTCCGGCCGCCGCCCCCGTCGCCAGCGCCGCCCGGCACGGCCCCTCCCGCCGTTCCGCGCCGCCCTTCGCGTCAGAGCGTCCGCCGCCGCCCTCCTGGTCCCGCGGCGGTGCGGGGCGGTGCCGCCATCACGGGCCGCGCCGGTGGGAGGCAAGGAGATGGCGGCCGCCGAGCTGGACCGCCCTCCGCTCAGCGGGCTGCCCGAACGCCCCCGGAGAGTGGGCCGAGCGCGGCCCGGAGCCCGACCCTGCCGCGGGGGGAGCAGTGGCTGCCCGATAGCCGGGGCGCCGCAGGATCGCGTACCTGTAGCCAGGCCCCGGGCAGCCCTTCCCACCCGGCGGCGGGCATTGCACCGAGACAGTGCGTCTCGCTGCACGCGACTGCTTGCTCCCTCTTCACACATACAAACGTGGTATTAGTCATAGGATGTAATGAGTTCGAAGAGAACCATTAAGGATCGTCAAGTCCGATGCATAGCTCTATGCAGAACCACTCAAATCACAAACCGTGTATGGCTAAGAGCATTGGCGGCTTGGTGCCATGACCACGGCCTACGGGAGCCTGTCCCATCAACCTGAGGTGGAGAGCCATTCCCTGACCCCCAGCCTGATACTCCCCTGACACAGCTCCATGCCCTTCTCTCATATCACTGTCACCAGAAAGCAGAGCCCAGCGCTGCCTCTCCACTCCCTATGAGAAGCTGAAGGCTGTCATGAAGCTGCCCCCTCAGCCTCCTCTGCTCTGGGCCAAACAAACAAACCAAAAGACCTCAGCCACTCCTCATATGTCTTGCCCTTTAGACCCTTCGCCATCTCTGTAGCCCTGCTTTGGACTACAAGGTTTTTATGCCCTTTTTGAATTGCAGTGCCCAAAACTCTGCACAGTTGAGGACACATCAGTGCATTGCAGAGAGGGACTTCCTTCCCCTTCCCTTGAAAGGCTAGCAGTGCCATGCTTGATGCACCCCAGGATACAGTTGGCCTTCCTGGCTGCCTGTGCACACTGCTGGCTCATATTCAACTTGCTGTCAACATCCTCAAATCTGTTTCAGCAAGGCTGCTCTCCAGAGTCTCATCTCCCAGTCTGTACGTATAGCCAGGGTTGCCCCTTCCCAGGTGCAGGATCTGGTACTTGCTCTCGTTAGAATTCATGTGGCTCATGGCTAGGCAGCTGCCTATTTTGTCTAGATCTCTACAAGATCTCTACTCCCTTGGTGGAATCAAAGATGGAGCCGGACACCCCATCTGTAGTGCAGGCTGTAAACAGCTGTTGTAATTGCTTCCCTGAGTTATTGCTTCTATGCTTTACAGTAATTCCACATACATAGACAGAATGCTAAAATCCTTGAGATAATGCCTTACATGTATGGTATTTAAAGCAATATGGCTAGATAGTAAAGACTAAAATAAATTTCCCTACAAGGACAGGCTGAGAGAGCTGGGGTTGTTCAGTCTGGAGAAGACAAGGCTGCAAGGAGACCTGCTAGCAGCCTTTCAGTATCCAAAGGGTAGCAGGGTCTGTTGTGATAGAACAACAGGAAATAGTTTCAAACTGAAGGAGAGGAGATTTAGATTGGATATAAGGAAGAAGTTTTTTACAGTACGAGTGGTAAAGCACTGGAACAGGTTGCCCAGAGAAGTGGTCAGTTCATCCTTGGAGACATTCAGTGTGATCTGTGAAGTGCTTAGGCGTAGCCCAGTGCAAACTATCTTAAGGAAATATAGATAGCAGAGTTCAGATTGGATATAAGGAAAAAATTATTCTCTGAATGAGTAGCCAAGGATAGGAACAGGCTGCCCAGGGAATTGGTGGAGACACCATCCACCACTCCTGGAGGTTTTGAAGAAACGTGGAGTTGTATACTTAGGGACATGGTTTAGTAGGCATGGTGTTGATGGCTGGGTGGTTGGACAAGATGATTGATCATAGAGGTCTTTTCCAACCGTAACAATGCTATATGTGGGCTTGCAATTAGTTACTATGATAACAGTGTTCATTTGGAATGTTCACTGCCTTCCAAAAAAGGCTTCCAGGTCCTGTGATATGCTTGGCCGCTCTGTAAGCACAACCATACTTTCATATCTTATTCAAAACACTGCAGTACTCCACCAGTGCAAATTCTGAAAATGAGAGTACAAAAAATATCCATTGCTAAAGAATGGGAAAAATTATAAGTGACTGCTGCTGTTTAGACATCTGGTGCCCTTTCCTCTACATCTATTTTACCGCGACACCTCATTTTATTCTTAATAGTATTCATTTATTGATTTCTTTCTTATCCTGGAGACAACTCTCTGTCTGATGGCTTTCAATGTGAAAATAACAAAACCAGAAGGAGATTTCTGCTCTGTTCTCTCTCTTATTTTATGGCCCTGGTATATGGCCCTGCTACAGCCCCAGGTTACAATTTCACAGGTGTAGACTTGAGAGGCTTTCAAAGCTGTTCTTTACTGAATTGTTACGTTACATAAAGCACTTCTGTCTTCTAGCCCTCTCTCACAGTAATCAAGCAGTAAGAATTGAATGTGATCGAAGTTTGCACTCCTGTAAGAGGTAGTTTTGGCCAGGTGACCCCTAGAGCTCTCTTTCAACCTAGGTGACTCCACTGAAGTCTTATGACTATTGAAGACTAATCATTGCAGTTTTCATGCTCAATTATGCTCAAGAAAAAAGAAAAATCTGTACTATGAATCTTTTTCTTCTTAAGTTTCATTTTTCTCCCATTTGTCTCACTGTCATCAACATCAACAGGTGTTCTTGGGTACAAGTTACTTCTGAACTTGGAAAGATACTATTGTTGTGCAGCAGTATCAGTGCACTTGCATTATCATTGACCTTCTACCTCCTACATGTTATCGATCTGATAGTCATTATTTATGTATCTTTTTTTTTTTTTCAGTTAAAATGCTGGAAGTTGCAATCTGCTTATTTTAGCGGTGAAGCTTTGATTTATGCAACACAGTTTTGCTCTTTTTGAAAATGTAGAAACACTTGTTGGGTTAAGACCACACTTACATGGAATAAATCTCCCGGGTGAATGTAAACTGCCCTTTTAGAGCTGTCCAGTCCACATTTAAGCATAAAAAATTCAATCTCAGAATGTTATAACGTAATGTCCAGCTTGTGATGTCTTTGGTTTCATTAGGTTATATTTACTAAGTCACAGTGGTAATCTGTCACAGAAGCAAAGCAGCCTGATCTTGAAATATTCAGACACTATTGCAATCTAAGCAGTGCTATTTATGCTGAACTTTTTTGTTGTAAGTGCTTTTATCTCCCACTTGTATTTTACTTTAGAGACAAATGCTTAACACCATCCAGTGTGTCAATGGCTTTTAAGACTCATTAGGTACAAAGCGCTGTGCGAGTGCCAGTAAAGCGTCTATTTCAGGGGGAAGAACCTGGCCCAGCTCTTATACACACATCTCATTAACTGGGCCTGGATACTTGAAAGAGAGGAAGTCATGTTGAATGCTTCTCTTTTCAGAAACAAAATTGCACTCCGTAAAGTGCATTAATTGGATTCAGCATGTTTACACTCCAGGTCTATAGATATATCCATTAGCCTAGATAAAACCTTGGCTGTGGCAGCTGAAACATTTTTTGCTACATTGCTCTAGTAATCTAATCAACCTGAATGTATTTTCAGGATCTGGAAATCACACAGCTCAGAGGTCTATGGCTTGCTACTTTCAGCCTTAGGCCACAGACAAGAACAGCTCTCCCAGACTGAACAGACCAGTGGAAAAGTGGAAACTTGACATAGTTTTAAGGTCAGATAGCTCAAGATCTGCTAGGGACATAAATGAGTGCTTTTTACAGTCTGAAAGCTTGGAATTACAGCTTTCATGTCAAAAAGCATCAATCTCTGAAGAGTATTTGTGGAATGTCTGCTGCTAGAACAGCAAGGATTGTTTCAGAGGATCTCCTGATATTAAAGTAAATGGCGTTCGTAACTGGAAATTTCATTTCCAAATTCTGATGAGTGTCATTTTTATTTTTACTTTTTCCTGGAAAGAGAAACCTTCAAAGTAACTCCTCCTTCTTTTGCAGTATCCAGGTCCAATTAATGAGAAGACAGATTTTATTAATAAAATGTTCTATACATCCAGTCCTCTTCCTTAGTTTGTTCTGGAATAGCTATCAGGAGTTCAGAGTTACACCTATGGAATTCTAGGCTGGGATTTACCCATGTCATCATTTATTATAAATTCCTTTATAAAATACGGGTAACATTTTGCCCAGTTGTGTCTGTATTAAACCTGTCGCTAATCTGCAGAACTGGAACACCCTAGTTCCATGGGCATTTTTCCTCATAAATTCTTATGCTAGCATCTTTAAAAAGTCCTTTACATTAGACAAGGGCATCAAGAGGATGCCTAACATTTCCTGTGTCACTTGTATAGGTATAACCTAAGGTGATACTAAAGACATCAGAGATTTTAGTCTGTAAGACCTTCTTCTCCCTCTTCTTTTATGTTATACCTCCCCAAAAGAGCCTGTTCATTATCTGTGATTTGGTATCTTGAAGAATCTTAATTTGCCCCCAAAAAGTTCAACAGAAATTTCTAAAAATCTTGTTTTCTGATGATTTCCTATCATCCCATTGGAGCAGGCATTGCACATGCCAGAAAAGATGCAGTATCATCTAATGAAGAGGACTTTAAACAGACAGCTTGCAAGGAGAAAACTATAAATAGAGAACAGTTGTGCCTTCTGGAGTATTAGATAATAGACCTAAAATAATAAAAAAGTGAAAAAAAAAATTTAATGATAAATAATAGAAGAACAAATAATCTGGAATCAGTCATGTGGTTAATATGATATATGGTAGTATTTGGGAGAATTTAGCAACAACTCATTGAAGAATGTGATTTTGAATATTTGGAAAAATATTAAAGGAATATGATCTACTCAAAGGTCATCTTCAACTTATTTATTTTCTATACACGGTATGGAGAATTTTTCTTCACTATTCCCCTTTACTAGTTAATTAGTTACTATTTTGTACAGTTTTGTCTTTTTCTGCTTTTCTGTGACATGAACAAAGATAACCAAGTTGATGGTAGTGCTTTATATAGAACTCTTGAATAAATCAAATAGTGTACATTCTTCTACAAATAGTGTACATAAGATTTGGACTATTATAACTGAAGACCAACTGCTGACTGAAAAAACCCAGTCCATTAAGACAGAAAGGGTATTAAATTATTTATCTTTCGTAATTTTCAGTTTCTGACCTCTTAACACCCACTGTCTTCACTGATTTATCAATTAAAGCAGTAGTTACATTATCTGTTTAAGATGGTACAATCATGGAGCAGCTGGAAGCATTTTTAATTTTGGCATTTATTCGAATGAAGCACTGCTAGACTGCCAGGACTGTAAAAGCCAAGCAATCTTTTCATGGATTTTCAAAGCATTTATGTTTCTACTCAAACTGAAAATCTTGCAGAGTATGAAGAATAAAGCCGATCTAGGATGCAATAAACTACACCACAGCAAGATTTTCATCTTCCCTGAAAACATACAAACTCGTTTGTGCAAGGACTAATAAAAAGAGAGAACTTCTGCTCTTTTAAGGATATCTGGTCAAGTATCTTTTTGAAACAAAAGGGGATAAATAAACAGGGAACCAATAACTAAAAAGGTAGAGAAGAAATAGAGAGAAAAAGTGAAGAAGAAAAAAGGAAAAAAGAGTCATAGAGTGGTTTGGCTTGGAAGGGACCTTTAAGATCACTTAGTTCTAAACCCCCTGCTATACGAAGGGCCACCTCCCACTAGATCAGGTTGTTCAAAGCCCCATCCAGCCTGGCTTTGAATGCTTCCAGGAAGGGAGCACCCACAACCTTTCTGGGCAACCTGCTCCAGGATCTCACCACTCTCACAGTAAACAATTTTTTCTAGTATCTAGTCCGAATCTACCCTCTTCCAGGCCCCCTTTAAGTACTGGAAGGTCACTATGAGGTCCTCCCAGAGCCTTCTTTTCTCCAGGCTGAAGAGTCCCAGTTCTCTGTCCTCAAAGGGGAGGTGCTCCATCCCTCTATCATTGTGTCCCCTCTCTGGACCTGCTCCAACAGCTCCATGTCCTTCTTGTGTAGAGGGCCCCAGAGCTGGATGCAGTACTCCAGGTGGGGTCTCATGAGAGCAGAGCAGATGGACAGAATTACCTCCGTCAACCTGCTGGTCAGGCTTCTTTTGATGCAACCCAGGATACAATTGGCCTTGTGGGCTTGCAAGCACACATTGCTTGATCATGCTGAGTCTTTTGTAGTTCAGCACTTCCAAATCCTTCTCCTCAGGGCTGCTTCAAAGCCATTCGCTACCCAACCTGTATCTGCGCTTGGGATTGCCCCAACCAAGGTGCAGGACCTTGCACTTGGCCTTGTTGAATTTTACGAGGGGTCTACCTCTCAATCCTCTCCAGATCCCTATGTATGGCATCCCTTCCCTTTAGTGTGCCAGCTGCACCGCTCAGCTTGGAGTCATCTTCAAACTTGCTGAGTGTGCACTCAGTCCCACTGTCCATGTTGCCTACAGAGATGTTAAATAGCACTGGTCCCAGCAATGATCCTCATTCCTCTCAATGATGAGAGGAACACCACTCATCACTGGTCTTCACTTGGACACTGAGCTGTTGACTGCAGCTCTCTGAGAGCAGCCGTCTAGTCAATTCCATATCCAGCAAATAGTTTGTCCATCTAACCTATGTTTATCCTGTTTATCCTGTTTATTGATTAGTATTGTTATAACTCCACAGCATTCTGGTTATCATAATACATTTTAATAGCATGAATCTGTTATTTGGTTAACAGCCTGGAATGGAAATTCTTTATAGAATTATTAACTGCCCCGAAACACAAGGAGTAGAAATAAATCTACTGCAGTGTTAAATGAAGTCTGTTAAGTATATTTTAACATGGAAGTCAGTTTTAAGATATTAAGAACAATTTTTGATAAATGAAAGTTCAAAACTAAACATAAAATAAATGCGAAAGATCACAACTGTGGATCTAAAAACTCGCCATGCTTTAATGCATATACATTTAAAATACTTTGAAATTTTACAAAACTAATCAGTATACCTCACATAACTTTTCATCAAGTTCAGATTAGTTATCATCTGAGCACTCATCATATAGATGGGTATCAGAAAAAACTTCTTCTCTAAAAGAATGGTGAGGCATTTGGCACAGGCTGCCCAAGGAGGTCATGGAGTCACTATCCCTGGAGGTGTTCAAGAGATGTGGATTTGTGGTACTAAGAAACACAGTAGACATGACTGGGATGGTCTGACTTTTCAGTGTGCCTAGGGTACATTAAGCAAGGACCTGTCCTTGGCCTCACAGAAAATATATGAAATAGTTAATTAAAAAACTACTTATTAAAACAAAAAATGAGGGAAACAAAAGCATAAAACTGGTGGGGCATCTGACCTTGCCTTTGTGCAACTAATGCATCGATCTAGTTTGACGGAAGTGGCTGCAATTCTTAGCAAGTTCTTAAAGTGCACATCAGAGATTTTTCATCTTATTTTATTCCTCCTGTGCTTCATCCTTGAAAACAGTTGTTCACAAATGTACGTACTGCCAAAAAGCAATGACAAGAATAAGGTGTGATTGTGAAGCAAAGGATAATTTTCTCTACTAAGATACAGCTTTCAGAAGTCTGGTAGACACGATCAGATTTTTCCTTGAGTTGAATATCTGATTGCAACTCTATACATTCCATTTGAAGATTTGCAGACTATTTATTTATGTCAAGTGAAAACGGAGTTGCAGATACACCAAAAAAAGATATTTTCAGAAGTCTTGAAACCTATTCTAAAATTCTTTTATTACAACAGAAAGCAACACTGCATATTTTTCACTGTTCACAGGACTATGCTTAGCCAATTTATCACAATGCCTACAATTATTTGCCATCATTTGAGCTTGCTATAATTTAGGTTTCATTTTAAATGCTGTAATGTTTTCAAACATAGCAATGATCTGTTGATTTACACCTTGAAGACACACATTTTACTCATTTAAATGAGCAGTCAAATCCACCAAAAACTGTATCACAAGTTACTTAAACTTTTTGTGAGCTTTTTGAGATGCTGAAAATGGCAATTTGTCAGAACCACACAAGTATTTTGTATATTTCTTCTGCAGTGAATGCTTTTAACTCATTATTTTACAAAATAACAAGACCAAATCTTACATGTCTGTTTAATACGAAAAAATGTATGTCATCACAGGCACACATGTAAGTTGAAGGTAAGTTGAAATAATACTATTGGTAATCACTGCCTTTTCCTTGCCAAGCAGTAGCACAAGCACATGTAATACATGTAGATATCAATTCAATGTTGCATGCGGTGGGCATGAGAGGCACTGCACTGTGCTGCCCTCCCTTCCACAGCGTTGTCACCTACGCAATCTGCACTCAAACTATGTGCAATCGACTCATGAAAAATATTGCTTTTTTAAAAAAAAAAAAAAAAAAGCTTAATAATTTTACATGCCTACAATCTTGTGGGGGCACACTATTAGCTGTTCAGGGCTGCATGTGGCCTATGGGCCATAGGTTGGACACACCCAGCCACCAATAAAAGTATTAGAGAACATTGTACCAAGATGGGCCTCTGAGGAATATCACTCATCACTGACCTCCAGCAGGACACAGAGCTGTTGAACGCAACCCTCCAGCCATGACTATCCAACCAATTTCTTATCCACTCAATAGCCTACTCTTCAAATCCATATCTCTCTCCCTTCAGAGATAAGGATGCGGTGCAGGACCATGTCAAAGGCCTTTGAGAAGGCCAGATTGATTACATCAGCACTCTTCCTTTGCCCACTGATGTTGTCACTTCTTCACAGAAGGCCATATCAGATTGTTCAGGCACAATCTGCTCTCGCTGAAGCCATGCTGGCTATCTTGGATCACCTCCTCATCTTGCAAGTGCCTTAACATATCCGCTGATACCTAAATTCGTATAAGATGGCACAGTTCTTGTTAAAATAAGCTTATCAGCAAAAAGAAATCAGGAACAATACGGAAGGATATCTGTTAACAATGAAATTCTACTCCAGGGTAAATACACTGCCACAGAAAACAGTTTTTAGGAGACGAAAAATTTATTTAAAAACTGCCAACATTTAACAAAAACAATTTTACACTATTTTCCATTTTCTACAGAAATACAATAACTTACAGGTGTGCTTAGTATACTTATTACTAATACATACAAAAACAAGTCTGCTGATAAATAAGTGAGAAAAAAAATTACCAACCACCACCACTAAAATTGTACCTGTAAATTCTGGAAGACATCTGCATAGGATGGTTAGGATCCTAAGGATATTCTTTTTTTTTAAATATATTTTGTACTACTAGAATATGTAAAAATATAATCAACATGCAATACAAAATATTTGAGATAAACAAAGTAAAACTCAGTGTGCACAAACGGAAAGCACTATTAAGATGCCCTCCTATGTTTTTCAGAGAACTGAACATTTTATATAGCAAATTTTGATCTTCCCTTTACAGCCAAGCTAAGTTTACAACGTAGAAATCACCATCTGGCTAGATTCCACTACAGAAGGACTAAAGAGTGGAGGAAACAGTAACAACAAACAATTCTAGAACATCTCAAATCAACATTAAGTAGATGCATTTTAAAAAGTAAATTAGGTGTTAATGTTACCTAGTTATAAACATTTGTGAGATGACAGAGTGACAAAAGTGCAGTTTATTGTTGCACCATGAATGTATAGAGCACACTCTGAGAACAGCAGAATTTAAGCCATTCAATATTTATTAAGACTTTCCTCCTTCAATGTTGCATCAGTTAACACGGCACCTTAAAGCCTACGATTCCTCCCCAAGTATCTTGCATGAAACTCAGCCACTGACCTACACACAAGTCTTCATATGTAACACCTCCCAAACTCTTTGTTTTTCCAAACAAAACAAAAACAAAAAACTTTCTTAGGTCTTGATACCTGCATAGTACACACCATGTTTGTCTCCAGCTGCTTATTTAAACCTGTAATACTTCAGAACCTTAACAGCTTCTCTCCAATCACAGTGCTAATGAATATACATTACTCTATCAGCTTTTTTGGTCATGAAGTTGTAAATATGACCATGCCTGAAACACAGAAGTCACTTACAATCAATCACAGTAAATACTTCAGAGCTACCATATGGTTACCGATATCCTTCCTTCAGCAAGGTCTGATCCTTTGTCAGAAAAGTCAGTAGGAATTTTATCCCTCATTTCAACAGAACTTAAATCAATCACTCCTCTCTGTTAACTGATGACAAGATGCATGGGAACAGCACAAGGCTTTGCCACAGGAGGTTCAAACTGGACATCAGGAAATATTTCTTTACCGTGAGCACGGTCAAATGCTGGAACAGGCTTCCTAGCATTCAAGAGGCATTCGGACTGCGCTCTCAACACGTTCTAACTTCTGGGTACTCCTAACATGGTCAGGCAGTTGGACTACATGGTCTCTGAAGATCCTTTGAACTATTCCAATTTGTTTTAAAATCAAGCACTCAAACCAGTAACAAACTAAAATCCAGACAAACTGCTTCTGTGAAAGGAGTCTAAAATTTATTACTTGCTCATACTACGCCTATCTAATTAACCCCCAAAGTTACGTAAATTAAAACCTAAAAGCATTCAAAATGATGAATATCTTCAACAACAACAACAACAACAAAGTAATTTATTTTAATGAAAAGAATAACAAGAAAATACTAAAAATAGCATACCAAAATAATGTGACGTTTAGATTCAAATATTGATTGCTGGCCTGTGTCCTACAGGTCTTCCTAGTCTTCTCTGAGGCTGAAGTACTTCATCAAAACTGAGCCCATCTCTACTCCTTTCTGGAAGACTCACGAAAGTTATCTGGCAAGTAGGACACCAGCTGAACACTACTCAGTCCTCCCAACTTGCAGGACACGACCAGCTCTTTCACTGACTCAAAAATTACCTACAAGCAGTTGGAAGAAACACCACCACAAATCATTTGGTCCATATGTGCACATATTTGCCCAGCAATTGTGGAAGGAAGGCAAAGTGCCACAGAAGGGAAGCTCCTTTCAGTAAATTCAGACATTGGCTGTCATCTTTCTAGATTCAGAGATTTAAGAGAGGTACTCCACAGAAGAGATATGTTCACAGATCATGAGTGTGACATAAAAACAGCTGTATGTGGAACATTGTTCATTCCCGCCCAGACATAACATGAACACAGTTCCTCCACTTACCCACCTGTACATATACATGTTCACCATGGGAAAATAAATATAGATAATTAATTTTTACCAATGACAAAAAAAAGACCTATCACAAAATAGGACCAGTGAAAAATGAACTTAATGCTTTAAAGTCACTCTCCTGTAGAACACTGGTCATTTATCACATTATTTTCCAGTGTTTTACTTTCTCTTTCTGCTACAAAACTTTGTATTTATCTAACTTACCAACATTGGAGAGCTCCATAAATTTTACAGTGGTCACAACTGTGTATCTGAGAATATTTCATAGAAAAAAATTTTGCAAAATATTGTTTAAAAACTGTTTTTTTCCTAATATGAAAGCCATGAGAATTAAATATTTTTTTCACATATCTTCATAAAATAAACATTTTTGCCCTATATAGAATAGTATTTGATGTATATAAGAGTGCTACAAAATTAGTGTTTAATAGCATACTTAAATACTATAGTGCTATTACTATCATTAATCTTAATGCTACTTAAAACTATTTAAGACATCCATTATTTTTTGTTACATGAAGTTAAGAAGACATTTCTGATCACATTTTACAAGATGACTACCCAGTTTTAAACACAGACATTTCAAAAAAGAGAAACTAGAACAAGAGGAAATGAGCATGTTAGATATAAACATATTTTGTCTCATAAAACCGAATTTTGGTACCTTGTTTAATTTATGTGACTCTTCTATATGTAATAGCATAATCAATACCTTGTTGTTTTTTGTTTTAAATCAAAAAATACATCAATTCTTCACAGCCATTCAGGGTATCTTACTGAATTACTGATGTACCAATTTCAAAAGCAACTCATATGGATACCTTATCCAAGAAAATCTCTTTGTTTTACCATCTGTGTGCTCTAATGAGAAAACGTGCTGTGAATATAGGCACCCTCTTGTTTGTTGTGGGCTCATCCTTACCTCCACCTACAGTAGGATTAGCAGCAGGTTTGAGATGGTGCAGATAAAGATGCTTATTAAACTTCAGGTAGGAGTTACACTTTTCAGAACAGTTACATCATGCAAAAGCATATGCTGTCAGTAACTAACAGCTTTGTTAATTCTAGTATGGACTCCTAAGAAAAGTTAATAAATAAATAAATAAAGATCAGAGCCACACATCGTGTGCCAGCACAGATAGGAGTAAAAAGCATCCCCGTTATTTCAACTATGCTCTTGTGACAGACTGAGTAGCTTACTGAATTGTACTAGGAGGCATAGAGAAACCCAGCAACTGCCTGCAAGACTGCAACAGTAATTTAAGATACAGAATAAAAAATAATGCAGATGAGATGCTAAGGTACAGTATTAGTGTGTGGTAGACATAAAACACTATGCTAGACAAAAAATGTTAAGTCAGTTATTACATGTTTAGCAATTATGTTTTCTTTTTAAATCAATAATTATAAACTCTAAAATTGTACCCTAATTCACTATGATTGACTATGCCCTGAGAAGGAACGTTATGCACTAAATAAAAGCCACTAAAAGGGTTAGGTTTATACTTCAGAAACATCAACTGTCTACAGGGAATTTCTTGGAAGCACACATTTCCCCCATTTTGTAGTAACACACTGCTTTTTCAGAGGAAAAGATCAACAAAAGTTTATGGCAGTTTTCCCAACTTTAACAACAGCTTGAAGCTTTTTTTTTTTTAACTTTTTTTTTTTTTTTCTTGTCTTCTGTCCTGCTTTAAACTCTTCCAGGAAACTAGATGGCTCTGTAGGTAAAGCTCTTGCTTTCCACCACTGAAAGATCTAGGCCCAGCATGAGGCTTCAAAAAAAGCTGAGCGTGACAAACTCCCCATACAGGCAATAACAGGAAGAACCTTTCGGGAGGTAGGAGTTATCTAAACATGAAATGAGGCCACCTCACTACTCCTTTGCTACATTCTTCTTTTGCTGGTTGGAAGAACAGACAAAAAGTTTGGGAGGAAGCACACTCTGAACACATGGGAAAAACGAAGAAAAATCATCTTAGCCAGGGACACTGACTTTCCTGTGAAGCTAACTTGACCATTAAGTGCATTTAAGAATAGGTGATTTATCTTCTTTCCTTGATACAACATTAAAAAAAAAAGTTCTAACTGTGAAGAACTTTTATCCCCAGAACAAGACAAACATATAAAAAAAATCACATCTACATTCCACTTCACTGCTTGTTTTCCAAAACTGCCCAACAGTTGTTTTTTTTTTAAATCCCCACACTACAGTGCAAAGACTTGCTTCCCATTGGATACAAACCCCCAACCCCAAAGAACATTATTCTCTCACAGAAGGCAAGACAGCAAAAAAACCCTCAGAATCTTGCACAAAAATTCAATCATCATGTCTCTGAAGACTCACTGCTTACATTATTCTGTAGTAGTCACATTTTATGCATTGTAGTATTTGCCATTCTGAAGAATGCTTGTGGAGTCTGCCTAGGCAGACAAGCTCTCTAATACCCTTCATTTCTGCTCATCAACAGTACTACACAGTACTGTTTAGAAATTACTTATCTGCTTAGTAAAAAATTCACTCCTGCCCACAGATTCTAGCTACATATTCTAATAAAGTAGGACTAGCACAAACTGGAAGTGCTGAAATTCTGATCGTAAAACAGATTCTAAGCTTCCTTACTATGTTACTTTGCTTATTTATCTTAAAACAAGCTAATTAAATAGTATAAATTAGCAATTTACTTTTCTCCATATTTAAATGTCACAAGAATTTGACTGTATAAAGAATGTGTAATAAGTCAACAAAACACTAATAATCAGGTAGGAGGAGATTAACAAATACTAATCTGAGCAGCTATAGTGATGTGTTCTAACATTAACTTCATATAGCTTTACTGAAGTTATGTCTAATGCTGCATGTGTTGTTCCAGTGATTGCAGTGCACAAGATAATAAAAGCCAGTAAAATAATAGCTAATGTAGTAGCAGCAGAGAATTCAACCCATTATTACATCCATTCTAATTTCTGTAGTTTCAAATTACGTTTGTTCCTCAAAACCTTTTCTTCTAGCAGAAAAGAATTTCTACAAGAGTTAATCCAGTGAGCAAAAAGAATTTGCATCAATGTAACGCACATATTACAGTGGGAAAAAAAATGAGTAAAGATGCTGAACTTTGTAAGAAGATGCTTAAAGACTGTACACAATTGATTTTCTAACTGAAGGAACTTACAGAGAATCAACACTTTATATTCTGCAGCTTCTGTTGGACATTTTCTCCATGAGAATGTTTGTTGACTACATGAAAATATCCTAACCTCTGAAACAGAAAGTGCATTAAACACTTTACTTAATCTGTACTCAGCAACATCTATATATGTTAACTACCAATGTCCTGAACCACACTTCTTTCTTTTAAGTTGTGTCCAAGACAGACTCTGAACTAATACTGAATCAGTATGTTCCAAAGATCACAGTTTTAGAACATCCTACAATTCTGAGTTTAATACAATCTGCTGGAAGTATCTTTTCAGTCACCTCATGTAAGAGACTTCAGGACACTGTCAGCCTGAAATAATTTAGTTACCTGTTTTCTTCTTCAATATAACTTAAAATAAAAATGAAATATCAGCTTACAGTTTGCATGTCTTTCAAAATGGAAAATGTGACTTGTTTCAATTAAAATCATTTTTATTGTTTAATTCTTTGTGCGGGAAAGTCTGGTCTGAAAACACCTCTAAAAGCAGCAATTCATTCAATTAAAAATTTGGGAGCATTTCCATCAGGTATAGGTTTCCTAACTCTGGCCTCATACTACAGCCACTGATGTTTTTTATGCAAGTAATGAAAATACCGGCAACATCTATGATCACCATTCTCAGAACATGTTCCAAGTATGGATGCGCAATGCAACTACTGCAAACATTCAAACCTTGCTGCTGCTGACAAAAACTGGAACTGAACACGTGCATTTGAGGGCACCTGTTTGATACTAAGTTTGATCTAAGTTTATGTCACAAAGGTTGTCAAATTCAATAGCACAGTATCTCCATGACATAGCTCTAAGAAAGCATAAATCTTGCAAGCTCCTTTAAAAATATCGATTAGTCCAGAGCAAGAAGAAAGCATTTCTTCCACAGTTCAAGAAATACTTTGTATCCTGCTCCCACATCCCAGTCTTCTGCTGCTTGCTTTTATTATTCTTACCAAGACGTAATTTTTGCAAAGGTAAACAAAGAAAATACAATTAAGTTACTCGCTAACTTCTCAGTGACCATGAATATGGTCCTTAACAGACTGCCACCAGATGTCATGCTTTCCAAGCTCATACTAATCATTAATGGGGTGTCTGTAATCAAGCTGACTGAGGCTACTGCACATGCCTTAACATACCTTTAATGCACAAAACAAACTGTGTCCTCTGGGATGGGTGTAAATTTTTGCTCCAGTTAAGTTCTTCAGTTCAGACTCCAGTTTGCACTTGAACCTACTCATCTTTCAGTGTTCACACAGAAAACACCTCGTGACATAATAATCCTCTTAAGCCATACCCATACCTGTTTCACACATCAGTTACGTTCTTCTGCAATCAAAACCAGCAACCAAGATGCAACCCAAGCAGCCAGATGATATATACAGGGGCAGATGTAATTGCTCGTGGAGAACAAAGCTTTGCCAGGAAGATCCTTCAGCCTAAATCAGTCTTATCTAGGTATTATAAACACAAGAGCATATATTGAGAAACTTCTGTTTGCTACTCCACGGCTGAAATGAATTATGAACTTCTCTAAGACTAGAGATGATCAATTCTCATTTTGAAATGCAAGAGTAATCTTTATCCACCAAATTATTTAGCACTGTTGGAATTCCACGTCTCAAGTGCTTTTCTTCTTTTCAAGTGATAATTTTTTGAGCAGGCTACATGTCTTTTAATTCCACTTTCTTGTTCTTTCTCTCTGCCCAACAGAAACAGCAGCTTGAAACTCATTGTGGTAAGGAGGCACTTTGGGCAGGAGAAATAAATAGCAATTTTGGCAAAGACTCTAGCTTGAAAATTTCATCCCCTTGGTTAATATTCTCTGTTTGGAACAGGGGTAATGCTGCCAGTGTACAAACCTCTAGAGCTGTACAACACTTTCTCCCTTAGAAGTCCCTTATAAAGACAACTCCTAAGGAAATGACAAAAAAAAAAAACCATTCACGTTTAATTTCACTGGAATAGAAATGTGTATTGAATCCCCTTAAAATTTATAGTTACATAAAGAGAGGTTGTATGGTTGGAGAAGTGCAGTGAAGAAAGAAGTCACAGAAGCCCTGCAGAGGAACAGAAGCAAAGAGATAGTCCCGTCCTGCTGTACTTTTTTGAACTGTATAGTCTCAACAACCAGGCAGCAGAATTTTTTCACTGACCATCTATAGGGCCTGTACCGTCGTGGTGAAGCATATGTTATCAATGTGTGACACAGCAGGCTGAGATTCTGTAGTGTACATAATACATTCAGAAAAGTATATCAAGTGTCATTAATTCTGAACTGTTGAGGTAAAATAAATAAATAAATACACATTTAGAAGTTAAAGAAGTCTGCTCTATGAAAAATATTTCCAAATATAGCTCTGACTGTTTTTGCGTGTTTGTGACAGAAAATACTTCATTTTTCTTTTCAGAATTTCAGCTTCAGAGACTTTCTTATCAAACTCATTTAACAACTTATAAGGAAACAAAAACCTAGTCACAATAAAATGGAAGGCATGACTCCAATGCTGTTACTTCTTTAAGGAAGACACTCTGCAGCCTGGCATTCTACCAAAGGTAGCTAGTACAAAAGTAATAGTAGTCACTGAATATAGTCTGAATCCTTTAAAGTATGAGAAAGATCTAGTACAGCAAACAGAAACTACCTGGAACCAGGCTAAGCTGGCACTGACAGATCCTCTTATTCTTTTTCCAGACACTGTTTCAAAAGCAGACAACTTTTTTCTTTCCCCTTCTTTTCCTTAAAAGCCACACCATTCAGAGTCCATCTTAATGCAGAAATTAAAAATAAAGATAACAGCATGGTAGAAAGCTGACATAGATAGAAAACCAGTGACTTCTTAAAAAAATGGAAGAACAACAAATGGCATTTGCTAACAAAAGATATGCCTGTTCTTTAATAAATAATGTGATAGACTTGTACTCTTTAAGTTTTAGGACTGACCAGTAAAAGAGTGAGAAACACACAGTTAGCAAACACTTGCAACCAAGACATGCAGCTGTATCTGAAAAAAAGAATATTGCACTAAAAGAACTCTCAGGGCTTTAAATTCTTCCTTCACTGACCTAAAAAAGTAACTAACCATTTTCTGTAAGCAGTAGCAAACCTGGCTTGGTCCACGTCTCTACAAGTTGATAAAACTTTATCTATAAACCTGTATTCCATTTCTGGGCCAAAAGAGTCCTGCATAGGAGCACGCTTTAGGCGTTTTGTTTCTTGGGTATAACCTTGTTTGCTGCTGGATTCACTCAAACCATCAACATCCATAGCTTGTGCCATGTGGCTTGTCGTGGGATTGGGGTGTGAATTATGCAAAGTTTCATCACTGCTGTCCACAGATGAGGCCACCACACTCAGAAGAGGAAGTTTGTTGATAAAGTGGTGCTGAAGGTAGAACACACGCCTCCTTCAGAGGAAAGGGAAGAAAAAAAACAACGAAACACATGCTGATAATAATCTGGAGTTGCTGCTGAAGAGCAGAATTTGCCATCACTCCGTATTACTCAATACACAGCCAAATAGTTTACTGAATGCAGATAGAGCAAATGTGATAACCTTGTGTAGAACTGGAAATTAACCATTATATTGATTATACCAATGTGTTAATCTCAGTAATAAAATTTGCATTACCATCCAGCAAATTATTCCTTATACACTGTTAAATAAAATGTAAACTTCACCTCTTTCACTCGCTAACAAGTATCAATGCACAAAATCTGCTGTCACAGTTCCCACACTACAAAACAAGCTTCTCTGCTCAGCCTAGACAAAACTTTTTGAAGAAGCCAGCAGGAATTTAAT
Organism: Lagopus leucura; assembly: GCF_019238085.1. Classification (NCBI taxonomy): domain Eukaryota; kingdom Metazoa; phylum Chordata; class Aves; order Galliformes; family Phasianidae; genus Lagopus; species Lagopus leucura. Next base: position 7,196,335 of record NW_024962272.1, read on the forward strand.
TACAGAAAGCAACTTTTGCATGTATATGCTTGCAGGCTTATAAAATCTGCACCCCCGCAATCCCCACAAAAAACTTCTGCAATTACAAAATTAGGTAGGAATACAATCCTAAAACCAACTGGCCTTGGATTTTAAGAAAAAGGACAGATTTAGCTATTGGAAAAGGTGCTGCATCTCATGCAGCACATATTTCTTTGGTTCTGACTTCTGTAACAGCACATATCCACCTTGTTCAACTTTGCCACTGTGCTTTCTAAGTGAGCCAAGCCTGCTAACCAAGAGAGTGGATCACAGCCAAAATCATATGTCTATCTATATTCATATGTTTTGGTAGCAAAAGAAAAAACAAGTCTGTGTCACTTTGGCAAGCTTGCTGTTACCTCATCAGGTATATATACACAGCTGGCAAAGCAGAAGTTTTCTACAGCTGATTCTTCTTCATGTTTCTTGCTACATCTTTTAAACATCTTAAGTGTGAGGAGGCACTTGCACAGACTATAGGAACAAATGGAGCTGATGCTGACAAGATACTTAACCAAATTAAATTTTCCATTCAAAAGCTCTGATTATTCTCTTGAATGTTTTTCAAAGGCTTAAAACATAGTAGCTTAGAAATTGTTAACTGAGTGGTACCTTTTTAAATCGGAAAAATAACTAATTTGGAAATTCCAGGCAAAGAATAATCCAGTAACCAGAAGGATGCTCTTTTGCCAAACTCCTCTTACCTATGACACCACAAGGTTTCATGCCCCGGATAAGTGTCAATCAGATCAGTGCAGAAATCCAACTCCTCCTCTAAGTAGTGGGAGATATCCACACTCTGTTCCTCCACACAAACAGCTTCTGCTCCTTCATATTTCTCCTCCGTTTGAAGACTAGAATTTTGCTCGTTTCCCATTTGATTTTGTACCAGTGTATTATCATCGTTCACAGTTCTGCCTATCAAGGACTTGAGTAAGAACTGGCGGTAATGAAATCCACTGTGGTCTGAGACGTGCATAGAAACCCAGTATTTAGTGGAAGAAAGTTCATCAAGAAGAACCTGAAACAAAAAGCAGCAACAGCTATCAACCAGAGTAAAGAAGAAATCTACCACCACTGTTTTTTTTCTTGAGGTCACCTCTCCTCTGGGGTTCTCAGTGAAACAGGCTGCCCAAGGAGGTTGTGGATGCCCCATCCCTGGAGGCATTCAAGGCCAGGCTGGATGTGGCTCTGGGCAACCTGGTCTAGTGATTGGTGATCTTGCACATAGCAGGGGGGTTGAAACTAGACGATCATTGTGGTCTTTTTCAACCCAGGCCATTCTATGATTCTATGAGGCGATGGTTTTCAAAGCTCACAGTCAGCACTTAAGAACAGAGTAAAATGAAAGAAACACTGAACTTTTCCCACTGTGTAATGGCAGGTATCTTGGCATCCATGCACTAAAGAAACTATATGTATTATATAATTTCAAAAAAACACTCTAACAAAAACATTTGGAAACAAGCAATGATCAAAACCTCCAAATGGCTAGGTATAAAGACCGCAGCAGTGAGAGGTAGAAAGCACACCAAACTACATGGATGTTACTAATTTGAAGTACTTTAACTTTTGTCTAGTGAATGATTAATGTAATTAAACTTAACACATCAATGTATGAAGAGACTGAAAAAGGAAAAAAGATTTACAGTATTTCATACTTTCATTTTCCATAACACATTCAAAGTCCTACAGACTGTGGAATACAAGAGAATTTGTCTGTAATTAAGATGCTTCATTTAAAATAGGTATTTGGTGAAGTCTCAGAAAGGCTATCAAAGAACTAGGATAAATGCTTCCACTATTGACTGCAGCTGTATTTATAACATAGCTGGCATCTAATAATTTTATCTTAATTGACCAGCAGCATCTTAAATACTACTTTTCTGAAAGAGTTGTCAGGCAGTGGAATGGGCTGTCCAGAGAGGTGGTGGAGTCACTGACCCTGGAGGTGTTTAAGGAGCGTTTGGATTTTGTGTTGAGGGATATGGTTTAGTGAGAACTACTGGTGATAGGTGGACTGGATGATCTTGAAGATCTTTTTCAACCTTGATGATTCTGTGATTCTGTGATCTTATACATCAGCAAACTGAAACGTACTACTGAGTAATGTCCTGTTACTTGATGAGGTCTATTACTCCATGAAGTTGGTCACTTAATAAATAGGAATGTAGCAAAAGCAGAGGTTTCATACCATTGCTGTCTGTCTTCAACACCAATGATAGGCCTTAGGAACCAGGAATCCCAAGCTGGAGGACTATGACTGCTGTAATGGATAAATTCCTAGCCCAACCCAAACTTGCATATAATTTGCTGGTTGAGCTGGATGCAGCCAAACACTAGTAGTTCCCTAGGGTTCCACTTTCTTCAATGTTTTTATAAACGGTCTCGCCACAGGACTTGAATGCACGCTAAGTGTACAGGTGATACAGGGGAGCAGTTCTATGATTCTGTGTTGACTCTGATTCTACATTGACTTTCTCCAGGGTAGAAAGGCCTTGCAGAGAGATCCTGAAGAACTGGAGGGCTAGGTAATCTGCAACTGCATGAAATTCAGGAAGAATAAGTGCTGAATTCTTTATCTGCGATAGAGCTATCCTGGGTATATCTACAGACTGAGGTCCCTAGATGTGCTCAGCCCAGAACATGGCAGGCTGACAGGAGGCCTCATGGTGGCCTACAGCTCCTCACACGGAGCAGAGAGGCAGCACTGAGCTCTGCTCTTAGACAATTATATGATAGGAGAGAACAGCATGGAGCTGTCAGGGGAGCGTGGGGCTGGGGCGTCAGGAAAAGGTTCTTCACCTTAAGGTGGTGGGGCAGTGAAATGGGTTGCTCAGGGCAGTGGTCACAGCACCAAGCTGCTGGAGTTCAAGGAGCGTTTGGCCAACACTCTTGGTCCTAGTGTTTGATCTTTTGGGTGGTCCTGTGTGAAGCTGGACTTGATGATTCCTGTAGGTCCCTTCCAACTTGGAATGATCTATGATGCCACACGTGGAACTCTTAAGGGTACTAAAACACCTCATTCCCAGTTCTGCAATTCCTCTATTCTCAGGTGAACTTAATTTACTGTTTTAAATTCCCAAACATTAAAATTTTAAGATCCGATTAAAATCAACATAAGACCTAAGAGTAACATCAGAAAAATCAGCAGGAACTGGTACTACACCACTATAACCAACTTAGATCTCTGGATAATCTGATTCATTTAAGTGACAGGCTTGTAAGCTACAAAGTTACAGGGGAACATTATAATTGGATATTTTTACTTGCTGAATAAAACAAAGTAAACAACAATTCATAGCATCATTCCTTATCTGATCCAGAAAACCTGGTTTAGAAAAGCACATTTTTCTTCAAAAAAATTTACTTTCTAACTCTGACTTCAATGTTACTTACTTACAAATTTTATCCTGAATTTCATTATATCTTTTATGTTCCACATTTTCCTGATTTTCCTGCATCTAAAACAACTAATGTAAAGCCAATTGAAGAGATGCATCAGTGATATCATGAAAAAAAAATCTAAAGTCAATATGGATATTTTAAAATTCTAGAATCAATATGGAAGCTAGTTGGACAAAATCAGAGGAACTATCACTTCCTCATTAACCAAGCTAAAAAGAAGACCAACAGGAAATCTGGGGGCAGCTACCAAGGCAGGCAGAGTAGGGAACAATCTAACAAATTTCAGACATTTTTTCACAGATTTTTTTGTGACATAACACAACAAGCTCTGACAAATACCAATGAATTAAACCACCAGATAAATTCCAACTTTGAGAGGAGTTATTCCTATCAAGATGCAACTATATATTTACTTTAATAATTAAAGAACAGCAAATGCAAAAAACAATCATGGTGTTATCACAAACCTCAAACTACTGTCAACTAGAGCACAAAACTACTGAATCTTAACTAAAAGTGCTAGAATTTTTTGCTCTTTTCTCCCTCACACTTTTAATGAACTTCTCAAGGATTTATGTAAATATCCCTATTTCTTATTAATAGATCTCTAAGTTATATCCTCCAAGCTATCCTAATCTTGTAACACTAAGTTTTCCACATCTACGTTTTCATATCTTACTTAGCAGATGAGTCTGAATGCTGGGTTGTCTCACTCAATAAGTCAGGAGCATACTTGCCATTTACTACCAATATGATCCAGATTTTTCTTTTTTAAGTTTTTCAGGTAAAAATTAACAGGAAACATCCAGTTGCTAGCAGTAGTTGGCCCATGAAACTTAACAATAAGAACTCTTCAGACTGAGCCTCTTCTAAATTTCTCCCCTAGTACTGCTGAAGATTTACCACAAAATACTGTCACTGATTATAAAAATGCTAGCAATGTGTCATTTTATCAACTTATGAATGAATAATGAATTCACCTATCAGCTTAGAAACCACACTATTAAAGTGTCCATATAATTTTAGATCATCTCACAGTAAATTAATTCAATTTTCACGGGTCTTGTTTTAGATACTACTACGTGATATGAAATATTCTATTGCATCTAAGTTTTACATATATTGAACATTTTATAGGTAATATTCACATAGTAATATACACTATACAAGACTACTGGAGCTAGAATTGCCTCGGCAGCAATGGTCAACGATCAAAGCTGCTGTTGGAGTTGAAGAAACTCGTTATTAGCACTACTATGCTTTCTCTGTAATTCTGCTGTCTTTACTTAATACTTCAATATCCTGGCATGATAGAAAAGCAGAATAAGGTAGGAAAACAAGACATCACATTACAGTATCAAAACAATGTAATACCTGTCATGTGTTATCCTTTTCTTTTATTAGGAAGTTTGAAATTAGTGTTATGACTAATATTTTTTTCTTCCTTTTTTGTTTTAGTTCACATAGTTTTATATCTATTCTCCATCACTGAGTACCAGTAGATGAACAAAACTTTACTGTACACAGACAAGAAAGATCTTTTTCTTTCCTGCAGAACAAAACCTGCCTGCACTTAGCAAAAACACAAACCAATATATACTGCAATATTTTGCCATTTTTAGAAAGCACACGTTAGCTGCCTGGACTCAGCTAATACAACAGATCAACAGTAATCCATCCACGTCAGGGCATCTGCTTGGCAAATCACTCTCTTTTTTTTAATACTTTCTTCTTTTTTTTCTTCTTCTTTTTTTTTTTTTTTAAACAAGGAAAATTGAAGACTTTACTCATTATTGTATTTTACCTTGGTAGTCAGCTTTCCCACATGCTGTAAAACCCAGATGCGATGGGACCAGGCATTGTAGTTGCTTGGGTATCTCCCAGCAGCTTCAGAGCAGATGTCCATTTCCTCCTGCACTAATTGGTGAATTCTCTCTGCAGGTGCTACTCCCAGGTTTCCTTTGTTCACAAGAGCAGGCAAGGAGTCTTCCTGAATTAGCTGCTGCAGCACCCATCGTCTGGTTAGGGTTAAACAGTGTAGAGCATTAGTGATGAGAAACCAATTTTTAGAGAAAAACATTGTTTTTTAATTTACTTTTTTTTTTTAAATCAAGCTTTTCTTAGATTTTCATTATCTGAACTATGCTGCAACTAGATGATGAATAAGAAAAAAAAAAAACTAGGAAACATAAGCATCTGGATTGTTCCCATACTGTAAACGATGACCTTATGATCATATCAAAATAATTTAACTTCTGCTATATTTCTATATTTGTGCACCATAGTCATGTCTACTTACAGCATGCTAAAAGGAAAAGAAAAAGAAAAAAAGTTATGAAAACAATGCAAAGTCTGCATGTGATTTCTCATGAGCTCTTCTTTTAGAGGTTTGTACAATACTAAAATAATGTTTTAAAAAATAGGCAGAAAAAATGACTCAAGAAAGATATGAACTGTACTTTATGTACATTTGCACATTTCTCAGTAGTGAATACTGCAAGCAAAATTAGTTTTTGTACATCATCACCAGAGAGAAAATGCACAGCATTGAAGGCTTCAGATGCTATGAGCAAAACTGAAAAAAAAAAAAGTACTTTACTACTGAATTATACATAATTGACTTGAAGTCACTAAGAAGAACAGCTTTGTATGTGGCTTTTCAATTCTATTTTGGATTGACTTAGTATTTTTAGATGAGAACTGCATTATGGGAGGTATATACCGCCAAAACATACATCTGCAGGCTCTACTGAATACTGTCAATAATGGCAGGTATCCACGAAGCAGCATGTGTACAGAGAATGGCAATGGGACTACAGAACAGCCTGGAAAGCTGGACATCCTTCAGTGTGAGACACTGGAGTTTTTCTGTCTTGTACCAACTCACACATCAGTTGTAAGAACATTTAATAGCTACCTCATGAAGGTGCAAGTTCAAAAATTAAATAAATAAAATTGAGAGTTCTACTTTGCAATTCATTGTTCATGAAATAGCGGAAGAATATAAAGAATTATTACCATTTTGCTTTTTCTTCCAGATGTTTTAAACAAGATTTAAACTGTCGGAAGACAATACTAATAACTGTAAGCCAAATATTATCATCTAGTATTTCTAACTTCAATCAGAAAGAAATAGGGAATTCTAGATGTATTTAGGCAGGAAAAGTAACCACGTAAAGTCATCTCCTTAATAAAAGGTAGATACTAATTCATTATTATTGCCTTCCAAGGAAAACCATAAATGAAAAATAAAAGACAAATCATTTTGATATTAATACTGTTATTATTTCTATTTCTTAAAATAAAGACTGTTTATAAAATAACGAATTCAGAAAAAAATGAGCTCATAGTCTCTGTGGCTTAAATTAAAAAAAAATCTGAGCTGTTCTCTTGGCTTTTTTAATGGGAGGAAAGAGCACAACCTTAGTTTTTAAATATGTACTTGGTACCTGCTGGCTGTCATGGAAATGAATTCTTGGAAGTTACATAAATTCTCTAATAAATTTGGACAAAATGAATCTGATGTATTGGGTCACGTCCTATTATTATCATTATTACAGTTCAAAGAATTAAAGAAAATGAATGCAGAATTATCCAGTGACTGTGTAATCAACATGTACACTAACTTTATATGCACAAGAACCACCTGAAACTCTCCCAAAGTGGCAAGACGTATGGCAGATATTTTGGCATCTTTAATGAGTGCATTTGCCATGTGTAAGAAGCTGTATATGTTCAACACATTATTTCATTCCTACATTCTAATATTTTTTCTGAATCGATATGTAAACTAAGGTAATAATACTCTATAAGGCAGGTAATACCTAGCAATATTTCATTTACTATCTTCTGTGTAAACTTCAAGAATGTTAAGCCCATTCATTCAAAAAGAAGAGTTTACCAATAACTCCTTTGTTCAAAATTCATGTGTTATTTGCAAGACTGAAACTTTACTTATGCTTTTGATAGAACAGGAATCCCCTAATGGGATATCAACTTTATGGTTGTCTCAATACTGGATATGTGAAATGGAAATATTATGAACTGCCTTCTAATGTACTCCATTCAAATATTTTGAAGGTTGTCTGTAAAATAATGAATAATAACATGAAAACATATTGAGAAAAATCATGCACATATCAAGAAATTTTATCACAAATTGAACTATATACCTATGCTTCACTCAGGTGTGCTACAGACCAATTCACATATACTCAGTCATGATTAAGATAGTTAGCTATGTGTGTTCAAATAATTTTGGAGTTAAATTTTTCAAAAAAAAAAAGTACTCTATTATCTTAATATTTAGTATTGGTAATTTAATGGCATTGAGTATGTTAGAAATGATAAAAACCAATTCACCAAACCAGAAAGATAAACAAAGAAATGGAAGTCAACGTCAATTTGGGTTATAAAAATTACCTTGTACAGATTCTCGTCTTTATGAAATGTCTACAAACAAACAATACAGCAATAAATGTGGAGGAGCAGAGGAGAGGAACTCACATTGCTCTAATATCTACTGCTGATGAAATCAGAAATCTTGGGATGAGAATTTTAAGTGCTGAAAGATATGAAAAATCCTTAGGAAAAATTATCCCATGTTCAAAGCTTACTGCAAAAAAAGATTCCACAAAGAGGTTCATATGACTTTAATTCTAAGTGTAGAGTACAGAAGGGGATCTTCAAAAGCCAAAGGACTGAGTTTCACAGTGACTGGCTCAAACACTCCACTGTATTTCTAGGTGTCCTCTTACATCTAGCATTCTCCTTAACCCAAACACAAGGGAAAAAAAAACAAACATCAACAACAAAACACTAGAAGGAATATTTAACTCTGGGGAAGCAACGTAAGGCAAAAGAAACAAACCTATGAATCCACGTTTCTGGACTCTTTGGAAACTTGGTTAGCGCCAGTTTTCCAAGATGTAAATCTTTAAGTGGACTTAAAGTGCCAGAAAGTATTAATTCTTTCCTACAAAAGATAACATAAATTTGTTTGAGTAAGGAACATAATCTGAAAATAAACCACAAATCGCACACAGAATGGCTTTTTTTTTTTTTAAATATAATAGAATTTGATAGATTAATCCATTGCACTCAGGTATATGCAGGCACTGCTATTCAACCACGCTCAGCAAAATAAATCCCAGTCTCATAACTTTATCTTACTACATTCAACCCATTGTTACTGAACTCTTAACAACAAGAAAAAAATCACTAAGTCAATTTTTTACTCATTATTATTATTTTGAGTGTGGCTCTCTATCACATTTTCTGTTACTAACAAAAAAGCCACAGTTTGGGCTACATGTTACGCCTGCTAACAATAATGTTTTTACTGGTAGGCTGTAGAAAAATCTTAATAACACAAATTCCTTCTCTTTTCATTAACACAAGGACAGCTAAGAGAGTTACATATACATTTAAACATCCTTTCTGTAATTCAGCCTTCAGAACACTCTGCAAATTTGAAAATACTTTTACTCCTCCAGACAGCCTCCCCACACACATTTAACTTTTTCACACACAGTTTTTAAATATGGCTCAAGACACAGTATCAAGGATTCCTAAATTTAGAAGGAAGGAATATTCTGCATGTAGAATATTTTTCAAAATGACTATAAAGGCAGAAATCACAAAATTTACTCATGTGTAAAATGAGTAATTATTTATTAAAATTAAGCAAAACTTAATGCTCATTCAACATAAGCTTTCCCAGACCTCCTACACAGACACAGTAGAGCGAAAGTTTGTATTTTATCTTTTTCTTCCTTCTTTACACAGAGTTCCCTGCTTCACATCTTGTTCGTTTTTCTGAATTTAGAATCTCCTTGCCCCTCCCAAGGGTATTTGAAAACATCAGCCTGTGACTGGTTATTGTAAGAATGCTTCTTTCCACATCCTATACTCTGATCTACTTTAGAGACACTTTGAAGTAAAGATAGAGAGAATTCCAGTTACATTATAATTACAGGAAACACGCCTTTCTCAGAACCTTTAGTAGCTAGAACTAAAAACTTAGCAGTAGCAATGTTGGTATTTTTATTTTTGTTTCTAAATAACATAGTCTTCATCATAATGACACGCATGGCACCATCAAAATGATGTGCATGGCAACAGGTTAAGTGAGAGGTGCACTATACTGTGTAGGGTACTTCTCCCATTTTCTTGGTGGGGATGGAGAGAAGCTGGTAGTATGGAAAAAGAACTGCTATGAAAAAAAACTTAACCTACTATTTCCTGTAGGAAATTATCTGAATCTCTTTTCATGTGCTTCATATTTTTACTGACACTTCTGAAGTCAGTGGCATTTCACAAGAAAGGTTTGAATTTGAATTTTCAAAGCTTCTTGTTATCTGATGCTTTTTGGCTTTTGATCAATTATAGATGCCAGAAAGCACTTCAACAAGAACAGTAATATCTATGAAAATTTACTTCACAATCATTTACATACATGCTTTGGTCATTTTTAGCTTAAGAAGATTTTTCAGCTTCTAAAAGCAGATGATAAATTATGATCAGTGACTACAAGCATCTTGTTGCACATTCTGTATAACAGGAAATTCTATCTCAGTTCAAGAAACAACACATGCCTGCTATTTCTTAGCATGCTTTCCTACACCACACAATTAGCTCTTGCTCTGTTCTTCCTGCTTAGTTTCTACCCCTCTGCAGCTTCCCAGCTCCTTCTAATTAAAATAAACACCTAACCTCTGTGGGCATATTACAACGTTTAGAATAGCTCCAAAGAGAGGACAGATTATTGGCTCCTAGCCAGTTTCAAATTTTACATTCTCCAGTCCATCACTAACAGAACTTTCTATGATTGCCAATTCCACTTAAATGTTCACTGGCCTTCCATACTGCCACTCCAGTCATGCTCTGCCAAGCCCTGACCCCTTTGTAAGGAAAAGCTTTTCTCTTCCTACTCTCAAACCCTTTTCCTTACTATCCAGGCTCAATATTGTTGGATCAATCACTATCTGCGAAGCTCTCAGTGAAGCTCTCAGCAGAGAATTCAACGTAGGAAACATGGATAATCTAAACTTAAAATGATGCAATTATTAGATTATAGGAAGCACTCTATGGGAAGAACTGCTGCTGTTAATCTTTTTACTTTTAGGCTTAGAATCTATAATGCTTTTTTCCCCTTGCAAATAAAACAGGGAATTTATGTGTCAAGAACATAAGATAAATCTGGCACAACAAACATCCTCTGTGCAAGATGAAAACAATCATCCCACGACTGATCCATCATGTTCTGCAAGCAGAGAGCAAGTCCCACGTAATTAGTTCCCACTTTAGTTTCCTTCACAGTACAAATTTATCTCCAACAGATACTGTGCTGAACACAGCCTGCCCTCTATGCTGTGACTGCACATACCATCCTTGTTTGGTTAGCCTGACCTGCAGTGTACTCGAGGGAGGCTGAAGTGTGGTTCTTTAGTTTGAGCTGTGCCATTATGTACCTGCCCACTCTCTGAAAGAGCCACCTCCCAGCAGCAGCCTGAACCAGCACAGGTCCAGGTTCAGAACATCAGTCCTCCAGCTAAAGCAAACGCAGCGATAAATCCCTCAGATAATGGCTGCAACAACATCACCTTCACTTTGAATGTTACAAAGACACACTACCAACCAAGCCACCTTGTCAAGAACTAGAGGCATGGCCATCCTCTGTAGTCATTTGCATACTGGCAAATCATAAAATTCATCTATATTCTTCAACATTTTTATTCGATTTGCAATTTAAATTACATATATAAACTGCACACGTGAGAACAAGCAATGAGCAAGTTCTTTTAGCTGTTAGGCAGAAAAAAAAAGTAAAATCATGGATGCATTTATGTTTATACAAACAAAAAACAACTGAAATCAGTTTTAGGTGCCATAGGATTACATTACTGTAGGAGCTCTAGTGTTTATGCATGTTAATTCCTTTTTATTACTTGAAAGCTACTCAGGGGTATACATTTTCAAGACAGTAAGCCCTTTGCTACCACTTTCACCTGCCTCTGTTAGATTCAAGATACTGGAAGGTACAAAACCTTGCAGAAGTTTTCAGCATTACACCAGCAATGAAAGAAAAAATCTGAATGTGCCATCAAGGCTATCCACAGCCATCATCTTTTTGTTCATTTTCCCTACAGAAAAAATGAACTTTAACTTCGAAACGCCTTTTATATATTTTTAAATTAGTCCTCCTAGATATTAAGAAGTTTCTGTCAGACTTCCAACCTCCTACTATTTCCGTAAGACTGTCTCAAATCTTACCTTGGAAGCAGAACATCCTCTCACCTGGGAGATCTATACAAAAATTATCTGCTTCAGAACCCTGTGAATACAGCTTCCTCCTCTTCTTTTTGCAGTGTACCTACTGAGGCCTGTTCAGCTTTGATAACAACACTAAATTGATCAGTTATCTCAAAAGGACTCAGATATAATATTCAATGAGGGATAAAACAAAAACAATGAAAACAGAGAGCAGGCATTAGCTGGATACCATGATTCAGCAAAAACATATGCCCACCTGCTTCAACAGACAGAGGCAAGGAAAGTAACACTTTCAACTGAAACAAAATAAGGACCTAACATGTATTCACATGCTTTAGCTGTACTGAAAAAAAAAAAAAAAAAGTTTAGAATTATTTGTAGCACATGCAGGATAGAAGAGATTCAACATTCCTTCAGTGCTCTGTAGCTGAGAAGCTGCTGCTCTATCATTAGCTACCACTAAATGCAGAGTTTATGCTGACTTGCTCATTAAGGCCCAGATCATTCTGATGTCATTTACTGAGCACAACTCACCTCACATTCCAGGCTGTGGTGAAGTCTGGATTCAGCAGCAACAGCGTACATGTGGTATCTATCAGCTCTAAAACGAGTGAACAAAATATACAAAGATTAGCAATGGTTCACATATTCTAGTGGTCTCTTTGCAATCCTTTAGTCCCATCCTTCATTAAAGTCTCTCCTTGCCTGGTTGCCATATCTATGTCCATCTCTACAGAACACGGAATATCTCATTTTGGAAGAGTCTTGCTAACAACTTTTGTCTAAGAAGTTTGCAGCTGGAAATTTCAGACCACAATCTGTATGCCTAATTATCTACCCAGATATACCTATACATCTATCTATCCACACAGATATATGTATAGATAGATACACCCATATAGAGATATAAATATCTACTGGGTTAGATAGATTCACGTGTATTGTATACCCTCAGAGATGGACAGTGACTGCACTGAATCCTTGAGTATACAATAATGTAAATTGCAGACATACTGAATGTATTAAAGAGAATTCTTCAAAGAAAATCCAACAATTTTGAAATGAGACAGTAACATTAAAAGTATACTCTTATTATTTCTGTACAATCCTGAGCTGCAGATATGTGCTACTTTTATACTATATAATGTACAGTTACAAAACAAACAAACAAAACTAGATACTGTAGCAAGTTATACCTAGGAAAACCTAGGGAAAAAAAAAAAAAGAATTAGGATCACAACATAATTTAACTATCCACATGCACATACATATAACAGAAAACATTTTTCAGTTCATTCTGAACTGACAGCCTTGCTTCAGACTATGGTATTATGGATATTCCATACCATATGAAGTCGTTCTCAGCAATATAAGTTAGAGAAAAGAAGGATGCAAGAAGGCACATTCAGAGCGATGGTGTTTGCCTTCCCCAGAAGCACTCGCTTTCCTGGGAGGGGCTGAACGTCTTCCTGCTGACGGGAAGTATCACATTAATTCCATTTTTAGCTTTGCTTGTGTGCATGGCTTTTGCTTTACCTAGTAAACTCTTTATTTCAACCCATGAGTTCTAACACACCTTTCCTGTTCCCTCCTCCACGGAAAGTGAGCAAGCAGCTGTTTGAGTTCCACCAGGGTAACAGCGGATCCTAGAGGCATCTCCACCTAACCCTGAGAGGCTAGAGACTGCCACATGTTGATTTTCCTTAAGCTCCGCTCTCAGGACATGCAGCTTCAGATCAGTTACCCTGTCAGCGTCACCACAAATATCCAGGCTTTTATTGTCAACAAAGTTTGGCTACATTCTCTCCTCAACACTCTGTATTTAAGAAACTAAATAAACTGTACTCCAGGTGATTTCCAGCAGATCACTTACATGTCAGAGAAATAAAAAAGTAAAAGAAAGGAGATGGTCTTGTGGAACTAAATTATCTCTAACTGGGTCTCTGGCTGCAAAATTACATTTAAAAAACCTACCAGTGACATACAACAATAAAGGAGCATATTACTTCAGAAAGTACAGGAGATCAACTTCACCTACCTTTTTAACCAAGAAATTTCTCTGAGAGTACAGTACCTATTGCATATTACTGCATGCTTGTTTGCTCATTCATGTCTGACAAAGTAATTTTGTGTATCCTGTGTTTCCATGGGTTCTTGCCCAGGAGGACTATGTTATGTCATTATATGAGGGCAATATACTCGTAAGTGTGAACTCACGTAATTATACTCACATTTCCTATATGGTGAAAGGTAGTGAAAGACTATGAATTACAGTGAAGGAAAGTGAAAGGTAAACTTCAAAACGTAGGATAAGAAATAGAGCAACAACAAAATGCTGTGACAAAGAAGAGGTTCTGAAGAGGTTCTGAATTAAGACATAGTGTTTGATTTTAATAATTGTTTCAGTAATCATTAGCTACTGTGACTGCACAATCTAGGGCAGAAAGGATATATCCAGCAAAAGCTTATCACAGCCCAGTTCATTCTTTCAAATTCTTTCAAATACTTTTCAGAAAGAGTATTCAGAGACTATATGACTCCATGTAGAATACAGTTTGTCCTACAAACTCATGTCTGCCCAGTAACCTACTATGGTGATGTCAAAGGCTTGGAACAGCACAGAATCATGCCCAATCTGAGCAGTAGCTCATCTATCATACTGTTTTATATAAATGCTTGGAGATTAATGAATGAATAAATAAAAAATAAAATCACTGTATCCTGAGTATTATCAAAGGAAAAAAGCAGATGAGGAAAACCTCAAAGAAATATCTAGTTCCCTTAGTTTGATCTTCTTCATAGTTTTATGCAGCAAAGAGCAGATGTAGATTTCACAAAGCTTGAATTTCCGAGCCAGAGATGCCAAATGACAGAATTTTAGAAACCTCTGAGCCTTCTTCCATAGAAAGTTGTATGACAGATCTAGCACATAATGTCAGCAGTTGCCAGATTGTTCTATGTCAATAACAAAACTCGACTTCATTTAAATTTCAAAAAGCACTTTCAGCTGGATTTTATGAAGAATACAGCATCCTAAATGCTGTATCCAAGGTATCCTTTTGGACATGGGAAGTCTCTCCAGACGGAGAAGGGCAAGTATGACCAGATTTCTAGCTCCTTTTTATTTTTTTCACCCCAAACATGACTGTATCCAAATTTTTGTTTTTGTACATACATTATACTAACATGCTTTTCAAACAAAGGCTGTTTTAAAGGTGGATCAATGGGCTTAAGGGAAGTAATGATTTTGAGTACATGCTGAACAATATTTTGAACAAAAAGAGAAGATATTTGTAGCAATTTCAGACAACCATTTTGTGATATCACAGATAGTCTGCATTCAAAAGTTAAAACATTTTGAAGAAAGGAGAAAAACTTCTAAACTAGAAGACCAGCAAACAGACATGATTTTGGATTCCAAGAAATCTTATTCAAACTTGCAAAAGAAACCATAATAAAATTAAGCACCTGTCCCAATACATTATCAATAATTAACTATCAACTATAGTTAACTATTAATTAACTATAAAGAACCAGATATTTTTTCCAGATCTTGCTAGAATATCAGATGAAATCATAACACTTTAATCAGGACCCAATTTTTCTTTTCTGTTTGATCTAAAGTAGCTTCTGGTAATTCCAACAACACAAAGAAAGTAACAGGAGACTGTATTTGTGATCACTGTTTATTAACAGGTGTCATCAAAATATGCAATTGAGTTTTGCAGCAGCCATAATTCTGTACTTCCACTACATCCAGAAGAAAACTACCTTGCCAAACACTCAGTATGTTTTATCTACAAAAAAGGATTCAGAGGAAAATCCTTAAGGATTTTGTATTTCTAATGTAAAGAGCTTAAACTACATAAAAAGCAATTCTGTAGGTCAATCTGGAAAATACCTCTCTCCTCATGCCCTCCAAAATTTTTGCTCAGTTTCTGCTACAATTTAATGGTAAAGCATATTAAATACTGCAAGCTACACAGAGCTTCCAAACGTTATTAACATGGTGGGGTTTTGATCATGTTTTACAATAGTTACATAAAAACTTGGTAGACATGGAAATACTGCAGGTTATCTCTTCTCAAGCATTTTACATTGGCTTTCAATAATTAAAGAAACAAAGGAGAGGACAGTTTCTCTCCAAAGGATTGAATCAAGTGAGATTCAATCAACAAATAGGCAGTTAGCTAAGTTTCACACTACTCTGGTTATTTCCTGACACCATTTTATGACCTATGTTTTCAGAAGGGAGGATCTGAAATGCTTCATCTGGGTCGGAAGCAGAAAAATTTTCTGAACAGCCACAACACTCTTGTCATACAGTGTCACCACAAAAAAACAACTAAACCTGCCTAAAAGGGTCAGTGTGTCATCAAGTAAGATTCCAAATGAGAAGACTACAGAAAGAAAAGTTTCAAAGCTGACTGCCATTGAAACCTGAAGCCGTGACAAAGTTGCTTAAACTACAATTATCCTTTCTCATTCTCAATTTAAACAAAGTCACTTTGTAAACAAGTATCTCCAGACCACACTGGTTCATAATTCTTAAAAAAGTACTCAAAATAGACAAAACTATACAAAAGAATTTTTCATGCAAGTAAAACAAACTAAAAAAAAAAAAAAAGAGAGAGAGAACAACAACAACAAAAGAAGAAAAAAGAGAATAGAGTTTTACAGTTAAAAAGTTTAACAAGTTGTTTCAACAAACAATTTCTGGTACCCCTACGTCCAAATAAAGCAATGCACTTCTTTCTTACTTCAGATCCACATTACCACAGATGCCTTTCTGTCACAGTACATCTTTCCTTCTGCAAACAAGTAAGACTACTTTCCTAAATCACTCATGGGAATAAGTCATCTCCCTTCAATACTTCCAGATTGGGCAAGAGAAAGGATTTTTTTGCATTTTCAACCAAGAAACAATAGAACTATCTCTTGTGATGCACAACACAAAGCCAGCTTTCCTCAGGTTTCATTCTTCTTTTAGAACAGGTTGAACTGCATTTAAAAAGGGCCAATGTCATGTCAAAAAAAAGGTAAAGAACATAGCTAAGAATCAGGTGCTATTTTCTCACAGGGTAACTTACCATCTTTGTTCAGCCATTGTTTTCTCTGTCTGTAGAGTAGAAGTTTGTTGTGGACATATGGCAAAAGAAACTTGACACACCAGCTCTCCACACCAAGCTTGTTTTCCACCAGGACTATTGGGCTCCGGTTGTATCTTGCTTCAGGACACGGTATTAATCCAATTTCATCTCTTAAAAAAAAACAAAAAAAAAAAAAACCAACCAACCAACCAAACAAACAAAAAAAACAGAAAGAAATGCAATTAAATTTATTTCCAGTATTTGACAATTATTTTTTTCTAAACTTCAGCTGTCAACCCATCACCTTTCTCCCTGTTTTTACCGAAGTCTGTGCTCATTATTATCAATTCATCTTCTTATTTCCTCCCAGACTTGCAGGTAAAATTAAACACATTTTTAAGAAAGTAATCTGCATAATTACACAGTAAATTAACTCAGCAAATAACTGATGCAAACACATTCTTGGTACGATTAAAGACTTAAGTTGAGAGAAAAAAAAAAAAAAAGCAAAAAACCAACCTCTTAACATTTCACATTGCTTTGCAATTTATTCAGGTAGTTGCGGTTTTAGGAAGAGTCTCTACAAAAATTAATATTATGTCTGCAATGCTGTAGCAGGAGAAAAATACAAATACTTGAAGGCATGCTGAAGAGTCTCAAAGTAATAGTCATTATTAGATAAACAAGCATGAATTCAAAGTCCTTTAAACGCCATGTTTTTTGTTTGCTTGTTTGTTTTGTGTGTGATTCTGGACTTTCTCCACTTACTCAGAAACGTTATATTCTCAAAAATTCGGAATGGGGAAGGTTCTTTTCATGTATTTACCGTATCATACCTTCAATCAAACATCTAGAAATAAACAAAGGATAGCCACAAAAATTCACTCTCAAACAAAGCAGAAGTGTCTCAAGCTTTTTAGTTTCATGGGGCCATATTATTTTTTTCCTAAGTTTTTCATGTATATGGACGGTGAAAGAGCGGTTTTGAAATCTTAAAAATAAACAAAGACTGTCAATTATTCATGCTCACTTGGACAAAAAGAAATACAATTCTACACTTTCTACTACGCATGACTTCAACATCAAATTCTGTTTAATGGAAAAAAAAGAAAAAAAAAGGAATGATAACGTACCTTATTTTTCTTTAATATAAGGTCTGTAGATTACATCCCAAGCGTTGACCTCACAATCTCAACCCAATTACCACACACTAATTTTGCTACTGGATAATCTGAGTGTACTGATTTAGTTCAGTGTCCTCAGTAGATTATTACTAAAGCAATTGAAAATGACACCATGTGTTTGTTTAAGAACAAGTATATCTACTTATTCAGAAAACTGATTTAATATGTCAGACAGCAAAAGAGCACAAATAACCTGAAGTAAGATACTTGCAAATTACTTGGCTCTGTCTCTAAACACACGCCCAGGTCCCTTACCCATCTCTTCTCCAAGAAGAGGAAAACAAAAACAAAAACAAAAAAAAAAAAAAAGAGGGAAACTCAGTTTTACTACCTACCAAACTGCAAGCAGTAGGTGATTCCACCCATGTTGCTCCACTTAAAAAAATTAAGCTTTTCACAAAGATATTCAGGTTAGACTTATGACATTCCAGACTAGACTTATAATGACATTCCAGACTGATGCTCTGATTCTTTCAACATAGTGCCTTATAGACTGAAGTTTTGTGCTTGCTGCTGACTTCGTTTCCTTTACAAAGAGGAGAACTCACTGTGGCTTTCCAATATTTGAAGGGACAGTATAAACACAGGGGGGTATGACTGTTTACATGGGTTGATAGTGACAGAACAAGGAGGGGATGGTTTTAAACTAAGACAGGGGAGTTTTAGATTAGATATTGGAAGGAAGTTTTTCACACAGAGGGTGGTGACGCACTGGAACAGGTTGCCCAAGGAGGTTGTGTATGCCCTATCCCTGGAGGAATTTGAGGCCAGGCTCTGGACAGCCTGGTCTAGTGGCTAGCAGCCCTGCATATAGCAGGGATTGAAACTAGATGATCATTGTGATCCTTTTCAACCCAGACCATTCTATGATTCTGTGATTCTGTGAAATGCTAAATTTAGTCCGCATACAAACTTTGCTCTTGCATGCTGTAACACACAGAACCTCAGAGGCAATGAGCACACAGCTTTGCTAATTAATTCTGTGAATTACCACAAAAATTCATGAGTCAATGCTTACAGACACTCCAGCAAAGGCAAATAGCAAGGGAAAGCAAATAAAAACAATCCTACACCCACACCTTCAGATCTCAGCAAACAGAAGCTTGACTCAGAAGAGCCAATTTCACAACACAGCCTTAAACACACCATGACAATTGGTAGGTAGGGTTTGCAAAGAGCTGACAAGTCAAACACCTCAACTCCAGGACATGCTCAGCAAGCCATAAGAGGCAGAGGACTGTACCGCTGCCTAATGAGAACTATGAATACAGTACAACACAAAAAGGTTTATCTGGTAAATGGTGTGCATCTTCCCCAAGATGCAAACCACTTGTCATGTGGTAGAAACATTGTCTACAATACTGTGGTTTTGTTTTTGATGTTTTGATGGGTGGATCATAAACCTTACAAAGCATTCTGGGAAGGAACAGCATTTATAATTCAAAATGCTAGAAGAGCCGGTGCCTATCTTATGTTCTAAACAATTCAGGCAAACCACCATCACTCCTGAAGGCCTCTTGGGTCTGCAGGAGCAAGTAATAGAGTAGACTCTTCATTCATTTTGTCAGCCCAGCAGATTATGCTTGAGAACACTTGCAGTCTCTGCATCATCATACATCCCAAAAAAAGTTTCTGCAGCAGGATTCACACACAGGCACCACCAGTCACTCAATTAGTCCTTGCAAAATTAAATGACTTAAGTATCCTAAATCTTGCGCTAATAGCCTCTGGTCATACAATCATCTTGGTCGAAAAAGACATTCAAGATCAAGTCCTACCATCCACCTGACCTACTGGGTCCCATCACTAAACCACGGCCCTTAGTCCTACATACGCATATGTCTTAAATACCTCTGATCACTGGGCAATCCATCCCAATGCTTGATCATCCCCTCTGTGAAGAAATTCTTCCTAACATTCAACCTACACCTCCCAGCATGAGACAGTCTGCTTATATCTATCACTATCACTAGTCACTGGAGAAATCTACACCCTACCCTCCTGCAGCCTCTTTTCCAGTAGCTGTAGAGATGACGTCTCCAGCCAGCCTTCTCTTCTCCAGACTAAACAACCTTGCTCTTTGTAGCTTGCTTTCCAGTCTCTACACCAGCTTTGTTGCTCTTCTCTGCACACACTTGAGCAACTTTGAGTACAACTCTTTTAGTGAGAGGCTGCAAACTAAGCACATGCTCAAGGCGCAGTCTCACCAATGACACATTCAAGGGAAACAATCATCACTTCCCTACTCCTGCTGGCCATGCAATATCTGACGCAGGCCAGGCTGCCATTGGCCTTCTTGGCTATCTGGGCGTACTGCTGGCTGCTGACCAGCACTTCAAGGCCCTTTCCTGCCAGGCAACTTTCCAGCCGCTCTTCCCCAATCCCGTATCACTGCAGTAGCCTGATGTGACCCGAGGGGAGGACCTGGCACTTACAGCTGTTGCGTGTTGTGTAACTCTCCACGGCCCAGCGACGCAGCAAAGGAGTGCCTGGTCATATTGACAGGACTGCACAAACCAACTGCAGGATTTAAGGCGATCATATTTACGTACAAGTTGCTCACTATACTGAAGGTAATGGCAATTGAAAGCTGTGGTTCTTTGGTCTCCTACTATCAGAAGCACGACCTACTGGTAAACTAATATTTAATTAATGTTTCACTCCCTAGATTCCAGTTTTCTCTTGAATTTTAGGATACAACTTATCTTTGCTTACAGTTACTTCCCAAATACAAGCACCAAAAACTGCACAAATTATCTTTGGGTTTACAGATCCAAAGACAGAACCCAAAACAGTAATTCACAATCACAAAGTACAATACAGAAGCTACTAGAACTTGGCACATGAATTCATCTATGTTATCACCAAAGCTTCTTCAACCTGTTCTGAGATTGGAGAAGCTACGTAAGAATAACATCCTATGAAGCATGAAGCTTCACTGTACATACCTTGTGCACAGTTAAAATCCCAGCTGTGGCAGCACAATGCTGACAGGCAGTTGCTGAATATGCTTCTGCATTTTTTAAAACATAATCTTTCAAATAACCCAACCCACAAATAACTCCCACAAAGAATTAGACAGAGGATACTAAGTAATGGTTTAGAAATTAGAATGACACACAATCAAGAGATACTGTTCAACTACAGTTATACAGATAACAAAGACTGGATCAAAGAAGTCCAGAACATTATTACTGCAGAATAGTTAACCAAGTATGAACAGCTTTTAATACTGGATGTCAATTTACAGCATGGACATTTGGGATCTGTATCTTTGTGGTAAAACAAGTCTAATGAAGTGACTACATGACTAATTGATTTACAAATTTTGAGAAGTGAGGAAAAGGGCTTTCAAAATACAAGAAAAGAAAACTTTTCTTGCATTATCACGTCTACCATACACATATGATTCTCTTTCAGAATTTCCAATAACAATTAGCCTTTAACTTATTGGTACAACCAAAATCTTTCATAAATGAAAGAATAGTAAGATATTATTGAAATCCAAAGAATTCCTAGCCTGTATTTGTTTCTAAATAAAGTATAAATATCAGACTAGCATTATCTAGGAGTTTCCTTTTGCTTGTTCTCACATTAATCTTCACTGTGAAGTTCTGCACTGATTATCCTTCCCACTAAATACTGCAAACAAATATTTACTACAGATGGCAAATTCATACATATCAATGCCGCATAAGTTATTTAACAATTTAAAGGGAAAAATATTGGCAAAGCAAACTTCATATTTAGCTAATAACTTAATGAAGTGTTTTGGGTTCCTAGAGGAAAAATCTGCAATCACACCAAAAGAAACCTTGATTCAGTTTCAAATCTATGAGGGCGGCTCAGAAAGTAATGCCTTCTATTTAATTATGATGTTCCACGACATCAGAGGCAGATATGAATGGCACGGCAGTAAAGGCTGAACCTTCCCACCAATATTTCATGCCAGCAGGCCACTGTGGATCAAGGAGCTCCTTGACCTCCTTAAGCACAAAAACAAAGCCTAATAGGGAGTGGAAGCAGGAATGGGTTAACTGAGAGGATGACAGAGATGTCATAGAGCAGCCAGGGATTAGGTGAGCAAAGCCAAAATCCAGATAGAATAAAACCTAGAATAAAGACTGGCAGTCTGGTGGAGTTCCCACTGATTGGAAAACGGGAAACATAACCCTCATTTTCAAGAAAGGAAAAAAATAAGATGCAGGGAACTACAGCCCAGTCTCAACTCTGTGCCTGACAAGATCATAGAGCAAATCCACCTGAAGGCCATACTAAGGCACACGGAAAATAAAGATGACGTGATTGGTGGTAACCCATACAGCTTCACCATGGGCAGGTCATACCTGACCAGGCTGAGTTGACACTTTTCAGCCTGGAGAAAAGAAGGCTCTGGGAAGACCTCATAGTACCTTCCAGTACTTAAAGGGGGCCCACAGGAAAGCTGGGGAGGGACTTTTATAAGGGCAGGTAGCAACAGGACAAGTGGAAATGGCTTTGAACTGGAAGAGGGTAGATTTAGACTAGATACTAGAAGAAATTATTTACTGTGAGCGTGGTGAGACATTGAAACAGGTTGCCCAGAAAGGCTGTGGATACCCCCTCTCTAGAAGTATTCAAGGCCACACTGGATGGGACTTTGAGCAACCTGGTCTAGTAGGAGGTGTCCCTTCCTATAGAAGGGGGGTTGGGAACTAGATGATCTTAAAGATCCTATCCAATGCAAACCATTCTGTGAATCTGTGATTCTATGATCACACGTTGTTGCTGTGTTCCTGATGTCAGGAGAGGGGCAGTCTGACACATTGGCATCTGACAGGGAAGTGTGTTCGGAACAATGGTGTGTCACTCAACTCCACCATGTGAAAAAATTATACCCACTGACATTTTTCAGTGTGTGCTGACCATTTATGGGGACCAAACAGTGAATGTGAGCACAGTAATGTGGTGGGTGATGTGTTTTTGTAGTGGTCACAGTGACAGTGGGTCACCTCTGCTGGCACAGATTTTTACGAGAATGGCATGCAGCTTCCTGTTCACAACTTGTGAAATTCAGAGCTCATGGTGGTGACTATAATGAAAAATTGTGTTTTGTAGCTGAGAATGTGCTCTATCAAATAGTGTTACTGTGTTTTTGTATCTGTTGTAGCTTCCATGGGAATAAGTAGAAGGCATTACTTTCAGAGCAACTTATGTAACAAAATGAAGTGTGTTTTTAAACACATTAAAAACACCAGGAGTGGAGACAGGAAAAAGTGATCTGAGCTACAGTGATACTGACATACCAGGGAAAGTATCCTCAGATTTCACACACAAATGCTGGGTTGTCCCTTCCAATTACGCCCACAAAATTCAAATAGGTTTTTGACAAGTGGGTCTTTTATTCTCATTGGCTTCATAAGCAGAAGAAAAGCAAAGTTCAAAAAGAATGCATGCATTGATGTATTTTGTGTTTACAATCCATTCAATCCCAGTGGGATAGCTCATGCAAATGCTTTTATAAGATCTATGCTGGTTGGACTTGGTAAAAGTACCAATAAATTTCACAGTCTTACAAAAATTGAGAACTAGCAAGTTGACACAGTTAGCCTGCAGAATAAAATGGAGCAATCAGACAGATGAGGTAATATTAAATTAGTGTTGTGTATTTAATTAGAAGTGAGCTTGCCTTAAAAACATGCACAATCTTGCTCCACATCTAATTCAAAGCAAACAACAACAAAAAAAAAAAAAAACCAAAAAAACCCCAACCAATAAAACCTAAGGGAGAAAAAATGATGAAACATCACAGTTAGCCTAAAACTGTATTTTACGTGGTTTTCAGTGTTCACCAGAGACAATATCCCCTTTAAACCATAGAAAGCTGGAAGCTTGCTAGAACAAAGCATCCACCTCTGACATGCATCAGGAGCAAGTGAACAAAGAATCAAAGACATGGGGCAACAAATGCAAAAGAGCACCTTTCAACTAGACAACAGAAGTATGAAATCAAGCACCAAGCAAACCCCTTATTTTCACTGAAGTCAGATGTCAATAAAAGAATTCAAATCTGGATCCATGACACAAGTAGGCCACTCAATTGAAAAGGACAGCATTTGTAACAGACTGCAACAGACCACAGCTGTCTTGGTCAATAGCAAGAAGACAAGATAACTCAGATCAACCAGAACATCTGACTGTAAGGGCTGCAGCCTTCTGCTCCAGATGTAAACAGGTGTGGTAGCCAATGGCCTGCAGCTTATCCTAGCCATGTAAATACTGGAGTTCAGAAATCCAGCAGGATTTCATGCCTACCTCAGGAGGCAAACTAGCAGCAGGTCATGCTTTCTCATACTAAGTATGATATAGTGCATCAGTTTCAGGGCACATAACTATTGCAATCTACTTTCATCTCCTGGACTGAATGAAAGAAAACAATACCAGCCATGTATTCAAAAACACAGACTCTAGGTTTGCTGTCAGGAAACAGTTTTGGAGGATGAGTAGCAAGCAAAAGGATTCTGCAGATTCATTCACAAATACTGTCTGTTTACAGTACATTATGCCTCAGATACTAAAAATGAAACTTCATGGCAAAATGCTGTTCTTTTTTAGAAAGTACCCATATGCTGTATTTTAAAACCTGGCCACCTACCCAAGTGGTTAGCTGCATTTATGGAAATACGAGGATACTCATTCTAATCCTCTCTTTCAAGCAAAATGATAAATTAAAAACTGCACATAAAGTTTTCCTAAATAACTGCTTAACATGCTATTTTCTGGAACAGATTAATAGGCCATCGCCTTGGAGACTACAGCTCTTCCATCTGACACAGAGCACTGCATTTACGTTACAAAGTTCTTACCCGTTATCCACTGCTTCATTTGTTCCAACTAATATGAAATCTGGTTCGATAGCAAGATGCTTCCCTAAACAGCTGGCACCTTAAAACAAAGGACAGCAAGCGGAAACGGGAGCAGTACAGGAGTGAACCGTTCAGCGACAGGACCGAAAATGAAACACGAACCTTCTGGCTCTTAGGCGGCCAGATAAACCTGGTTCTCGGAAGACAGCAGTAACTGCTCTGTCCTACGCAGTCATCGCATTCGTCTCCCTCCAATGCGAAGGAAAGGACCGTCTCTGTGCCGGCGGTACAGATGTCAGGCTACGCACACACGGCGCAGCTCGGGAGCTGCCAGACGGAGGCCGGACCCGCCTTACCCCACCTCGGCCGCACGTTGCACTGCCCAGCACCTAACCCCGGATTCGCACGGGGCTCGCTTAAGCAGGCGGTGCTTACACCAGCACGTCGGCCCCGGTGCTGCGGTCCCTGCGGATCTGCCGCGGCACCCGCCCCAGTAGGACCCGCTCTGCTCCCGCACAGCGACGCTCCGGGCGCCGCCGGCAGCTCGCCACCCGGCGCGCCGCGCCCTGACCTTGGCCCGGGCGCCCGGCCCCGCCGCCGGGCGGCCCCAAGCCCCTCTGCCCCGCCCGCCCGCCCGGCGCCCGCCCCGCTCACATGTCGGGGTTCCGCTTGAAGGCGTTGCGGATGTCTTTCACCACCCGCTGTACCAGCACCGCCACCTCCTCCGGCGACTCGGCCATCTTCCGCAGCCGGCCGTGCCGTGCCGCGCCGCGCCGGGCGGGCAGAGCGCTTCCGGGTCAGCGGCCGGCGGGCGCCACGGGGATGGCGCTGCCGGAGCGGAGCGGGGCGGCGGGGGCGGTACGGCCTCGGGCCGTCTGGGCCTGCGGGGGAGCCGTGCGGCCTCCTGCGGGAGGGGCGGGCCCAGCCCCGCCTCGGGCGGCTCCGGGAAATCCGGGAAGAAAAGTCTGTAACTCCTGTGCGGTGTTAGGAAGTGGCATTCCTTTATTCTTCACGATACCTACCGGGCGACTCGACAAGCTGGTGCGCGCTCTGAAGTCCTACACCTGAACAGCTCAGACATACATATGCAGTGCACTGGCGTACGCATTCATTCCTTTTCAAGGACTTGTACACGTGCTCATGTCCCTTTGGGCATGCCCAGTGGTATTCAGGCTGGTCGAGTGCCCACGTGCTTGTCCCCCTTTTTTCATGGTCAGCTTCATCATCGAATCCTTTGACTCATTTCTATCCACTTTTCCCCAGTTTGGAAGATTCCCATTGCTTGTTAGGCCATACTGAACCACCTTTCAAAAAGTAGAACCTGAGGAAAATGTCCTTGCACCTATTGAGGCAAAATATAAAAGAAAGCATTCTGTTGTGACTCTGGCGCTTCCTGTGAGGCAAAATCATTGTCTGTTATATTACTCTGATGATTTCTTAGTGAGTTATAAATGTCTTCATTCCATGCAAACAAATCAGCCTCACAGAATCTTGGAGATTAAGGCACTAATGAAGTATTTTGTGCCCACAGAAAAACTCATGAAAGCTACCCAAATAAAGGAAAATCACCTATGTAGGTGTGGTCCCAGAACATAAATTTGAATGAGTCTTAATAAGGCTACATGGAAAACCTCAAATTCGCATGTGTGCGTGATACTTAATAATTCCTGTTAATCTTACTGTAACTGATTACTTACACAGCAGTTAGCTGAAACAGTGTACTATGTTATATGTTGATTACACATTCAAGATATACATATCACTGCAAAGTTCTGTTCTCAATGTCCTGAAAATTGCTTTAAAGTAACTGATGTACTTATAAGTGGCAAAAGTAGTTAATTAGGATAATGCAATCAACTGACAATGTACAGTAGGTGAGCATGCATTTTGAAGAGGTCTGCATATTGAATTGCTACTCTTACTCAAATATCACAATAAAAATATATTTAAATTGTATAATTTAGGTACTTATTGTCAAATTATATAAAGCAGGTTTGGGTATTAGTTTTGCATACAATTATATACAGTAGCTTTCAGGTGTATTCACTGAGTTGAAAGTGAAGCATACTTGATCCAATTTGAGGGCAATTGTAATAAATTATTTCAGCAATTATTTTAGCCTTGCTAAGCTTAATGTAAGGCACATGAGTAAGCTGTAGAAACTATGCCGTCATGAGATAATCTAAAAGTTTACGTACCCTTTTCACAGGAAATAAATTTCCTTGGGTAATCTGGGAATATAGATTATGTTATGTGACTATGATATTGGACGAGGTGTCAAAAATCTTGGAAATAATTTGATTGAGGTAATGCTTCTATGATGAGTACAGAGTAATATGTTTTAGTAGCTATCCAAAGTGATATAACAAACCTGCTTTATAAGCATAAATAAATAACTAAGCGCCATAATCTCTCAACTGAGATGCAGTTCAGCAGGCATGAAATGAAACTAAGATCTTCGTAGTCAGCTTTGCAGAATATGCCTGATGGTCTTGGTTCATTTCTGTGACCCTCAACTATTTTAATTTGTTATTGCTTTATAAGCAAGTTAAATCATAGAATGCCTTGGGCAAGACCTTAAAGATCATCCATTTCCAACCCCTTTGCCATGGGCAGGGCTGCCCCCCCCCACCAGCTCAGGCTGCCCAGGGCCCCATCCAACCTGGCCTTGAGTGCCTCCAGTGATGGAGCACCCACAACTTCTCATGCCCATGCCTTCAGTAAAGAATTTCCTCCTAATATCTAATCTAAATCTCTCCTCTTTTAGTTTAAAACTGTTGCCCCATATCCCATCATTATCAGATTGTGTGAAAAGCCAGTCTCCATCCTGTTTATAGGTATTCCCTTTAAGTACTCATCTGCTGCAGGGAAGTTCCCCCGGAGCCTTTTCCCCAGGCTGAGCAAGGCCATCTCCCTGTTTCTCATGTGCTCCTACTCTCTGATCATCTCCTGGACCCATTCCAACAGCTCTATGCTTTTGTTGTGCTGGGGGCCCCACACCTGGATGCAGTACAGTACAGTACAGTGCCCCACAAGGGAAGAGCAGAGGGGGACAGTCACTTCTTTTGCCCTGCTGGCCACCCTTCTTTTGATGCAGCTCAGGATATGGTTGGCATTCAAGTCCTCAAACACATGCCACTGGCTCTTATCAATATTTTAATCCACCAAGACCCTCAAGTAGTTCTCCACAGGATTGATCTCAGTGAATTCTTCCACTTGACTGTACTCATGTCTGTGATTGCCCTGACTTGGATCAGCACCTTGCACTTGGCCTTATTCAACTTCATTTCATTCAGGGGCCTACACCTCCAGCTTTTCCATGTCTCTTTGGATGGTGTTCCTTCCTTCTGTTGTATCAACTGCATAAATCAATAGCATTACTGCGAATTGAAGTATGATAGTTTGCATTAAAACCCCTCACAGTTGAAACTAATCCTGTTCTGGGAGGCTGGACACAGGTGCACGGGAAAAAAAATGGGCACATTCATCTTAGTGATGTTCCATCACTGAAGATGATTATTCTATGTAGATCACATTGCACAGCCAATAGGAAAAGAACTGCGTTAACCCTGTCCTTGTTTTACTTTTATCACAGTGATCATTTGATAATTTGATAGCCATACAGAAGACAGAGAACATTTTTTCAGAATGCAACAGAAAGTCATCCATCTTCAGATTTCTCAGTATTTTTTTTTAATGTCAAAAAATATGATGCATGCATAGTTTATGCCTTGTAGTTATGCACACGTTTGTTTTTCAGGCAAGCAAGCAAAGATTATAACTGCATTAGTATAGTATTCAGATACTGTCAATTACTTCTTATTTTATTGCAAGGAAACTAATTTGTATGAAAAAAATTATCCTAGTGTATTGAGTCAAAATTTTATCTGCCAATATAACGCTTTTACTACAATAAATTACTCCATAATCTAACACCTCCAGAATTCTTACCATAATTACTAACAGTAGTGATTCATCCTGTACAAGTTGTTTAACTCTTACTCTTGTTTGAGAGGGAGGAGGAGTTTATATTCTCTATTAACAGAAACACTAAAAATTGGGGAAAAAAATGACATTTTAATGAACTTTCTAATATATAAATAGTTTAAGTTTTTGTATAAGATTCATACATATATGGGGTATATTATTGTATAACTATGGGGAATGTTTTGGAATGTTTGAAGCTACTTTGTGATTAAAGTGGTATGTGCAATCTTGGTATAAGTCCTAGTCCTAAGCCATATACAAGCCTTGTCCACACCACATTCAAATTTAATTTCAGATGCTGTGCTTACAGAGGTGCTCAATACTGTATGGCAATGCCTTCTGAATTCCTCTGTTGCTCTCACTCACGTTACATTTGTGACTGAAAAAAGCTGGTTAGCAGGCTTCATCTAGCACAACCTTTAATGCAGATGATGACTCTGTCCTTCCTCTGACCAGAGTGCCCCTCACCATATAAACTCAAGCACTAGTCTTACCCCTTAATTGCTGCCAGCAACCTCAAGGCGCAAGAAGAGCTGATGGCAGCATTTCTAATGTCCCCATGAGTCGTGCTGACTGCAACTGCCACTTTATCTCATAACTTTTTAAATATTCCTTGTTTTCTCATGATGATTGCTTCTTAAATTATGAGTAGGTGTAGTGACATGGTTTGGCATATACTGTCAAGTGAGTGGGCTAGCCCCATAGATTTTTCTCTGATAATAATATGGAATTTTCTTTTGTAGTTGCACTCTATATTATTATAGCCCACTGAAGGATGATAACAATTAAAACTAGTTTAATTGGACTATTTTGTCTTGAATTTATGTGTTAATTATTTCTCAGTTTGAACTCTTGCCCTATTCTCATTCCCTAATGCTAGCCAATACCAGTGCCACTAAATATGTTAAGTTAGTCAAAATTGGTACTAGCACACCATCAACCTACTTTCTCAACAGAGAATGTATTTTTTCTGTCTCAGACCTGCTTAATGGAAAATAGATAGGATGATATAAGCATTCAGAAAACTAACTCAATGAGGAATCTTATTTTCAAAAGGAAACACCTTTTTCTTACATCTCTCCCAAATCAGGTGTTTTGCTTAATCTGGACCTTAAACATTATCTCTTTACTTGGCTCACACCTGTGCTTCTTGTTGTTTTGTGTGTTTGCTTGGGTTTGTTTTGTTTTTAAATAGAAAGGATCATACTTCAAATTATGTCCCTTCTTATGGCTGGTACATAGTATTTTGAAAGACACTGTTCACAGAGTCCGGACTTTGAAGAAGTCACAGATACGTACAATTGGTTTCTTTAATAAACAATTATAATGTTACCACAAACAAACGTAAGTTGGAAAAAAGCTGCTAAAGACACTTCTGTCAATTTTCATGCACATGTATCTGAAAATGATACATTCACTGAGGAATGGTTTAGTTATCACACAAAATAACAGAATTGTATGAGTTGGAAGTGACATCAAGAGATCACTGAGCCTCACTCACCAGCCTGTAGTTCCTTGAGTCTTCCTGTCTTCCTTTCTTGAATGTGGGATTGATGT
Source organism: Lagopus leucura (assembly GCF_019238085.1). Lineage (NCBI taxonomy): Eukaryota > Metazoa > Chordata > Aves > Galliformes > Phasianidae > Lagopus > Lagopus leucura. Next base: position 7,226,701 of record NW_024962272.1, read on the forward strand.
TTCTCTTTTTCCAGTCTCTGAGAACTTCACTTGACAGCCGTGATTTTTCAAATATGATGAAGAGCGTCTTGGCAACAACATCAGCCAGCTGCTTAGAGCCCCAGAATGCATGTAATCTGGCCCTATAGACTGGTACACATTCAGCCTCATGTGGTGGTCTCAGATTTTCTCAGCTCTTACACTGGAAGGGATCTGGCTGCCCCAACCCCTGCTTGGAAGTTTTGGGACATGAGAGGTGTGAGAAGCCTGACTGGCCATGAAGACTGAGGCAAAGAACTTATGTACCTCAGCCTACTCCATGACTGAGGCAGCCAGTTCTCCTTTTTCATTTATCAGAGGGGGACACAAGTGGATATCCAATATATCTAAAGAATCCCTTCTTGTTGTTTTTCACATCCCTTGCCAAGTTCAATGCCATTGTGCTTTGGCTCTCCTGATCCTGTCCCTGCAGAGAGCTTCCTTTCTTCCCAACTCTCCAGTCTGTTCAGGTGTCACTGAATGGCAGCACAGCCTTCTTCTATGCCAGCCACTCCTCCCAGCTTTCTATCATTAGCAAAACTGCTGAGGGTGAACTCTATTTCTGTCCGGATTGTTGATGAGCAGTTGAACAAGACCGACCTAGCACTGACCCCTGGGAAACATCACTAGTTTCAGGCCTCCAGTGAGTCTCTGTGCTGCTGATGACAACCCTCTGAGTTCTGAGTAAGACAGTTCCACCTTACTGTTCACTCATCTATCCCACACTTACAAGGGTATTGTGTGAGACAGTGTCAAAGGTGTTGCTGAAGCCAAGGTACACAACATCCACTGCTCTCCCCTCATCTACTCAGATGGTGATGACATCATAGATGGCTGTTACGTTGGTCAAGCATGATTTCCCCTTGATTAATCCCTGTTGACTATTTCTGATAACCCGTTTTTCTTCCAACTGCTTAGAGATGACCATATGTTCAGATGTTATGAGAAGGTTACACTAAAGACACAGCACTGCCTTCATCATTCTGTTTTTTAATGTTGTCTTCTATTGCATTTTGGCCCAATATCACTGTTTGACCATCAATATTTCATATCACAGGCACTTATCCTACCAAGAATAAATATCTGTGTTCTAATTATATGCAAAAATCCTTTTTTTTTTTTTTTAAATGACAGTTCTGCTACTAGCATGTGGGCAACAACTTTTTTTTTCAGTTTACAATAAGATGGCTTCTCTATAAGATTGGGAATCTTGCTTGTTAAAATATTTCTGAAAGATGAGGTATGAAGAGTAAGAATTTCCTTGAACTTCTGAACATAATATCCGCCGCTGTTTTTAATTATTTTGGGGTCCCCCATTTCCCTTTTCTGGAGGCGCAGATTTTGTGAAATACCTCTGCCCCGCTAGTCAAGGAACTGGGCCAAACCAGCCCATAAACGGGTGACACATCCTTCCTGATCTTGCAGTCTTTTTGGTTTGCTCTTCTGATTTTTATGTTTGTGTATTTGGTGTTTTTGTGGGTTTTTTTTTTTTGTTTTTTTTTTTTTATTTGTTTGGTTTTTTTGGTCAAAGTTGCTTAGAATGAAAATAAAATTCGAAGCAGAGGTAGAAATGGACCGTTAATGAGTAGTTTGATAATATTGCCTGTTTCCTCCTATGCAGGAAGAGGTTGAAATTTAATTAATGTAATTGGCATTTGCTAAATCTGTTGCAATATCATAACACACGCAGAAATAAAGGTGAGGCTCTGCATGCAGATGAGTTCCTCACTCCTAACTTTGTTAAATACACTTTTTAGAAAATACAAACTCTACTCTCCTTTTGTAAGAACAATTCAGGTTTGCATAAGTTTGGATGGACTTTGGCTTTCCTAATCCCACCCCTACACTCCTAGAGCCTCTGAATTCCTTCTAGGTAATCTGTTTTTCCTTCTGCCTCTTGTGCACTTCCCTATTATGTTTGAATTTTGTAGGAGCAAATTGTTTATCTGTGCAGGCTTCCTTCTATCTTTTATTGATTTCCTACATGTGGGGAGGGGTCATTCTTGAGCCTGGGGGAGGTGATCCTGTAAAATTGAAAAGCTGTCTCTCCAGAGACATCTTCCAAAGCATTTTTCAGGCAGATCCCTGAGGAAGACAGAGTCTGCTCTTCTGAAGTCTGCTGTATGCCCTCCTCTCAAGATCCTGAAATACTCTTATGCCATGGGTCACTGCAGCCATGACTACTCATAATTTTCACATTTCCAATGAGTTCTTCCTTATTTTGAGGTATGAGCTGCAGCAAAGCAACCTGCTGTTATCAGTCAGTCCAGATGACTTCTAAGGATCTCAAAGATGGAGATATGACAGTACCATCAGATCCCTATTTCATTTTTAAAACCACCTCTATGGTTTCAAAAATATATATTCAATGGTCTGTTTTGTCCTATGTAAAGACTTGTGTCCACTGTTTCTCATCTCACCTCTGTGTGCTTCCAAAATGAGTTTTGTTCCATTTTACCTTTCTGCTGAGTATGTGAATACTGTAGTAAGGTCTCCTTTTAAATTTTTCTCCTTATGCTGAACTAATCAGCTCTCCCAGGCTCTGCTCACACATCATATGTTTGAAATCCTTGATTATCTTGGTTGAAATCCCTGATTATCTTGGTTGTCTTGACTCATCTCTCTCCTGTATGTCAATGTCTTTCCTGTTGGGTGAACCCCAAACTGGACACACTACTTCAAATACTGTTATTCACTGCAGAATATTTCATTTAATTTGGTTACTTGAACAGTTTAAATAAAATGTTCCATATAGCTCCAATGTTAGAATGAATTTGGATCTCTGGTGCAGTTCCAAATAGATTGAAAGGTGTGTGTGGACCTCTTACCATGTTTTGAGTAAAAGATCGTTTTTTAATAATGAGGCTTAAACTTGTGAATCCAGTTTCAGAAGTTTGATAATGTTAGGATTAAATACTCGGCAGTGGAAGAAATCTATGTTCTACAAAAGCTAAATATTTATGGTTCAGGAAATTGCTTTTCAGTGAATACTAACATAAGCTTATAACAGGATATATATATATTTTTAAGTCCCTCTATTCTCCTCCTTTCTGGACTAGGGTTTCCCTTCTCAATTTTCAAAATATATCAGCTTGCTAGAACAAACAGTTTTATTTAAGGGTGATACGTGCAAGTCTCAAACAGTTCAATTGGTTTAAATAATGTAAAACCAGTTATAATCAGATGGCAATTGAGAATAACAACTGCCACCTCTGAAACCTTGCAATATAAAATGCAATTTTGCATTATGCATTTATTAACACGGATTGCTAGAAATAATGGTCTGTTACCAAGATTGAAGTTTACTTTGGATGAGGAACTTTTTTTGTTTCTCCATAACAGTTAAATTACAGTTTTAATGGACTCAGAGTGTGCTAAATGGATGACATCTTGCTTTTCTTTTAGAGATGAGAAAAAAAGATGCCTTTTTGGAGTTTGGCTTTGCGTTTGGTATTGCCAGTTACTGCATCATGCAGTTTGCATCTTTTTCGGTTAAGCTTTGCAGTGAGGTTGGTGAGTCACACCCAGAATATCTAATAAGGTGGCTAAGAGAGGGCAAGCATGTGTAGAAGGACAGAGGAATAACTCCTTTAGGAATATCTGGTCAAGAACCTTTTCCAAGGGTTAATAAGAAAGTAAGGCAGTGATGGAAACCAAGTCTGATTAATGACATTGATTCAGGAAAGGCATGTGAGAATGGGAATGGGGGAAGGTTTGTTCTATCAGGGGGATCTTACTGAAGATTTGTAAGGTGGAATGACCAGATACACAGCTGATCATTTGTTCCAATTGATAAGGAAAGAGATGCTCTGTGAGAATTGTTGACTCAAGTGAGATTGTTTGAGTGAGGAGTTCTGGAGTGAGCTAGTGAGAAGAAAAGAAGGGAGAATCATTGGCAAAATGCTGAGACACAGACGAGACAAAACAAAAGTGGGGACAACAACAAGAAACAAACTTCCCAGCCCCACTAGTTGGTGGGTTAGCAAGTCATTGATGCCACTTCCAGAAAGACCAGTCTTGACTTTACAACTGATAAAACTCTGAACCAAGAGTCTGCAGAATTCTGAAAACCAACGGGAATGTGAACAGGACAGAAGGGCAGCAGGAGGAACAAGGTAGGATAGGTAGAAAAGGCTGTGAAAGGAATGGTGATGTGAAGAACAGGCTGGTCAGTGAACTTGTCTGGCTGACCTATGCCTGATCACTACAGTCTGTCCTGTTCCGTTATTCAGTAGTTTTCTTTACTTTCTCCTGTCTGTATGTATTTTCCTCTGTCTGCATGCTGAAGGAATATATGGCAACTACTGGTTGGACCTTGATTACTCATTTGTTTGTTTGTTTGTTTGTTTTAAAGACACTAAGAGACCAATCCGAAAGACTGGGATGTAAATGAAATTCCTTTGGATTCAAGGAATTTGTGGTAGTCTTCTTATATGATGCAGAGAAATACAGATAAGTAATTGTTCCGTCTCTTTTGTTATAGCTCAGAAATTTCAATGGAAACAACTGTGAGTCCAGATTGCAACACTGATTAAAGAAATGTGCATTTTCATGGCCTTTAGGTTTGGTTTATTCAGCAGACATAGCATTTAAATTGGCAGTTTCCACTGAAAATGTTGAATGCAGATTCACTTTCATTCAACTAAGTAGCTTTTCCTCTTTAAACACAAAGCCAAAGATATATTCACATTGTGAGTAATAATGTGATGTGTACAAAAAACAAAATTTTTCAAATATGGCAGATACTGCTGTATACTTTCTGGATTGAACCTGCTGGAACATATAAGTATTAGTGGAGTAAAATGAGGAATAGGACTATGCTGTCCAAAGAGATTTCTCTATTCAGAGGATATAATATGGAAAGAAATAAAACATAATCAGCTTGAATACTTTATTAATCAAAAAAGTTATTTATATAGGAATAAATCTCTAAGAAACTGTAGCTGTTGAGCTCCAGTTTCCAAGACAACAACCCCCATGAGAGTATCTCCTGGTTTTCTTAATCCAAGTTACTTGGTGGATCACCTAAGCTTAAGGAACTAAAGGCTAAAAGCTGGAACAATTCAATTATTTATCCCTTTAATAATGAAACCAAAATATTTCAGCACACTATGTGTGAAGCAAGATTTTTTAAAATTCTGTATAATCAACCAAACATTCTACATTTTTGTTAGGCATTTTTAAGTAAACTATCATCATCAGTTGTCTGCAAAGTTGTATTATCTGATATCTAAAATATGGTAACATAACAAAGATCAGGCTTGAACAATTTCTGAAGCTTTTTCTGCCAAACAATCAAACAAACAAACAAGCAATCAAACAAACATCTTTAGATTAGAATCAAGAAGAGCAGATTACAGCTGCACATAACCAACGTGTGGGTTTTATATGCCTTTCTCCATCTTATCTGCAGAAACCATTTGTACTTACATGAATGCAAACTAGATTCAACTACAGGAGAGGATAGGACCTTATGTGTTTGTTGTTTTACAGTAATGTGACTAAGTGTAGCTGTTTTTCTTATATTCACTAAGTTGTATACATAAAATAGTAGTTTAGTAAATATAAAGAATATTAGTAAATGCAATAGATGTGAGAGTCCAAAAGGTCTGATTCTGTATTTTATTTGCATGAAATGGAAAGAGATAAAAAAATACTTTAAATGGCTAAAAACTACTCTGTACTGATGCAGCAGCACTACCACTCTTTGCTGAACACTGGCATCTAAACCACAGAATTATGGAATTACAAAAGACTTATTTTAGCTTGCTCATCTGAAATATCAAATATCAGTTGATTAAATTCAGAGTAATGTCTTTCCTCTTACTACTCCTTTGCGCTAAGAAAATATGTTTGAGAACATGTGGGGTGGTAAAATGTTATGACAGAGCTCTTGTTTAGTTTTGTCTTTTACTGAGACGGCGGGACAGTGGTTTTGCTTTCATTTCTCGGATAGGGTTGACAGTGCCCAGTATTGTATCAAATCATTTGACTCATACGAGGAGTATTTAGTATTCTTTCTAGAAGAAAGAGATTAAATGTTGCTCAAGTCCAGCTCAAACAGAGACAGCACATAAACTGCATTTTGTCTCTGTTAAATTCCAGTCATACGCTGCCATTTCTACGTGTGAATAAGAAACTCTGTGTATGCTCCACTAGGGGCAACATATCTTACTGCAGCTGTATAGAACAGATGTGTTTTAGATATTAATCACATTTTTCAAACCTTTTTGGACTTGAGCTTAATTCTATTACGGAGTTGTGGTTTTCACCGTGTTTCTTCCATGTTTATTTTCACACACAGTCACTCAACACTTAGATTTTGGAGGGAAAGTGCCAGATGCTACTTTAATACAGTTGGAAGGAAAAAAACAGTAACGAAAAGGTTTTTATAGTAGAAAGTGCTAGCCTTTCTTATGTTTTTAATAACATTTTCAGGTTAGCTGAGGCTGCTCCAAAATTATGCAACGTAAGAATGATTGCAACAGAATCCCTTCTGGAGGTATATAAGCCTGCGCTCAGACACAAGAGGGTGCACTAATGCTTTATTGCTCATAACTCAAGGAAGCAGTGCTGCCTGCAGTTCTTTTCTTGGGATGTCACCATGATCACTTTCAAATATCCATGATTTTTTATTTTCATTCCTTCAGGTGAAGGACACTAAAGATCTGTATAGTGGAAGATACCCAACACTAAACAAAAGCAAAGATTATAACAATGTTCAACACGGAACTGTTTTTTTATTATTATTATTATTTTGGTTATCTGCAAACTATGCATGAGTTTTGTTTCTAGGACTGGAAAGAAAGAAGGAAAAATATGCTTACATGCAAACGGTTTTCCCCAGACATGTATGTTGATTAGCACGTGTAAAATACTGAAGAGCAGTTAAAATGAAAACTTAGGGACTAGAGCACAAGATGTAGCTTGCAGGGAGAAGGTCTCCATGCTTAGTTCACTCCTTTGTTACATCCACCTTCCATCTTTTTGTCCAGATGGAGTTTGAGCATAACTCAAACTTTGTAACTGGGCTTCAGCAGTCAGCTGATGTAGTGCAACTCTTGTTGGAGATATCTTAGTACCTTACAGTGCACTTTACAAATAAAAGTGGGTTTCATTTTTCTCCTTTGCTCTGAAACAATATTCCATTTTGGTAAATAGCTGTCAGTATTCTCTTTGCATAGCATCTCGAATGTCTAAACCTAATTGACAAAATATAATACTGAACTATGTCTCTATGACTAAACACGACACTGACAAATACTTGTGCGGGCCTCAAGGTAAAAGAGACACTGCTGTATATAACTAAAGCAGTACAAAGTATAGACATAATAAAAATAAAATCTAATGATATTAGAAATTAATTCTGCTGTCTGTAAGTCTAAAGACACTTTCTTAACTTTGAAGTAGCTGATGTTAGTGGCAATGACTAATACCTTGTAGAAAATCTGGGATTTCTAACTTGTTTTGCAGTATTTGTTGTGTTGGATCATTTAAACTTTTGATAAGAGGTATGCATATATTTAAAATCTAGAGAAGTAATTAGCTATGCTCTGAGATTATTATTACTTTTTATTATTTTGTTTTCTTCACCATGTACACTTATATCACTTCTGAACGTGTTATCTTGATGTGGTATATCCCACTTTTGAAAGCAGAGTCACCCCTTGTGTGATTCCTTAAAATAAAAAGATCATAGAATCATTAGGTCTGAAAAGATGACTAAGACCATCTAGTCCAACCAGTTCACTGCAGCATCTACCATTTTCTTGATCACCTCCAGGGACAGTGATTCCACCACTTTCCTGAGCAGCCTGTTCTAATGTTCGACCACTCTCTCTGGGAACAAATTTTCCTAACATCCAACTTGAATGTCTCCAGGCAAAACTTTAAACTACTACCTCTTGCAAAGTCACTGCCTTCCTTACCCCACATGACACTGTTTGTGTGCAGGGTTGAAATTTTCTGGTTTCACTTGAAGCAGGTAGCATATGCCTCTTTAAAGCACTACTAACTTAAACTACATACTTATCTCCAAAATTAGTCATTTAGGTGGTTTCTCAATATAAAAGATGTAACTCAATTTATAGAATTTTGAAAAGATTTTGTGTTGAAACTCTCTTTTGCATGGATCAGATGTCTACACTAAACAATCTTTAATCTCACTTTCTACTGTGGCTAATGCTATATTGGTGACTTACTTCTTACCTTACATTACTCTTACCTTTTCTTTCCTATCCTACCTCTCAGTCACCTTCAAATAATGAATTCTTAAATAAACCCTGCAAGGAAACTAGATTGTTATTAGCTCAAATACATCTTGATATTGTATGTCACTGTGACTTCTCTTCCAAAGTACACTCCAGTTTGCTTATGATAATGAACTACTTCTTCTAAGGGACTGTCTTGCTAGTTTGCTTCTGATAAATTAAGTGAAGACAATCTTCTGAAAAGTAAATTCATTGTTGATCATCATCCTATCCTAATATAAATAGTGATATGAAGAGTCAGAAAGAGGGATGATTTGGGCAGAAGACGCACTATTTTTTTAGTAACAGGTAGTTAAATGTCCCCAAAGTCTGCAGCAAATCAGACTTGTCACCACCTGCTTTCCCACAGGCATTGGAAACTGGATCAGCTTGTTTAATCAGTTTTAATTTCCAAGTGACTAGCAACGGCTAATAAATTCAGTGCTCAGCTATTGAGATGGAAAACCTGCAGTTCTCCCAGACCTTTTGGACTTCTTTTGGGTGTTTGCAATAAATCTTCCATTGGCAATTTGTTTCCAAACAGTTCATTAACCAGATCATCTCTCTGGTTGGAAAACAGAAATTAAAATAATCTTCTGTAAATACAATTACTGTTCAGAGATTTATTTTTTTTTAATGAAATATAAATTTTAAATAATGAAATACTGTAAGGAGTGTGATTATAATGGTTCCACTGTGCATAAAGAAAGAAACGACCAGTGATTCACCATGTCATTGAAAATAAGGACTGCATTCCTCTTGTACTCTTCCGTGTGATTTTTCAGTAGGTAGATGTTGGAGGATATTTTTAAGCATGATTGAAATTATATTTAAAACTTAGGATGTAAGAGGAAGCTAGCAGGATTGATAATGTGCAGGTGTTGCATATTCTTGTTTAAAGTAGTTCCTTCTGGTACAACAGATGGTTGTAAATACTTTTTACTGGCCTAATGCCACCAGAAGCAAAGAGTCTGATACTAATTAAGAAGGTCAAATACTTGACCTTGTCCTCAATGGTATCCCAAAGGAACTTTCTTACTAACTAAATCTTTTTTTCACCTATTTGAGCATTTTTGTTGTACAGATTTCATAACCTTCATGACCATCAAACCAAAAAGGGAAAGGCAAACTAAACCTATGTGCAGTTAAATGTGGATAAATCAAACTTTCTACACCTTGCAAGAGAGTGTTCAAGAGGAGAAACTAATCCAATAAATTACACCAAGAATTTTGTCTGGTACTTGTGAGGATGGGAGGAAAGTTTCTCCAGCACTGCATTCTTATGTAATACAAACATATTCTACCCACACAATTATGTTTATGTCTAAATAAATGTACTCCATGTACTGAGACCCCCACATGGTTTGCTGGTATTCATTTGAAAGTCTAAAGGGCAAAGGTTTTGCACTATCTTGACTTAACTGTTCAAATACATTTGTGCACTGCCTTATTAGCAAAGTCACAATTTTTTAAAGCTTGGTGTAATGTGTTGAGTCTACATCTCAATTACTGGGTCCACTTCCAGACTCCTCAGTACAACAGAGACACACAGCTCCTGGACAGAGACCAGGGAAGAGCCATAAAGGTAATAAAGAACTGGGAGCAGCTCCCCAGCCAGGTTCTTTCCAAAGGTGCTCAGTTACAGGACAAGAAGCAATGGACAGAAACTGGAACTCAAGAAGTTCCATCCAAACATAATATACTTTTCTATGACTGAGGTTGACCAGAGACGTTATAGATTCTCTCTCTTGAGATCTTCAAAAACCAGGGCAGTCTGGGAATGGTGATGGGCAACCTGCACTAGATGGCCTTACATGAGCAGGGAATTAGACCAGATGACCTGCAGAGGTTCTTTCCAACTTCAGCCATTCCATGATTCTGTTGCTCTATGAAAATAAATTGCTTGAGAAACTTGAAAAACCAGAAGTGTAACTTTCTTTAAAAGTTGATTTCCCTATGGAAAGTTCATCAGATAGAATCACGGAATATCTGAAGTTATAAGGTGCACAAGAAGAATTATCAAGTCCTACTCCTAGCTTCACACAGAACCACCCAAAATTCAAATCCTATATCTGAGACCACTACCCCAAAGGTTTATTGAACTCTGGCAGGCTGGGGCTGTGACTACTACCCTGGGGCAACCATTTCAGTGCCTGACCACCTCCTGGTGAAGAACATTTGCTTAACAAATACCTGACCCTCCCTCTGTTGCAGCCTTCTTTTCTCCAGGCTGACCAGCTCAGCTCCCTCAGCCCCTCTTTGTAGTCGAGGTGCTCCAGTCCCCTGATCACCTTCATGGCTCTCCTCTGGACCCTCTCCAACAGCTCCCTGTCTTTCTTGTACTGGGGGCTCCAGACCTGGACACAGTTCTCCAGATGGGGCCTCACAAGAGCAGAAGAGGGGGGGGGACAATCACCTCCCTGTCCCTGCTGGCCATCCCTCTTCTGATGGAGCACAGGATACCATTTGCCTTCTGAACTGCAAGGGCTCATGTTAGGCTTTTCATCCATCAGGACAGCCAGGTCCTTCTCTGCAGGGCTGCTCTCAAGGACCGCTCCTTCCAGTCTGTGTGGATGCCTGGGATTCCTCTGGCCCAAGTGCAAAACTCTGCACTTTGCTGTGTTGAACCTCATCAGGTTCATGCAGGCCCACCTTTCAGGCCTCTCAAGGTCCCTCTGAATGCCATCCCTTCCTTCCACTGTGTCAACCGCACCACTCAGCTTGGTGTCCTCAGCAAACTTGCTGAGGGTGCACTCGATTCCATCATCGATGTCATTAATAAAGATGTTAAAGAGCACCGGTCCCAGGACAGACCCCTGGGGGGCGCCACTTGTTATCAGCCTCCACCTGGACACAGAGCCATTGATGACCACCTTCTGTCTGCAGCCTTTCAACCAATTTCTTATCCATCGAGTGGTCCACCCATCAGATCCACATCCCTGCAATTTGGAGATAAGGATGTGGGGGGGATCGTGTCAAAGGCCTTGCTCAAGTCCAGATAAATTACATCAGTATCAGCTTACCTCAGCCTCCTCTGTTCTGGGCTGAAGAAACCAAGGGCCCTCAGCTGCTCCTCATATGTCTTGCTCTTTAGACTCTTTGCCATCTTTGTTGTCCTCCTTTGGACACTCTAGTAGTTTTGTGTCCTTATATTACAGTGCACAAAACTACACACAAAAGAGTTTGAGGTGAGACAACATACGCAGAGCAGAGCAGGACAAACCCTTTCCTCACCCACTGGCAGTGCTGAGCCTAGTACAGCCCAAAATCCACATGGCTCTTTAGGCTGCCAGGGCACTCTACTGATTCATATTCAACTTGCCATCCACCAGAACACCCAGATTCCCTTCCATGGGGCTGCTCTCCACCTTCTCATCACCAGGTCTGTGTATAAATACAAGATAGTTCCATTCCAGGTACAGAATCTGGCACTTATTGAACTTCATGTGTTTGAAGATTACCCAATCCACCATTTATAAATGGCCTAATTATAAAAACAGATTAAGTTTGTTAAACAGTACTTTCCCCTCACAAACCCGTGTTGGCTTTGACCAATACCTCCATTATCTTTCAAGTATTCATCACCAAATGTCAGAACAACCTTCTCCATAATTTTGCCAGGCACTGAAGTGAGACTGAGGAGCTTATAATTACCAGCATCTTCTTCCTTGCCCATCTTGAAAACTGAGTCAACATTTGTACAATTCCAGTAAACTGGGATTCTCCAGGTTCTCAGGAAGGTATTTGCTCAGTGTTTTTAGTGTCTTTAAAATACAGACCATAGAATCATAAAATGGCTTTGGTTGGAAGAAATCTTAAAGACCATCTAATTCCAACACCTCTGCCACAGGCAGAGCTGCCACCCCTTAGATTATGCTGCTCAGGGCTCCATCCAACCTGACCTTGAACACCTCCAGGGATCAGGCACCCACAGCTTCTCCGAGCAACCTGTGAAAGAGTCTTACCAAACTTGAGTAAAGAATTACGATCTCCCTGGGTTTTTTTTGTTTGAAATCATTCCCCTTTGTCATATTACTATCTGCTGACCTAAAGAGTTGATCTCCCTATATTTGTAAGCTCCCTTTAAATACTGGAAGGACAGAGTGAGATCTCCCCTGATCCTTCTCTTCTCCAAGCTGAACAAGTTCAACTTCCTCAGCCTTTCTTTGTAGGTGAGGTGCTGCAGCTTTCTGATCATCCTTGTGACGCTTCTCTGGACCTGCTCCAACAGTTTCACATCTATCTTGTGCTGGGGGCTGTAGACTGGGACCAGATGGGGCCTCAAAAGGACAGAGCACCTCTCCACCCCTCTTCTGATGCAGCCCAGGACACTATTGGCCATCTGGCCTGCAAGTGTACATTGCTGGCTCATGTCCAGCTTTTCATCCACCAGAATGTCCAGTTTTCACTTTAAATACTGTTATCAGTTAGTTTAGGATTTATTTTAGCTAATCAGGTACATTTGCACATGGGATATATACTTCACATAATATCTACTGTGTTTTAGAACTAGTCCAGCTGTTCAAATTGTTTGTGAAAGAGAATAAATCAAAAATATATGAAACACTTTTTGCTTCATCTTTACTTATGATTTTTCATATTTTGCAGTCTCCATTTATGAGCAAAACTGATGGTGTTAGAACTATCTTTTATTTCTCAGAGTGCAGCTAGAGGTCATGATAAGATGTGCAAATGGCTTCTGGTGATTTTTTTTTGAGACTAATTGAAGTATTTACAAAACATTCCAACTATTTTTCTACAATATATTTCTATATGTATATATTCTTCTGTATGTATAAGAAAGCATGTCTTGGTAAGTTAGTGTAGACACATACTGAATTCTTTTATACCTCCATGTGGTTTTCAACAGGACATTATAATCTCACAAAAACTGAACAATGCAAACTGTCTTTTTTTTTTTTTATGGGCACATCTTGAAAACAAACCCTTACATACAGAATATACATTACATGTTTTTTATTATTATTTTTATTTATTTATTTTGGGATTGGATCCAGAAAGGTTAGAAAACAAAAATTATATTGGACCTGGATACATCTGGACTCAGAGTTCAAGTTTCTCAGGGGATATTTTGGGACGTTACATAGTAAGACTTTCATGTTTTCCTAAGTGACAGTCGTTGGATTATGCTTGTGCTTGTCTCATACTGTGGCAGCAAATGTGCTTTTAGTGCTTTATCCTGTTTTTAGATCATTTTGTAAAGCTTTATTCTGGTTACAGTCTGCTTTGCAAACAGTGTAGAGAAGGAGAAAATGAGCAGAAGGGAGTCTGCACAGTACCTGTAATGCATGTCAAGTATAAGCAAGGTGAAAATCAATCTCATTCTTCTGTCTCCCTCTTCTGTTCTTCACAAACATAGGTACAATGTCCTAATCCTGCTGAAGCACCCTGTGAACAGGACTGTCATAATTTACACTAACAAACCAAACATGGTAAGAGAAACAGCTAATGTTTCTGTTTGTGCAAAATACGAACGGCCATTCAAGAGACAAATCTTACATACTTGTTGCCTGGTAGTGACATACAGCAGCAGAAAGAAAGACAACTCAGGCTCACCTCCTGAAAGTTTCTACTTGCTTAACTCTTTCAATTTCAGTGGGAGTTATGAAAGAAAAGATAGGTGAAGAATTTTAGTATCGGCCTTATTCTTGTTCCTTTCAAAGGCTTCAAAAAGGTCAAGTGCAGATCATGACAGTGCTTTAGAAAATCCTGACTTAAGTGTTAATTTCAGCAATTCATTGTAAAATAATGGCAGAGAATGTGTATTTATGGGAAGTATGGCTCTTTTAATTAATGTGTTTTAGCTGCGGTGACCTAAGAACAAATAGGAGACAAAGGATTGTGTCTTTAATTAGAACAAGTAATTTAGTTGCAGTTGGTTGGTAATTATAGCAAAAAATTTTAGCATGTAAGCACTTTCTTGAGACATCTTTAGTAAGAGCAAAATTTGGATTAGTAGATATTAGCATTTATAGGATTAGATCATATACTTAGAAAGCAAGAGAAAGTTTTCAGACATATGAGTTCTAAGAAAGAAGTAGCAGATTTCTAGATAAAATAATTTAGAATAGAATGTTGAGTGTTTTTTCATCAACTGTTCAAGCCTACTGATGGCCATACTACTTCAGGGGCAGATACTGCTTGTTTACATAACTGCAGTTTTAGATAGGCTTTGTTTCACCTTGAAGAGTTATTAATTACATTAATCTACTATCTAGATTTCAGTGAAGAAGATAAAATTAAAAGAAAATGTTTGGAACTTGACATTCTGTGAGGGAGAAAGCTGAAGACCTGCAGCTCTCAGAGCAAAAGAAATCTAAAATAGCATGCTAAACAGAGAAGTCAGCAGAAGATAGATGAGGCTAGGAAAGATTGTAAAAGATCATAAAAGCATCTTGGCTGAATCAGTGTGTTTGGCTTCAGTAGAATGTGGATTTTTTTTAACAGTCTTATTTTTTTTTGTATGTCTTCCTTGAAAATTAATTTGAAAGATATGAAATGGAGTGCTAGTTTTGAGAGAATACTGTATAGGATTAGGATATAATTATTTAAGTCTTTATCTTAGTTATTAGTGAATACACAGTTGCTAAGGGTACTGTAGTTGCAGATTTCCTTCCATTGTTACTTTGAAGGTTAATCTCTCTTTGATATATTTAGGATTAATCACATTAGAATATTCATGCTAGAATGTCATTTGTCAGTTTATTGGTTTTTCAGTTACTGTTTCAGTAATGAAAGAAAATGAAGTGATGAGTTTGACATGCTGAAGGGAGGAGATGCCATTCAGAGGGACCAGAACAGGCTGGGCAAGAAAGACTTGGAGCTATTGGAGTGAGCCCAGAGAAGGACCATAAAAAAGATGAGAGAGGTGGAGCACCTCTCCTACCTCCTTAGCGAAGAGAAGGATCTGGAGAAACCTTACAGTGATCTTCCAGTTCTTATAACTGGCCATTCTGTGATTCTGTGTGATTCTGTGATTATAAAGGGCCTTCAGAAAAGATGGGGTGGGGATTTTTGTTAGGGACTGTAATGACAGGACAAAGAGTAATGGTTAAGTTTGGTTTTTTTTTTTCATGAGATAATAAGGGATCTCAATTGATTGATCATTTTGGTAAAGGAGAATTTCAAAAGTGAGAATTAATTTCAACTTGAATTTGGACATGTCTCTCTTTTTTTCTTTTCAAATTTTTGTTTATCATTCTCACTGTTTAAGATTTTCAGTACATCTGCTGACTTTGCTGTTAACTTTTCTAATTTCTTCCCTAGCAAAAAAACTCACAAAGATTAAAAAAGAAAAACATGGGAATTTTCAATGACTTGAGAAAGCAATTATACTTCTTTTTTTTTTTTTTTTTTTTCAACTCCAAGAAAATCCAAAGAACACAGTTAATTGAATAGAGAATACTTAAGTGGAAGAGGAAATTACAAAATTTAGCTCTGTCTCTTACTACGTGTAGGTAATCACAACATTCCTTTTTAAAATACTGCTTCATCCAAGCTACTTCCATCTCGAGGGCATGTTGTACGTTTGGATAAAGAAGCAGGGCCAGATTCTCATTCTAGGCCCATGTGTTAGCTATAACTCTTTTGAGTAAGAAGAGTGGAAAAATGTTACAAGTACTCTTCTCTATCTGCAGCTTGTCACTAAAAATAAACAGTGAAAATGAGATTATTTATTTGAACTGCCAGAACAAGTACTCGTAATCTGGTTTAACATTTAATTTGCTCTCTTAAACTAATGAACATAATGAACACAAGCATTTCCAAGAATTCCTAATAAACTGGGAATTATTAACAACAAACAGTTCTATTGCTCAGAACATAGCTAGGGGGGCACAAATACATTTCCAACTCAAACTATTTTTATCTCTTTTTTTCTTTGCTCTTTGCAGATCACAGAGAAGGAGTGGAAGGACTTTTACACCTGGGCTTCCCTTAGCTCTGCATTAGGCTGACAGCATATGTAGGTTTTCCAGAATAACCCCAGGCAAACAGAATTTCTCAAAGCCACCACAGGGTCCGTTGTAACCCCTTTTCTTTGTTTCGCTGCACCCTATCCATTTCATGTTTCTATTCATGGCAATGGCATACAAAACAGAATGAGTTCGCACAGATGTTTGAGGTGGAAAGTTAGCAAAATATTTTCTGTTTGTAAACTGAGGTTGTTCAATGTGGGCATTTAGCAGATAGGAAATCCTACTCCTGCTCTCTGTTACTGTTCACTCCAGAAAGCATTGTGTTTTGAAGGCCAAAGTTTATCTTTCAAAGAGATATGCTACAGCTATTAAGCCTTATTTGTGTTACAGGGTACATAATGTGCAGAACAAAACACTTTAGTGGGCTCTACCCTCTTCTTTGCTTCCCCATTATTTTTCCTCCTTAATAGTTTGAGGAAAAGTTGAAGTCATTACTTCAATAGCTTGTTTTTACAACAACAGAAGAATAGATTTTAATTTGCTGGGAAGTCTTGAAAAAGGAGCAGGCCTAAAGAATGTTTCTCCAGATCAAAGTGTAAAGCTCTCATTACTGTTCTTATGGTTTAATGGTGGGCCCAAGTTTTTTAAGATCTTGCAGATACTTCATCTAGAGCATAATTCAAATACAATTGGAAACAAATGAACACTAAATCTAAGAATTATCTACTAATAGAACTCATGCAAAGTCCCAGACCACAGGAATGTGAGCAGAGACTTCTTACGTGGGTCACCATAACCTCATTGCATCTCAGATTCCTCTAGTATCTAAGATAATAATTACTTTGACATCTGGAAATAGTGACAAATAAAACTTTCAAAATCCTAATATCTGATATTTTTCACAGCTGCATCAGTTAGCATGACAGGGCTGGAATGCTGGAATGATTAAGGCTGTGGCTGCTGACACAGCATGGCTCTGAGAGGCTCGTGATGTGCCAGTGAGGAGAACATGTCTTCCTTCTGCCCAAATACAGTAAAAGCAATGTGGGTCCATCTATGGAGCAAGCCTTTCTGTGGCAGGAGTGGAATGGTATAGGCAGCAAGCAGGCATGCTGCGCTTGGACAGGAATCATACCCTTCATGGCACATAAAATAAACCAGAACTATTGAGGTCTGCACCTGAGTAGGAAAAAACAAGTGTGTATGGGAACTGCTGAATCATGGCCTGAACCTCCAACTGACCACCTGAGGTGAGCAATGAGTCAGCCCCGGGAGCACAGGCAATTCTCCTGTGCTACTGGAAGGGTAGAGCCTGGTTCCACCTCTCCTAGATCCCATTTAAGAGCTGACTGCCACTAGGGAAGGATCTCTTTTTGGATATTGCTCCTCTTGGAGTCTTCTCAGTGAACCCAGGACAAGGGTTAGCTTTCCATCTGTTCTTTAGTGTGATAACCTGTTTAGCCTAACTTTCCTGTATTTTTCTTAATTATAACATCCATATATTCATTGATTACACACAAATGTAACCTGGCAGCCTCTTTTGCTGAAGTGGATGAGGTATTCCTATAGCCAGTGACTGTTCAGTGCAGATCTGTCAAGCTGATAAGCCAGGTTTTGTTGAAGAAACTTGGTAAGAAAATTTATTCCACCTGATGGCCAACAGGCTCTGCTGAGGCTGTTCTGTACCTCCCAGCACTCAGTGGTCATACATGGCCTGTTTCGGGGAGGAAAACACTGTGTTTTCTCTGCAAAGCTGTGTTTTATAAAGATACAAGTTTTGGGATACTTTGCTGGTTAGACAGTAGCAGCCTGAATCTCCATCTGCTGTACTGACAGAACTTCATGTGTGAAGAAACAGACAAGTACATCTTCTTTGGTTTATTTGGACCGTATGATCTTGGAGGTCTTTTCCAACCTTTGTGATTCTATGATCTGCATACAGGGGCCCAAGAAAACTGGTCAGTATTCTAGGACCATCCCCTCCAAACCTATGAGTGGTGCAACCCAAGAAAGAGGAAGGCAGACAAGAATGCCAGGAGGCCTCCATGGATGAACAAGTATCTCCTGGACTCACTGGAGTGCAAAAAGAAAATCTCTTAGGGAGTGGAAGCAAGAATGAGTTAACTGGCAGGAATACAAAGAAGCTGTCCAAGCAGCCAGGGACCAAGTTAGGAAAGCTAAAGCCTAGGTGGAATTAAATCTAGACAGGGACATAAAGAGGAAAAAGAAGAATGTCTACAAGTATGTTAGTGATAAAAAGAAAGCTAGGGAAGATGCAGGCCCTCTGCAGTGGGGAATTGGAGACCTGGTCACTAGGGATGCAGAGAAAGCTGCATCAATGACTTCTTTGACTCAGCCTTTGCCAGCAAGGGCTCTAGTCATACCACCCATATTGCAGAAAGATAAGAAATGGGAGAAGGAAGATCTGCCTGCTATAAGCAAAGATCAGGTTCAAGACCATATAAAGAACCTGAAGATGCACAAGTCCATGGTACACAGTGAGATCCATCCATAGGTTCTGATGACACTGGTGAATGAAGTTGCCAAGCTGCTATCTGTCATATTTGAAAGGTCATAGCAGTCTGGTGGAGTACCCACTGACTGGAAAAGGGGAAATATAACCCCTATTTACGAGAAAGGAAAAACAGGGTATTCAGGGAACTACAGGTCAGCCAATCTCACTGCTGTGCCAGGCAAGATCGTGGTGCAGATCACCCAAAAGGCTCTACTAAAGCACATGGAAAATAAAGATGAAGTGATTGGTGGTAACCAACATGGCTTCACCAAGGGCAAGTCATACCTGACAAACTTGATGACCTTCTACGATATCTACACATCAGTAGATAAAGGAAAAGCAATTGACAGCATCAATCTGGACTTCTGCAAAACATTTGAAAGTGTCTCACATAACATCATATGGTTCATCATTCAAAATGTACACGTGCAAGGTTGCTCTGAGATGAGCAAAGGAAAGTAGCAAAGAACTGTCAGGATATTTCATTCTGGGATCTTTACTAACAGCGGCACAAACACACAGCAGCATGTGTGGCCTTTGTGCCCTTGAGGTAGGATGTGGAGACCACATTGCTAGTGTGATGTTTCAATAATTCTGTAGTGGCAGGGCATGCACACTGCCTTTGGGTTTTGTGCTTACTTCAAACTAACAAGCCACCAGGAAATAGTACGTATGATGAGGCCCACAGGGATTGGCATGGAGTAAGCTCAAGCTGCACAGACGGCTGTGCTGGTCCATAAGCTGCTGGACCTGAACAAGCTGGATGAAGGCCAGTCCTTGCCACATGAACTTGAGGCTGCAGTTCTTCCTCTGATGCAGGCGCCAGGGGCTGCAAATGCAGTCATTGCTGTGGCAGAGATTTTGCTAAAAGTAGAATAAGTTTTCCCATAATTCTGCCTTGGCCTGACCCAAAGTAGGTGGATGGAATAATATCCTTGATCAGTCACTGGGTTGTAGGAGAAAACCACATTCCTATTTTTGTACCATAATTACAGGGCAGAATCAAGTTCATCACTGAATCTTCCTCCTCTTCTTTGTTCTCTTCACTTTTTTGTTGAAAAAAAAAAAGAAAAAGAGCTTTCTACGATTTTCTCCCAGGAGAGTTTAAACAGTTTCTCTTAATAGTGGAACTATAGTTCTATATAGTGCTGGGACCAATTCACTCATTTTCTTGCATACTTCTATTTAAATATTGTCTATTAACTCTATTTAACATATAGTTAGACTATAGATGAACAGATAATCCCCGGGCATAAGATTAGAACTGAAAACACTGCAGCCAAAAAAAATGATCAGAATCAGAGAGCTCAGGTGTTTTGTGTGTTGTAAGTGTGCTCTTAGGGGACAGAACAACATTACATAGTTAAGAAGTCTGTGGAAGAGTGTGGTGTTGCCACTTAGACCCCTTTGTCCTGTCCATGTAATAGACAAAGCTAATGGTGCTGAAAAGCCACCTATGGCTAACAGGGAGATTACATGTTTGAATGGTTAATGGGAGGATTGTGATGAGTTTTCTTGTTTGTTGATACTGCTGTTAAGGAAAAAGAAAATCACAAATCTGGATGTCCTTTCAGTTAATATTTACCATCTGCCTGACTTAGTCTACTTCTTTTCTGGCAGAGCTTCTACTTTTGTGGTTATTTTTCTTTTCTTTGTGATTATGAAGTGATCCCCAGTGGCATGTTAGAAATCACCACTGTAAATGCTGACAATTGTTCTGGGGTTAGCTTCAAAGGCTCGTAAAACCCACAATGTTAAATCTACGTCTTCAGCTGGCACAGTCACTCTCTCCAAATGAGCACGTTGTGTGCAAGTGGCCCTCAGCTGTGAACACCCTGCAGATTCTTTTAACACAGGAATGTTGCCAAATACAAACCAAATGCTGCCAGTACACCGCATATGCAGGGTTGGGGGCTGCCCAGGACCCAGAGGAGCTCAGCGATGGAAGAGGTCCCCTGTGTCAGTAGATGGCTCCCCTGAGAACATGCAATTGCTGAAGTGGTATAGCTGTCAAAGCTGCCGTCCAGCTGACTGGAAGGCAGGAGAAAAAGTGTCCAAAACTCTTCTGTGGACAGATAAGAACTTCTACCAAAAAGACCCCGCTACTCTCATGTGTGTTACTTTGCCTGTCTTGATTTCACAGGGATTTGCTGTCATTTGTCTGACAAGATGGGGTTGGAATTTGACCCATTGCCTTGAGCACATATTTGGGTCACAAAGAACACTTAAAAGAGTATATATAGGAACAGGACCTGGATTTAGATCTGCATCCCACTGAACTAGCAGTTGCTTTGCCTGCAGCTGAAGTGACATTCTGAATGTGAATGTGAATCTGCACACTACTGAGAGAGAAAGAAGAGTTTTCACTCTAGTGTTATGGCTTTTCAAAAGGTATTCTAACAAATCTGAATCTCAAACATGTTTAGGAAAAAAAAGCACTTTGGGATAAAGAAAAAAAGGAATTCACACATTAACATATTTTAAAAATACAGGTTTGTTTCTATTTTGAAACTAGAAACCTTTATCCTCTGCTGTGATGTTAAGGATATACTGAGGCAAATGCCTTTCAATAATAATTATGGTTAATTCCCTATTCATTCTGCATTCTTCTTTGCAGACAATTCTCAGCTGTCCTGATCAAAGTACTGTTTTCAAGCACAGCTTGTCCATGATAGGACTTCTACTGGATTTGTTAAAGACACTTTTCAGAGTCTTTATGTCAACTGTATGATTTTCTGTTCTGCTTCTAGGTAGTTATTAGCTTAAATTTCTTCCATCCAATACTGATTCCATGCAACGTTTTCATGATGTGGCTACAATGATTTTAATGTTGCTGCTCATGATTTACAATGAAGTGTTCCCCTTCGGTCTGGTAAATTCTTTCACAAATGAAGACAGCATTTAGAACAGTTTTCAAAGCCAATAGCTCCTGGGTTATTCATGATTCCATTACTCATGACCCAGACAGACCTTGAGATACAGAAAAAGTAGCACACTGACACAGGTTCTTTGAACAGTTTTGCTGAGCTACACACACGAAGAAAAGAAAAAGAGAGAGAGAGAGAAAGGAAGAGAAAGAAATGTGACCATCTGGGTGTAGTGGCAAATTACTGTTGGCCTGAAAAAAGTGTGATTTTTTCAAATGCACATCCATACTATGTAATTTTCCTCCTTCTTCCTAAGATTTTGATTCAATTTTTCCATCAGAAATGTGGCAGATAACTCATCTCCTCAGAGGTCCCGGATCTTGCTGCTTAAGAAATACCTCCATCAGATACCAGAGGAAAAAAAAAGTAATAGCATGTTTATTGGCATGTTTAGATGTTCTAGTGTCTGACAAAGCTTTTGGTGCTGTTGGACTACCTTTCTATCTTTAGTGGAAAATCGCAGAGAAAAAAAAAGCTTAGTACATTAAGACTGACCATTCTCTTCGCTTCCTGTAGTTTTCCTAGTTGCTGCGTTTCTAGGTGACTGAAGTCCTTCACCTGTCTCTATTATTATCAACAGAAAGTCTGTTCCTTCCCTCAGTGACAACATTAAATCATTAAATACTTTTTTTTTTTTTAAAACCAACATCTGATTTTGTTTTGCTTTGTCTTTTTAAAATATTTTCCTCCTTGTGGCCATTACAGGAGTCAACTAGGAATTATTCTATTATTCTCAGGCCTTTCATGACGTTCATTTTCCAGTTGCAGCATTCGATGCATTGCTCTGGCACACTGAAACTGTGGAAAGACTTACTTAATAATATTCAGAGGTTATTACAAACAAAAGCAGGGGAATATGTCACTGTGAGACAGATTGATGTAGGTTGACTACTCAGTTCTGCCTGTGCCAATGTTTTCAGAACCGTATTTATTGCAACACTGATGTTTTTCTCATTTTTGTTCTTCAAGAGTCTTTGAATCATCTGATTATGGAAATGTCTAATCCTATTTTCTAAAGCAGGAGACTGCATAAAAAGATAGTGCTGGACACAACGTATGATCAAAGTAAAATGTAACCAACTCACTGATGCTTGATGTGTTGTAGTAGGGTTTCTGTTATTTCAGCTTGTCAGAATTTAGTTTCCTATTCTAAGGTATTACAAGAACATGCAGTTCTTCTTCTGTTTTGAATTAGCAGAATTCAGGGCTTTCAGTTCTACTCTCGTTTGGTAATAGCAGTGGCAATTAACAAGTATGACACCAGTCACAAACAAAGAAGCAGTTCCTGCCTTATTGAGTTTGTGGTCTGAGTTCAGCAGACCTTATGTTCATCAGCTGTCTCACCCCAATGTAATTGTACTTCTTAAATTCTTCTGAGTTTCCTCCTGAAATGCATTTCCACTGGCTGGCAGAGGCTTTCTCCCAGTTTTCACGAGTGTACTGGAGATTAGAATTAGGATCTTTACAAGCTTTATTTTTATACACATTTATGAAGACTCATGTACTGTGTTTCTGTCTTTAAAACAAAATGCTTTCTCTTCTTCTCTCTGGAGAGATCTCTGTCTCTGTTTTGATGGCTGTTTTAGAATTCCTCTGAAGAAAATCAGCACAAGTAGTTCTTCAGCATTTTAGTGAAGGACAGTGCTTTTTGCACAAAGTCTTTCCTACAAAAATGATCTTACTTTCTGATGGGTACCACATTCCCCATAGTGACTGTAGAAGAGAACAGCTGCTGTTTCTCACTCATGTTGTGTGTGAAGCTGTCTGCAGCAATAACGAGAAGCTCCTGGCAATGCTGCATACAAGGACTCCAAGCAGGAAGACTTTGTTGATCATGGCATACCTTTTGGCATAGATTTGCATGTCTTTTCCATCAAATTTCTGGCTTTTGCAAAATGAGACAGCTTGTCTCAGTAGAAACACGCTCACTTTGCATATTCACTGTAGCTTTTCATAACCATTTCAGTTTACTGCCACTGCTTCCACGCCAAGAACTAAACTAGCCATAATCTTTTCAGCTCAGATTTGTCTGCATCTTTGCATGGCATTATATCATTAAACACAGTTTACTTGTACTTTAACTCACTCCTTACTTTGGCAAACAGGACATTTAGTCTCTAGTTCTACAGATTGTGCACTTCTTCTGACCAAAGTCAGCAAGTGTTTATGGTGTATATTACAGTGGTGAACAATTACCATGCTGTCTCCTTTAATATACTTACACATAACCTAATAGGGAATCATATTGCATTTAATATGATTGATATGAATCAATAAGCATTCAGTATGAAGGCATATTCAGTCCATCACCTGAAGGTACTTCATTTTATGGAAGGAAAATCCAGCACATAATGTGCTTGATGAAAAAACAGGCCCTGTTGTGACATTTTTTCACACAGAGGTGGTGACGCACTGGAACAGGTTGCCCAAGGAGGTTGTGGATGCCCCATCCCTGGAGGCATTTGAGGCCAGGCTGGATGTGGCTCTGGGCAGCCTGGTTGGTGACCCTGCACATGGCAGAGTGTTGAAACTACATGATTTTTTAAATCCTTCTCAACCCAGGCCATTCTATGATTTTCTACTCCTGTATTAACAGCATGAATGGGCTGCGTTATTCCTGCTCAGGTGGAGAACATAAACTTCAGCCCATCCAGCAGGGAAATAATGGAATGGGATAATGTGGGTATTCTGACATACAGAATCACAGAATTGTAGGAAGGCATTGACATAGGCTGGTTTCCATTGATATAAACTGGGGTTTAGCAAGAGTTTAACGACCAATCCATTAGTTTAGCAAAAGGAATCAATGAGTGCTAGTTCTAAAACTCTGCAATTCAGCTTTGCTTGGTGCGTCAACAGCCTTGTTTTTCTCAATGATCCTGCTGTTGACATCATAATAGACTATTTCTATCTTTGCATCCACCACGTGCAAGGGCGTTTTCCTTGGATTTCACTTATACTGTTCTGGATTACAGTGCACTAAGATTAAAAAATTGCACATTACAGCATAAGAAGCAACAAAAATTGGGGAAAAACCAGCTAAAGGTCACCAAAAGTGACCATGATGAAGCTGATTATGAAAAAATAAGGAAGTAACTGGTCTAAGACCACCATATATACCAGTATCAGACATATCCAGAAGGACATTAAGCATATATTAATGAGTTATTGGAAAAGAATGAATATGTATGCCAATATATTGCACATGTATGTTTTACCTGTTCAAATGTAGACTTGAACTCTAAGAGCAGACACTTCATTTGTCAAGTCGCCTGGGATGTATTGAGAGGAATAAACACCACGTTGTGGTTAGAAAGTTTTCTTCCTGGATTTCAGATGCCAGCGTTCAGGTAGGTCTTGAATATTTCCATATAAGGAGACTCCACAGCCTCTCTGGGCAGCCTGTTCCAGTGCTCTGTCACCTTCACGGTAAGTAAGTTCTTTCTCATGTTTGTATGGAACTTGGTGTGTTCCGGTTTTTGCCTATTGCCTCTTGTACTTTAGCTGGGCACCACTGAAGAGTCTGTCTTTTATTCTTAAAGGAAATTTGTTACTTTGGATTTTTCATTACATATTATTCTTAACATATTTTTTAATGTTCTCCCTTGCACTCCTGCTGTGTGCTTTTCTGTGCTTACCTACAGGATCTGCTCTTCAGCTCCAGCACCTCACATGTTCGGATGTGTTCATGGAAGCAAAATGGCATGTGGCATTGACCAAAGCAGAGGGAAATGGTCTTGTCCATAAAAGATGAACTTTATAGAAAAAAACCTTATTTTAACTTTGTAAAGAATTGTTTTCATATTACAAGAGTAACTGTGAAATACAAAGAGGTTATTGAAATTAACCTCAAATTTCATAAATTATTAAATTATCCTTAAATGGATACACATAACATAAAATCATGTCATCACATGTGTCATATTGCTTCCTCTGGCAGTGGGCAACTGCTGACTGTCCTGAGTTAACAGTGCAGAGATAATTGGATATACAACTGCTAAACGCCGTAAACACTTTAAAAACAAACTACAGTTAATTGTATATTGAAGTAGCAGAGCAACAAGAGTTTCAATTTCACAGGGATGCCTGCAATTATAGGATAGTACCATGCCTGCATCTGAAACTACTTAAGAGATAACTGATATATTTTCCAGATTAGGAGAATTTGGTAATTTTATTAAAAACCCCTTATATGCAATGAACCTCCCGTAAAATGGCCACGGGCTGCTCCTTTGAAAAGGGTTTGCTACTGAAAAGAGGAACATATCATTTGCTGCTTGAGTTTTTTTATTGGAAGGGAGGAGTTAACAAAGACCATCAGACCCTTTTCTCCTTACCATCGCGCTCGTGGTAGTTGCACAGATTTGGCCGCACGCCATCTAGAGGCTGTTCAAATCTTAACCTCAAATAAAAATCATCCGTCTATGATAATCAAGGCTAAAAGAAACCTCAATAGGAAGCCTTGAAATTTGAAGGGAGCCAACCTTTGCCCTATATTCTAATGCCGCCTCCTCAAAATGATCTAGAGAAACAGTGCTGTAGCTGTGGTGGCCTCAGCACACGGGAAGGACACTAAAAATATTTTTTTCAGCTTTATCTGTTGGCCTCGCAGGAGAGAAAAATCTCAACTTGCACTTCCAGTGCCCACATGCTGTGCAGCCGAAAAAATATAGAGGATACACGTGTCTGATGATTCTCCTGCTAACTTTGGCCACATAAGTACTACCTGCATTTAAAACCAGACACTCTTCACTTATAATTTGCTAGCATTGTCATTCTAAAGATATTCAAAACTGCAAACTAAAAGACAGCTTTCCCAAATGACAAACTTATTTATGTAAGCATGGGAGTTTAATTTCAGCTGTAGATGTGAAAAATAGAGACAAATACATTCTTGAATGCTAGCTTTCCTGCTAACTTCTGCATTGGGAGCTTTGTTTAATAGGTACTAACAAAATTCCTACTGTATTGTGTTGTGAATACCTGTTTTCTGGGATCTTTAGTGAAACAAATCAGTCACCACATTTTGTTTACAGACTCACTTTTAGTTTATGGACCTGCCTGTAGCTGCCATTTCCAAACTGTTAAGTAGGGTCATCCGACATTATCGAACAACATAAAGTTTTTTCAAGTCAATAGCATAGTCATGTGAAAAATAAAGTTATCAGAGTGCTAGGAAAGAGAAAGAGGCAGCAAATACACTGCAGGTGAGACTGATTGCAAAAGCTTTGACAGATTAAGAGGCTGTAAACACGAAGTTAGCACAGTACTTAGCAGGTAACTAAGGCCTGTTGATTTTTAAAGCCTGGCGTTGTTAAATGGCCCCTGTGGCTATCTGAGACAGTTAAACGTCTGTTGCACGTATGCAGGAAACACGCCAGTCAGGAGTACTCTCCATCTGCTTTGACTCGCTATTGCTACTGGTTTAACGCAGGTTTCATTTGCAAGCTGCAGCTGTTGCACTAGGGAAGAAATACTGCAGTTTTCAGATTTGCTCATAAGTGTTGGGAATAATCCAAGTAATTTTGTCAGGACGGTATCTCTGATAAAAGCAAAATTTATTTGCGATTGCAATGGCGGGCGTCCCACAAGTAGGAGCGCGCCTATGGACACAACATGACAGCCTTTATACCCTGTTTTCTCCCCCTTGCATTTCCCCCTCCCCTGATTCCCCAATGGCTGGGTACTCCAGGTTCACAATCTTATCAGAAGGTTTACATTTGTTATTTACTTGTTAATTGATTTGTTATCTGGTGCCAGTCAGTAGTCATCCTGTTGTCTCCAAGATGTCTCGGTGCTCTCCTTGTCCTATTGATATGGTGATTTTCTTTAAAGTCATCATCGTTAAACAAAGAGCACTGGGGGATGATGTCAGGCCTTCCCAATGTCAGGCGCTTCCTCGGGCATGCCATGGCTTGTTCCCTGGTTTGCTCTCGTGCAGGATATTCTTGCAGTGTGTATGACCAAATATACATATATACACTTATATACAGAGTATGCGTTCCTGGGAAGGTGATCTTCCCCAAGTTAAGTAGAAGGACTCCCAAAAAGAACTATGATAGCAGAGATCATAAAATAAAAATAATATTATACAATTCTAATGCAGAAACAACACTTGATTCTCACATAAGTCAATCTGTTTCTTTGCAAACATCGTAACGTGCCAATTCATACAACAAGGGAAAATGAGGTTGCTGAATGTCATTCAACCTTACAAAGAATAGTCTCAACACAGGTTTGGATTTCTTTTCTCCTGCAGCCAATCTTGTCTTCCTCTTCTATCCCCACCCTTTCTTATACAAGTAGGCTTTCCTGAAAATCCTTTTAGAAAAAGGATGGAACTAGCTGTTTTCTCTCAGCTCCTTGCAATAATATCACCATGGTGATATTATCACCTTTTAGTATTTCCATGGTGTTCAGAATGCCTTGTGGACTGCTGAACACAGATGTATGCTGTTTCATCCATCCAAGAGCAGCCAACGTGTTCCCTTAGCCGAAGTGACTGTATGATCTTGGTGACATGGTCAGCCAGCTGTCATGCAGTTCAGAGCGATGGGCACCATCGATTCATACTGTTATGAGCAAATGACCACTTGTCAGTTAGGGTAAGGTTTTCCAGAATCTCAGCCCAAACCACATCCGAATAAAGGAATCCTGTGGAGATAAAAGTTAATGTGCTGTATTTATGTTGATAGAGCCCAGCTCCCATTTTGCATACCACTGGGTCTGGATAAAGAAGTGCATGCCTGACTTGTCTTGGGTGCTGTCTCCAGTCACACTGAAATTGAAGCTGTGTCAAATACAAGTGGAAACCCTTCTCCAGACCTCTGTTGAATCACAGAATGCCTTTGGGTTGGATGGGATGTTAAAGTTCATTCAGCTCTTGTTGACTCGATCGTAATCAAATACCTCATCATTTATTCTGGTTTGTTCCCCTGCTGGCTCCAGAAACTGGTACATCATAATGATAAATCTGTCTGTGAGCTCTAGCTTTGTGGGTGGTACTGGGGAAACAGAAGAATGATGCTGTTAAAGTACCTCTGTGCCTTCCAGCTAGACAAAAAGTCTAGTGAAGGTCATGGCATGCCAGAATAAAACTAGGGAAGAATCGATGGCTAGAAACTATCGAAAATAGGGAATATGGCAGCTTGCTAATTATTGAACTCATCTTGTCCTGAGGCTAGAAATAAAAAATGGAATAGTCCCAGTATGAGAAGAATAGAGTTTAAAGAGAAATATACATATTCTGCAATCCAATCACAGGACTTAGTCCACAAAAGCATACTGTTGTGGCAATCTCATACTCAGAGTCATCAGTTTTTAGTCATTTTCCCCTGTGGACTTTGACATTGACTGTAACTGCTACTGCTTTTGTCTCTATAGAGTTGAAAGAAGCCATAGAGCTGTCATTTTTATGGCAATTGAGAATAACTTTGTTTAGCACAGAAGGAAAACCAAAACTCATTATTTGAAGCACTACTTGCACATTTGATCAGTTTTGCTTGGTGTGAGATGTCCAGTATGCACACCATGTAGACTGTTTGCAGACATTGATCAAACCGGCTGACAGTGCAAATCACAGACACAAGAAGAGATGTAATTTTGGTTTGGGTTTTTTTTTTTTTTTTTTTTTTTTTGTATAAGTGAAGAAGCTTAGAAGAAATAGACTCATCTGTCTGCTAGCTTTAAAAACAGGAAGAAGAGCCCTTAAAGTTTCTAGATTTTTGGGGGCTGTCTTTTTTTGCTTAGAGATGATCAACGTGACTCAGACATTCCTTCTGCCAAACAGTGAGAATTCATAATGTCTGGCAGTTGCCCCTAAGTAATTCCTAGGGAACAAATATTTTAACCTGAGGAATTCCTTTTTGTCCTTTCAGATTTATAAATTGGCAAGGCTTCTTGGTTGGAAAGTGAGTGGGGGCTGACCAAAGCAGCACTGTTTTTCTTTTCACAGAACTTGGCTTTTAAGGATCAGGACGTACATGGATTTATGTATCCCTCTCAGTTCAAGATATTTATGTCTCTTATTTTGATTGTAGTCTCTCTTATCTTGGGCTATATAATGTTTCCAGTTGAAGAGCCTCACTCTCCTCACACCAGCAGCAGGATAAATGAGCAAGAACTTTGCTGAAGTATGAAATGGGGACATAAAAACTCCATCAGGCCTAAAATGTTTAAATAAAGTTTATAAATATAAACATCTGTGTTCATTAGCATGCTTTCTTCTGGCTAAGGAATGAAATTGATTATTCTAAACAATAAATAATCACCTCCATTCCTCTCTTCTTCCAACAATTTTCTGTCTGGTGCCATTACAATAACTATCTTCTTGAAGATGATACAACACTGTGTTTGAGTGCTGCAAAATTCACGGATCAAAACAAAGCAGTGTAGCAGGAAAACAAAGGGCCAGTTATCACAGGGGAACAAGCTGAATGTCAAGATTAGTGGGCTGTGCAGCAGCACTCTGTGCCGCCGTTCAGGTTTTTCATTAATAGCAAGTAGCAAGTTGTGACCTGTAATCAAAGTGAGTGATACACTGCAGAGATTTTTCTTTGTTGTATGCAGTCTGTTGAAACACTGGCACATAACTTGAACAGGTCAGGGGGAACCCTGTGGCAGTACTTGCCTGTACAGCTTCAGGTACAAGCAAACATTATGTTCTGTACATTCATGGTATGTGTCAAACTGAAAAAGTGGAAGCAGATGGAGTTGCCTCGTTCATGATGTTTGTAGAAGTGAAGCTGACCTTTCTGTGGTAATCAATGATCTCCAGTGTACGCAAGTATCCTGATTTCCTTTCCAGTTTTATCATAGAATCATAGAATCATAGAATGGCCTGGGTTGAAAAGGACCGCAATGATCATATAGTTTCAGCCCCCCTGCTATGTGTAGGGTTGCCAAGCACACTGTAGTTTAGACTATTACTTATTTCAACATGGATTTGTAACACTTCAACCATAGTCCCTTTAGAGTTGGTCTCTTCTATGCCTCTCCGTCATGTACTTAACTATCTGATGCTACATCTGGAATTGTTGCTGTTATGTATGTCTGTCCTTGCTCTACTTAGTATGTTTCAAAAGAAGAAATGGTACCTATGCTAGCAAAGAGAAAGCTCTGACAAAGACAGGAGGAGACACCCAGGTTAAGAGACTGATTAGTATACAACATCATGTAATGTGAAACCTTAGCCCAGCAGCCAGGTGAGTGCAGTGCCTTCCAGCTCCAGGACTCCAAAATACAAGGATACAGCGCTGACACACTATCTGCCACTGCTTTGCAACTCAGGAAACAGAAAAGCTCTTGGCATATCTGAATTTCTCCTGGAGGCTCTTCAACTGGGCAACCCTCCTGTACAGAATTTCTGCACTGTGTTGGATAGTTATTTTTCCCCTGCCAGGAAGCTTTCTTATGGAACTTGCAGATCTACTTCACACAGTCTGAAAAAATAGGGTCTAATGGTTTTAAAAAGTACTGAACAAATCTTCCTTTTCTTCTGTCTCACTTCCTTTTTTTTTTTTTTTTTTTTTTCCATTTTCCATCCCTGCACGTCTCCTCATATTTGTCTTTCTCCCCTGTTTTCTTCTCAGTTCTGCAAAAGCACTGTCATCTGAGGGAGCAACTGACCACAGGGCATTTATTTGTACACAAATAATATTTTACCATGGCAACCCCATTTTTTTCATTACGCAGTTCTCTGAATGATGAAGTTGCATTTGAACAGATGGGCATTCCCCTGTTTCTTCTGCAGCTGATATCTCAAAACTGTGTGCAGTTTGGGCACCACAATATAAGTAGGACACAGAACCATTGGAGAGCATCCAAAGAAGGTCTACAAAGATGGTTGAGGTGTCTAGGGGACAAGACGTATAAGAAGTGTCTGATTTGTTCAGCCCAGACCAGAGGCTGAGGGAAAGCCTCATGACAGCTTACAGCTCCTCATGAGGGGAGTGAAGGGCAATGCTGAGCTCTGCTCTCTGGTGACAGTGATGTGATATGAGGGAACAGAATGCAGCTGCATCAGGGGAAGGTCAGGTTGGGGGTTATGAAAAGCTTCTTCAACAAGAGGATGGTCAGGCATGGAACATGCTCCACAGGGCAGTGGTCATGGCACTGAGTTCAAGAAGCCTTTGGGTAATGTTCTCAGGTGTAGGATTTGAATTTTGAGTGGTCTTATGTGGAGTTAGGAATTGGACTTGGTTATCCTTGTGGATCTCTTCCAACTTGAGATATTCCAATAATTCTGTAATTATTGTCCACCAGAATCTGTAAGTCATTCTCAACAGAGCTGCTCTCATTGAGTTCTTCTCCCAGTCTGTACATGTCACAAATTGCTCTGAGCCAAGTGCAGCACCTTGCACTTGGCCTTGCTGAACTTCATTAGGTTAATGTCGGTCCACTTCTCAAGCTTTCCCAGGTCCCTCTGGATAGCATCTCTACCTTCTATTGTATTGACTGTACCACTCAGTTCAGTGTCATCTTCAGGTTTGTTGAGGGTGCAGTCAATTCTACTGTCTATCTCATTGATAAAGATATTAGACAACACTGTCCCAAGATGGGCCCTTGGGAGAGACCACACATCACGAGTTTCCACCTTCACATACAGCCACTGACCACAACTCTGACTGCACCATCCAACCAATACTCACAGAACTCACCCTTCAAATCCATCTCTCTCCAATTAAGGAACCATGTCAAGGGCCTTACAGAAATCCAGATGGTTGATATCTGTTGGTCTTCCCTTGTCAAAGATACACCTGTGTAGGAATCAATATTTAGTCTACTATTTTGCAGGGAGCCTGTATTATAAATTTACGTACATTTGAGTCCACAGCTTCATATACCGCATAAAGACTTCCTTGTAATCTGGACATGACCTTCAAGGATTTGACACTTACAGTACAACTTTAATTGAAGCATTTATTATTATTATTATTATTATTATTATTATTATGTGCATGCTAATATGTGAGTAGCTGAAGAATCATTCAGTAACATATCTGAATCTTAAAGGAGTTCAGTGACATCATTCATCATAGAAGTTGATTGGTACTTGCAAAATATTAATCAGAAGACTTATTTAGAATCTTACTGAATTATTTAAAAAGCAGACTTCACTTTCTAACTGTCACTGTTGTCTGACCCCAGCCAGGGTTGAGTGCAGGAAAAGATGAAAAGCTGGATGACAGCTGTTGTGTTAGCATTAGGGAAAATTTTGCTTCTATGCATTTTCAAACAGGGGGTTTGGATTTGATGATCTCTGGAGATTCCTTCCAACTCTACAATTCTGTCATTCTGTGATTCTGTGAATTTAGTACCAGTCAATGTAACTTTCAATCATTTATCTGAAAGCAAAGCCACTTTAAAATACATGCTTGGAGTTACACATAGAACAACAACACATATCAAATTCTATCTCAGAGAAATTTTCACTGAAGTGAATGGATACTGCACTGGAAGGAAGATTTTAAGAGTATGATTTCTGTTGGTTCCCTTACTCCCAGTATCATCTTTGGAAATCCCAACAGATCTTCCATTCTTCATGCTCCTGTCTTAAAGTGAATAAAAATCCATCATGCTTACCTCAAAGTTATTCACTTCCCTGGCCCCTAGAATAGGGAGCTCTTCTCCCTGATAGTGACTAAGTGTTGTCTAACAGTGTCCATCTGTAAAAAAAACAAAACAAAACAAAACAAAACAAAAACAAAAAACAAAGAAACAACCAACCCAGAAACAAAACAACAGATGAGTGGAAGCAATAACAGACAATGAGACTTCTAATGATGTTTTGTATAGAAGAGCATTTTTTATTTTGGGGAAGTCTGGCTATTTTATAGGTTTATGATAGTAGGATTTCCATTGTACATACCAATAAATTTTGAAGTAGCTTAGTCAGCATGTACAATCACAATGTAGCTCAAACTAACATTTCTAAATTCCATAATGGAGAAGTCAGGTTTAGAGCAGGGTGATAACAAGGTTTGTTGGGCCTGAAGGGAATGATGCAGTCTGGACCACATGCTCTTTTCAATCAAGACTCATCAAGTTTGAGTCTGAGTCCATGAATCTGGTGAATCGATTATTTTTAATGTTACTCTATGGTTTTGTCCATGAACCAAAATATCTTATAATATGGAATATGGAATAACAGTATCTTCTCCTTCTCTCAAAGTTCATTTCATGATTGCTTATCTTTAGCAGAGCAGCTGCGGAGTTCCTCCACAAAAGGCCTTTTTGCTTTGTGAGGCCAAGTCTTTTATCTTCTGCCTACAAATGATGTAGCCTGGACTTAAGTGAGGAAACTCCTTTAAGTGTGTGCATGTGGAAAGAACATTTTTCAGTGGGATTATCTACTGTCACCATATGCGTAAAGTTGTCTATCTCACTGTGCCTTCCTTATGTCCTGCTCTGCAAGGTTGTGTTTCTGTGGCTGTGAACCTACTATCTTCCTTTTCTCAGCAAGTGGGTCACAAGTCTTAGGCATGAGGATAGCGAAGGGATTCTCTGGCACAGATCAAGCATGGGTATCATCTTCATACTCCTCCACCTGACCATTTATGTAACAGTGGGCTGGCACTCCGTGTGTTGACTGCAAAGGATAGAATTGGCAGCTGAAAGTAATGACCAATGCCTTCATCCTTCAACAACTGGATAGGCTAGCAGGTCATTAACAAGGCTCATAGCCAATGTTTAGGTATCTTGCAGTCCTGTCATCCCTCTATTTTAAAAAACACATGTAATTCAGACCTTACAGCTGTTATAAAAGAGTAATTAGCTGTAAAACTGAGCTTTTATGCTCAGTTTATTTCTTCAGCATCTGTGTAGTTTTTCCACAGAGGAAGTTGCAGTTTGCTGGTGCCAGCAGAGTTTTTATAAACAGAAACAAATCTTTGGGATTTAGTTTGTTTAATAACTTCACATGCAGATGTCTTTCTTGACTGTTCCTTTTGCTCCTGGTCTCTGCATGAGATTTTTAGGGTATTAACACTGGAAGCAATGGGGAAGAGTAGCTATCCTGAATGAAGACAAAATACGTGGGGACAATGTGCTACAATCATGTAATTTGTTAATACAAAGTTGTACAAGGTTGCTCAGAGCAGAGCCTTCCAAAACTTTCCACATAACCAGCTCAACAGAACGAAAAAAAAATCTTCTCTAAGCTACTCTAAAAAGCACACAGATGTGTCTGCTGTGCTAATGTGCATGTGTGGCTCATGCTATAGATGGCAGTGGTAGGAGCTTCCCTCACTCCTTCAGTTTACCAGTTGCACTTTGCCACTGACAGAGCAACATGATAGCAGTCAGAAAAAAATGAAATAAAACCATCAGGACATTTTCCAGTCTTCTCCTTAGCAACACAAAAGAGGAGTCCTTAATCACTTTGCTGTATCTTTGTAGTTTAGTATCTTAATAGAGAAGCAGGACTGTAATAATTTCCTGCTTGATTTATGACATAGTTCAGCCCATAGGGTCTAACTATGACTGAGTCCCTGGGAACAATGTGTATTGTACACAAGGGCTGCAATAAGCCAGATATCAACACTGAACTGGCAAAACTTTGTGCTTCTGTTAATGTCTCCTCTCCTGTGGCCATGTTCCAAGAAACATGGAGTAGACTCGTACCTTAGTCTTTGAGAATCC
Organism: Lagopus leucura; assembly: GCF_019238085.1. NCBI lineage: Eukaryota > Metazoa > Chordata > Aves > Galliformes > Phasianidae > Lagopus > Lagopus leucura. Next base: position 7,261,988 of record NW_024962272.1, read on the forward strand.
TAGTGAAAATGAACAGAAATATCCCCACTGCATGAGATACTTCCAGAGAATGGAGAAGGCAGCAGCCTGAGCAACCAGCTTGCAAGGCAGAATGGAGGCAGTTTGAGTTGTGAAGTACTGGACACAATAGGCACAAGACACTGCAGGTACATCAACTCATAGTTATTGTGGTTTAATTGTGATTGCATAATCAGATTAGGGAACCTCTGCTCAAACTACTAGTATTTTTTATACTGGAGATAAATTTAAAATGAAGTATATGGCAGGCTTTTGCTTACTTTGACCAGTGAAGTGCCATACACAGTTACAGCACCATTAAGCCTACAAGGCATAGTAATAACATTAACATGTGTATGTGAGGAGACTAAAATGTGAACACTGAACTGTGATACAAGACTTCATTTCCTTGTCCTGTCCCAACAACGTTTCCAACTCAGAACAGCACTGGTGTCCAATGTCTGAGAACAAGTGGAAAGTCTGGATGTGCCTGGGCATGCATTGAGACCTTTTTATGAAGTATATTTTCCAGGCTTTCAAAACAAGCCCTGGAGAGTATCTGTAGCTTGGCGTGCTGGAAATATGGAAAAGCTCAGAACTTCTGCTTCTCTGCTGTTAATCTGGAAGTACAAACAAAGTCAAATTGAGATAAGGCAGATTGAGGCCTGTTCATCAAATTTGTCTTGATTATTAAGCTCACTTAATAATTAGGTTTACCGAGAGATGTGATTGACCTTCTGCCTCATCGTGGATTTCTGCACTCCCTTGTCTCAAAAGACGATAAACACAAAGGTGACTTGCCTGTGCATTTACTGCCTGCTTGGGAGTGCCCCAGGGAAGTGCAGATGGAATTGAACTGCCATTTGTAGAGCAGTTCTGTTCACCTAAAAGCCCTAAATGTAATGACCAACAGCACTGACATTTATTCCCACTTGTGATGAACGCTGGTTAACATGTGCACAATTATGCTCCTCCTTAACATGAGGAGAATCTAGTTAGCAGCAGGAGAGGATAGGGAGGAACCTCAGGAAATCTCAGTTAATAAGATGCTAACTGCTTTTATGAACTCATTTGTAGAGAAAATATTCTGTTCACATCTGCATATTTCTTGTAAGAAGAAGTCAACTAGTCTACTCTGAAGGTTTATATCAGTTTCAGGAATTTTTATGTTATTTTAAAGTTGACTGTCTTGAAACCCTTGCCTAGATTTTCACTCAGTTTGTTTTGTCTGTCACAATTTGGCTTACCTAGACTTCCAGCAATTCTCTATTGTCCTCCTCCAATTCCTCTAAAAGAATCTGTAAATCTAATTTTAAAATAATCCCCCAAAGCATCTGACCTAACTATGCTCTCATTTTTTTACATTTTTTTCTCAAGCCTCTTCACACAACTGGCATACACTGTATATCTCTTTGCATTCCCAATATTAATCCCTATTTACATTTCTATGCAACTTCTCCCTTTGACCTTCATAACTTCCATCCCATCTACACACATCACATACATCTCTCATTACATACCTCTCTTATTACTTCCCAGGCTTCTGAGAGGGTGAAGCAGATTGGACTTGCCCAATTAATAACCATTAATTAATATAAAAAGAGCTCTTCTTGTGTCACTTTGCCACTCCTGTTAAGATAGCACCATCTACAAGACCAGTGGCGAAGTCAGTTGAGGAGCTCTTCTTGATGAGTGCGGATATTGGTGAGTCAACACTATCAGTTGCTAATTTGGGACATGAGCTCTTAAGAATTATAGTGCAGCATCCACGATACTTAATTCTGGATGTTTATATCCTGTGTAAAAAAAAAAAATCTGTGTTTTTCCAATTGGAGACATTCAGCTAATCAGCTGCCTTGGTATTGCAACTGATTTATGTCAGGTGCACATATCTGGCTTCAGAACAATTTGTCTTGCTCATGTTTGTCTCTCTCTGAATCAAGAATAAATCCATTTATTCTAAAAGATTAGGTAGAGGTATTAGCCAGCCATCTGTCCAAAACACTTCACAGCTGATATCTCCAGAAATGAGATTATTTGAGTCTCTGAAGATTTCAGCTATGAAAGTTTGGACCAGGAGAGGAACATAAATCCAAAGTGTGTATGGCTTTGACTAGATATATCCTCATTAAAGTCTTCTTACAGAGAAGGCAACAGATTGCTATTAAAATGGAAGCCAGTATTTGGAAAATTTTCGTACGCCACAAGTCAAGTCTGTTAAGTTAGCTACATCTACAGACTGGGGAGACAATGTAGAATTTCAGTATTTGCAATGTAACAGCTGAAGCGATCCTGATTTCTTTGTTATTCCTTCTTGTTTATGTGTTGCCATAGCAATTACGAACCTTAGTCAAAGATCAGTACCTCTATTAAACTGCGCCCTGTGCAAAAATAAAAGAAAAAACCTTCTCCTCTCCCAAATGTGGGGTTTTTTTTTTTTTTTTCCCCCTCCCTCAGGAAAGAGACTGTGGATAAGCAGAACTAGAGAGGTGGTAAATGCACTGAAACAACCCTGCACAAGTTATGCTGGCCTTAGGACACCTATTTCCTTGTCAATCTTCTGTAGGTCGCATAGAAAATAAAACAAGCAAAACAACCACCCAGAAACAACAATCATACTTTAAGAACAAACCTGAAGAACAAAAAATAAACCATGTGGGTGATTGCTGAGAATTTCTTAGATGTGAGAGGTCCAAAGTGGGCAGAAGCTGATGTCTGCATTGAGGAAAAGCCAGTCTTGGAGAAGGAGACTGTGAAAGGCTTTAAAAGTGAACACATTTCAGCTTATGCTTAGCAGCAGGAGAGAGGAGAGCTGATGGAGAGGTGGGAAAGGAGCTGTGCCCTGGTCAGAGTTCATGGACTGACTATTAGTGTACTACTCGGAGCAGTTGTGACTGAAGGAAAAGACACACTCCCTCTCAGCTGACCAATTGGTATTACAGGAAACTTGCAGCAACTGTACTGGAACAGAGGAAGAAAAATGTAAGCAAAATAATTTTAGGAAGAAGCAATGCATTTCTGTACTGCTCCCTTATTTCTAGCAGGAAGTTCCTGCATACATCACTCGAGTTGCTTTGAATTTGTTGCTGTTTTACAATGAATCCTAAAATCATACAGGTTTTTCTTTTTTGTTGTTGTTGTTGTTTTTTTTGTTTGTTTTTTTGTTTTTTGGTTTTTTTTTCCTTCAGTGACAGGAAAATGCTTTGGTAATCTCATGTGAAGCATGCTCATGTGCAACTGGCAGCTATAGCAGAGTAAAAATCTAAAAAGCCTAAAGAAACATAATAATTCTGTTAAAAGAGAAAAATAAATTTGGTTGACAGTTTTCTTTTTGTATTTGCCATATTTCTGATCAAGCAACCATAGCCCTATAGCATTAATTCTGATGATAAGCCAGTTGGGAAAGGCTGGAAGGTGCTACATTCTGTTTTGTTGCTGTTTGGTTTTGTTTTTAGCCTTGCCTTTAAGTTTGAGCATTTATGGGGTTTTGCTCAAATTACAATGGAAGTGGCAAGGCAGAACAGTAAAAGTGACAGCTGCAAAAGCTGGATAAGATGCTGTACAGGCACCATTCAACTCTTAGGAGCTAACCAGATGCCAATGCTGGCAGCTTCAGGCCTACCTCAGCCCATACTGCTTTCTCAGGCAGAAGTCTAATTTACAGAAGGCAGTCATGGAATAAGGATTTTTTGCATCCTAGTATGAACTTTGGTCTAAAATATCAGCAATAAATTCAACTAAGGAGTAGGGGTAGGAGAAGGTAGAAGTCATAGGAAAGAGGGAATACCCTGAAAACAAGCTTAAGAATCCTGCATGAGCCCTTAAAAAGAAAAAAGTGGACAATTCTGAAGATGTGGTTCTTAAACACTCAGTGTGCCTAAGAGATTATGATGTTCTGCACACAGTAAAGAAATTGAATAGCAGGAATGTTAGGTTTTAAAACAGAATGCAAAATGAGATTAAAAACCATCAAGTTTATGATAATTTTGTGTCTGAAGGACCAATTTTGCATTTTGGGATTATTCAAGTCCCTGAGAAATGACTAGTTTTTGCCTGCAGTTTGATGCAGAGCACTCTGCAATAAAATGCTCAAGGAAACTGTGATGTATAAAAACACAGTTGAAAATATAAAAATTTTGACTGTGGTGAAAGCAAGGCATAGCTTGAGATAAAAATGACCAGATCCTGGATCTCATCAAGGCAGCAGGCTTCTTAAAAGGGGAACCCAGATAAGAGAGGTAAGCTTTTGAGAGCCTTCATGAGGGGAAGCTTTTCACTGGATGAGAAGTAATGGCTTGGAGTTACTCCAGGGTAGGTGTTCAGGTTGGGTATTAAGAAAAATTTCTTCATGGAGAGTGTGGTGATCCAGTGGCTGCCCGGGAAAGTGGTGGGGTCACTGTCCATGGAGGTTTTCAAGAAATGTATAGATGTGGTACTGAGGGATGTGGTTTAATGAGCATGGTGGTGGTGGGTTGATGGTTGGACTCGATGATCCTAGTTGTCTTGTCCAGTGTTAATAATTCTAAGATTCTATTCTCTGATTCACCAGAGCTCAGAGCAAAACTGCCAGAGATCACTCTTCTGAGCTGCTTATACTTCCTGGAAGTAGCAACAAGGAGAGACTGGCAGGTCATACTGACCCTCACCTTGACAACAAATAAATTTTAGAAAAGTAAATAAGAACATCCAAACAAACCCAAAGACAAGGATACCTGTGCTGGTAAAGACCACTGGATTTATTACATACCTATATTAATTGAACTAACTTCTAAAATGGGGAAGTATTTCTACTACTTGAGAAGAAGCATTCTGGAAGAAGTCCATATCAGTTTTGCCACTGATTTCTTTGTTTGATGCTTCCAGAGAGGCCTGGCAGCTGTCCCTGGGAGAATGTGCTGGTAGACATTCAGAAGCCTTTGTGGACATGTCTGCTTCAGGCTGCCAGGTGGGATGTTGCTCCTGTAAGAAGTGTTCACTAGGAAATGCAGTTCTGATGTGGATGCTCAGGTCTGCACATGCACTGCCTCAGCCTGGGATGTGGGCAGGGGGTTATGACTTGAAGGACTTGGGAGAGTCCCGGTGGATCTTTGGCTCCAAAGCAGCACTGAATGAACAGCTGTATGTGGTGTGTTACAGAGGTGCCATATCACAGCCTAATCTCAGCACAAACAAGGCATGAGCTGTATGAGGCTGGAGCAATGTCAGTACGACTGCCAGGATGTGGTGTTGTGTCAACTCAAGGTGAAATGTTCTACATACCACATGGGATTCAAGTGTATTAATGGGTTATGTAACAGTAATTTAGGAATTTACAAATTCACCGAGTGCAAGAGATACTTTCACTGGCCACAAGTGATTTTGCTAGAAACCTTTTAAGGCTTGTGATGCATGCCTGAATTTGCCAACAGCAACAAAAATAAAGGCTGAGTAGTTGAAACGGCCTGTGCAGGCTGCAGTGCAGGCAGCATGTCTCTCACAATGGCTGGTGGTAGCTCTGTGTGGCTGCTTCTGGTCTTCCTCTGTCACTGCCTCTCTGGATGGTCTAATACTGAAGCCAGTGATTGTACTTAGAAAATCCATTTCCACCAGAAGCAAATTTTCTTTTAGGCTTATAGGAAAAAGTATGCACGGTGAATTTACCTTGGACAGCAGAGTTTTCCTGAGTAGGAAGTTGTGCTGCACAACAACTGCTGAAACAAATGAGAGGAATGAGTGCAAGCACTCTAAACAGGAGCGCTGGGGCCTCAGTCTAAGCTGCACGGGGCTGCCACAGGATGGGAGCGGGGGGGGAGGGAGTGGGGGCACGTGCACCATTGTTGCTGTGATATCGGGCAGACGACTGGTCGGCTTGGCAAGGTCGAGGCAGAAAGGTGCTGAGGGGTCTGAACCGTGGAGGGTGAGGAGCCAGGAGATTCAGCGAGGGTAAAGGCTGGGCACAGCAGATGGGAGGCAGAGTCCCGCGGAGGGAGGCCCAGAGCTGCCGGGGTGGGGGCACAGCTCAGGGGTGCTGGTGGCACGGAGCTGAGCCGGGGTAGCCGAGAAGGCCTAGGATGGTGGAATGGAAGGCAGGGGTTGAACCCACAGCATAAGACACCCAAAAGAGCAGGAGGGAGGGCACGCCCTGGGGCGGTGGGGCTGTGCCCCGTGATGGAAGGCTGCGGAGTGGGGCGGGTTCAGTCGGGAGAAGGGGCCGCTCCGGGGTACCCAGGGGTGTAGGAGACACATCGTGCACGCGACGCGCTGTGAGCGCAGGTCAGGAGGGCACGGGGCTGTGCCGGCTGCACCGGCTGGAGCTGGACAAGGCTCCAGCAGCTGCCTCACGCAGCAGCCAGGGTACCCGGCGGGGCAGGGGCCGCCGGGCGCGCGAGAGGCGAGTGCGTAGCAGCCGATGGAGAAGCACAGGGCGCAGCACAGGCTGCTCTCGCGGCGGGACGAAGGCAGCGGGCGCGGGCCGCAGGGCACGGCCCCACCGCCCTCGCGGCCGCCCGCAACAGGTTGCTCCACGCGGCCGCGCCCCCGGGCCGGCCTGTGGCCGCTCCCCCCGCCTCTCCCCGCCCCTCCCGCGGCCGAGGTTCCCTCCCCGCGCCCCGCCGGGGTGCGCGGGGCCGCGCTCTGCCCCCGCTGTAGCCCCGGGCTCGGAGCGGCCGCGCCCCCGCGCTCCCTCCTTCTCTCCCGCTCTCCCGCCCCGCCGCCGCCGCCAGCCCCGGCTGCCCGGCGCAGAAGATGCTGTGGCTCTGCCTGCTCGCCCTGCACGGTAAGAGGGGGCAGCGGGGAAGGCGCCGTCCGGGCGGCGGCGGCGGCGGCACTTAGCCCGCGGTCCCCGCGCACCCCGGCGGGGCCGTGACCGTGACCGGGTTCGCTTTGTCTCCGCAGCTCTCCGGCTGGCCCGGGCCGCGCCGCTCTCTCCTGGGTCCTGCGCCTTTGAGGACAGCGCCTGCGGCTACGAGTGGGACTACGCGCATCTGCCTTGGGCGCTGCACGGCGAAGGTAAGGGCGCTGCGAGCGCGGGCGTGCGGAGCTGCCGAACTTCCCCCGGAGCTCCAGTCCCGCGCTGTGTCACCTCGCACCGGTGCCCGTCGGTGCTGTGTACCTTTCCCCGCTCAGGTTCCGCCACGCAGGTTTCTTTCTACGGGATGCCCCAGAAACCTCCTCCGTATTGCTTTCATTTTCCTTTGGGCAGATCTGCTGTAGGGAATATATGCTTTTCTTAGAAAGGCACTTATCTGTCATATTCCTGCTAAGCAGAATTGCTTTTTCCCTGACAATATTCTGGATCCAACTTGAGAAGTTGATGTGTTTTCAGTGTAGGAGATAGTCTGTGAACAGTATCTTCATGGCATATTCTGTTAAGTCTTATGTTTTATGATACCTACAATTCAGATAGAAACATAGGTGTTTGTGTTTGATAAGCTGTATCACGTTATTAAGACTGACATTCAAAGGAACAAAATTCAGTGATGATATGGAGGTTCCCTGCAACTGTTAACTCCCATTTGCCCAGTTTTAGTGTTAGAGTGAATGTGAATAGAAGAAAAACAAATGTAAATACAACGTAGTTATACGTAGGCATTTTAAAACTATTATTATTTTGGATAGCACTGTGGCCCTAATGTCATTCATACAGTGAAAGTTGTGTTCATGTGATAAAAGGGACTGTGAGATTCAGAAGCATCTAAGCTCCAAAGCAGGCATCAAAAATGGCAACTCGAGTGTGGATACAAAAGAGGCAGAGAGCTTTCATCATTCCTCATCAGTGCACCGTTAAAAACAGGACGATGCAATTCATCATTCCACCTGTCACCCAGCATATAATGAAGCTTATAATGTTTTTAATGAAACAAAAGTAAGCCACCATAACCATTAATTTTCACATTAATCATTAGGGTTTGGGAATGCCCAGAGTACTAAGTTAGAACAGGCTGGGAGAACGTAGTGATTTCTTGTAAAAATGATTTATTCTTCTAATTTATTTAAAGATGCATAGATTCTCCTGTTTTTTTTGAAGATACTGGTGAAAATCTACTGACCGTTTGCACTCCTTGCTGTGCCATGTCGCAGGCTGCCAGGCTGCAGAGCAGCACTTCCCCTCTGTGATTTATGGGCAGCACATGGCAGGAGCACTGATTCACTATCCAGGAACTGTGAGACGCTGTGAGTTACATCTGCAGAAGTGGGCGAGAAAAGCATTGTGCCCATCCATGCCACAGTGCTTCCAGAAACAGGGAAGTTTGATCAGGTTTGAATCAGCAGCAGTTGGTATTCTTTGGCCCTGCAGAGCATTGTTTTAGCTGTAGTTTGCTTCTTGCATGCCAGTGGCTAATACTGCTGATTAGCTTCTGTTGTTGTAGATCTTTCTTTTTCAGAGATATGTAACTACACTGGGAGGGTATGTGGTATACCAACACTCTCAATCAGTGTAGTTCTGTCAGCATTTCCATTATAAGCCCTTTTTTTTTTCTTCCACTGCAGTCTGTAGTTTAGTCAGAGTAAGTCATTCCATACACTTTGTATGCAGGTTAAAAGCCTCTTTGGAAGTGCGAACTGTGAAGCTACATCTAGTTGGCAGTATTTCATCCAAATGAACATGGCATGTGTGCCAAATCCATCTTCTGTAGATGCTCTTTTACTCAGTAAAACTGCTTCTGGTGGTAGTACCAGACTCTGGGATTTGCACGTCAGTGTGTGTGTGTGTGTGTGTGTGTGGTAATTTGCTCGTATAATAGAGGAAATTAAGAATGAGAGTGGCAGCCTATTTTCCACATCTGCATGCACTACTTCAAAATTTATTATTATTCTAAAATGTTATTTGGAATATAGTTGTATCTGACTTGCAGTGTAAGTTATTTTGTCTTATAAATCTCTTGGTAGTGTGGTCTTGTGCCAAACTGTCAAGATGATGTAAATACAAGTAAGACTCTGTCCAGAAATTTCCACTCCATACTTGAAAGTTTTCTGCCCTGTTGCCAAGGAAGCCAGTATCCTCTGAAGGGCCAGATGCAGATAGGAAGTATGAGGTTGAATTTTACTTCTGTTTACAGCTGTGCATACTCACTTTAACTGATAGATTTCTAAGGATCAGATGCTTCTTAAAAATATCTGTGGCTTCTTTTTAGTATTCTGGTAGTACTACAAAAAGAGATATATTGTGTGTTTATACTTTTTATAATTGAAAGGTTTTGATTTTTTTTTTTTTTTTGGCTTATGTTTTGATCCCTGTAATTGGCTGAGGTTTTAGAACATTTTAGTCTGAGTGCAAAAAGACAACCAGAAGAAAACAACACTAACATGGGTAGCTGTTCTGATTTGCTCAAAAGTGCAACAGATGAATTTGTGTGTACAATGGACAGAGTAAGCAACTCTGCAGGCTTCAAGTGCCTTTTTAGTACAGGCAAACCAACATGTTCTACTCTAGATTCAGAGGTATAGGCATTGCTCCCATTCTAGGATGAATATTCCTGCATTCATGAGGCCTCTGAAAAGGAAATCTGTGTAAAAAAAGTCCAGATATGTCGTAAGACAGCTGATGAGAAACTTAGAAAAGAGATATGTATTCATCACTACTGTGGTACTTTAAGACAGCTGAAGATCTTAAATGCTGTATTATTTAGCACTAACATTGGCGGGTAAATTTAGCATGAGTTCATGCTCAGTTATTTTGGGTTATATAGCTTTGCAGATGCCAGTTTCTACAGGAATGTACTTCTGTGTCAGCATTAGAGATGTGTTGTGAATGAAAGACACAGTTAATCTTTATACATAGTGTAAAACTTCATATGATGAGATCTCATGGAATAATCTTGAGGTTTTTTGAAGCAGATCAAATATTATTTCAGGAGGCTCATGTCCTTTGTAAATATAATGACCTTCTTTACTAAGCAGAAGATAACTTACTTTCTTTATACACTAAAGCAAGGAAGATATAGCATTAATAGGCAGTTATCCTGAGCGGTAGACCCACTTGAAGTGAGAGTAAGAAACACTGTCTTCAGTCAGTTGCAGTCATTCTGCGGGGTTGGATTTTTGCCTTTTTTGCTTTCTCAGCCCTGTCCAGCACACTCCTTAACCTGTCTGTAAGAACATCCTGCTCACGACAATATCGTAAATAAGTTTCATTAGACACAATAACTATAGCATACCTGTTTTTGTGACTCTGGAAAACCTGTTAACATTTTTTGCCAAGAATAGCTGCACAGCATTTTGTGTGCCTGTGTTTGTGGGTATCTTTTATTCTCAATCTCTTGTCATTTTAATGGATACCATTTTAATAAAGCAAGAAGTAATGTGCATTTGGGCTGTCAACTCAAATTCCCCCCAGTGAAGTTTGTGCTGCATCTGTTTGCTTGGATTTAAGCATTAGATAAGAAATGTGTTTATTAACCCTGCAAACTATAGGAATTAGTGTTCTTTTATCTTAGCAATGTGCTCTGAAAAGCAGGTGATCTTTGTCAAACGTGCCCATGCACTGCCAGCGTCAGTGAACATGGAGATAATTTAATAGCAGTATCAGTAGATTGTCTCTGTCACCTTTCCTCCTCTGCAGACTGTTGTCAAACAGCATTCAGTATCAACCTATGTGGGTCTCTGAAAGTAATGCCTCAAATTTATTTCCATGGAAACTAGAACAGATACACTAACAGAATTTGATAAATTCTTAGTTATAAAACACTATTTTTCAACATAGACACCACCATGAGCTATACATTTCACCAGCGATGAACAAGAGCCTGCATACTGTGCTCACAAAAATCTGCACCAGCAGAGATGACCCACTGTTTTGCAGCTGCAGTTATGGCACTGTTGCTCAGAAAATGTTGTCCATTTCATCTATCTTTCTTTCACTGGCCCAAACAGGTGGAAGTCAGCAGGTACCAAATCTGGACTATGTGATGGATGGTGTGTGGTAAGGCAGTCCAGCCGAGACTGGCAATATAATCTCTGGTCTTCAAACTGGTAGGTAGCTTAGTGTTACGGTGTTGCAAGAGAAAGGTTCCTCTTCCCTGGCCTGACTCTGGAGGTCTGTGCCTTCAGCTCAGTCAGTGCATGATGTAGCAGTCAGAACTGATGGCTTATTCAGGTAGCAGGAAATCCAGAAAGATCACCCCTTTCCTATCCCAAAAGGCAATGCACATCATTTTACCTGCTGAAGACTTTGATGGATATTTCAGATGTCACCACTTCATGGACTGCTGTTTTGACTCTAGTTCATATTGGTAACACCATATCTCATCACCACTACTGATGCAATGCAGGAAGCTATCACCTTCAGTTTCATATTGGTTCAACAGGTCCTGACAAACTTGTATACAGTGTTCTTTCTCTTCCTGTGTGAGGATTTGTGCAACCCAGTTGATGCAAACTTTGTGATATTTCAGCATTGCTACCCTCATTTTCAACACATTGAGGCTGATCTAATGTTCAGTACATCTCTGTGCACAGTTCTGTGGTTGTAATCTCCACAAATCTGCAATTTGCACAGATGGGCTTATTGAGACACTCTTGATTTAGTGGTGTGATGGCTGTGCATGGCCATCTGGAACATGGCTCGTCTTCCACGTTGCTGTTACCACTGCTCAAACACACCATGCACCACCTCACTGTGCTCACATCCATTGTTTGGTCTCCATAAATGTTCAGCAAGTGTCAGTGAATGTCAGTGGGTGCCATTTTTTCCACATGGAGGAATTCAGTGCCACACCTTTTCTCCATAGACACTCCATGTCCAACTCCATGTCTGTCAGACTGCCCTTCTGCTGTCACCCATCTGTCACACATCAACAAAACATAATGGAATATTGGTCGGAAGGTTCAACTTCTGCTGACTTATCACCAACATTCACTTCTGATGTCGTGGGCAAACATGATAAAATAGGAGGCATTACTTTCAGACCAGTCCTTGTAGAATGAGTTATGTGCCACTGAAATGTTGAAGCTATAACTGCTAGTTGATGCAGCTGTAACACATCTGGCTCTTATGTGCTAAATGCACAATTCTGTGTATTGCTTTCCTTCTAAAATTCTGGGACTTTGTGTAACTCAGTATCTCATGTCTCAATGGATATATTTTTAGTAATGTGTACTTCAGAGTTTTAGAGGAAAGCTTTCTCTTTCTGCAGTGAAAGAAGTCCCATTAAAATTAAAATAAAATAGTTTTCATTCAGAAAAGTGATGTAATAAATCATAGTGTATTTTACAATTGCCTGATTTTCTTCTCCATAAACTGTGCTCATATTTTGCTGGACTACTCCAAGACTCTAATTTTGTGATTTACTCTAAATGGACATCAGTCAGATAATGGTTTATGATAAGCAGATAAACAAACAACATTGAATCTTTTAGCATCACTGGATCACAGAATTATAGAATGGCTTGGATTGGAAGGGAACTTAAATACCATTAGCTCCAAAACCCTGCTGTGGGCAGGTTTATCATCCACCCCATCAGGCTGCCCATGTCCCTATGCAATCTGGCCTTGAATGCCTCCATGGATGGGACACCCATAGTGTCTATCGGCAGCCTGTTCCAGCCTGACCACTCTCTGAGTGAAAAATTCCTCCTAATATCTAATATAAATCTGCCCTCTTTTAGTTTAAAACCATTCCCCCATGTCTTACTGCTATCAGACTGTGTAAAATGTTGGTCTCCTTCCTGTTTGTAAGTTCCCTTTGAGTACTGGAAAGAATCAGTGAGATCTCTCCAGAGCCTTTCCTAGACTACCTCAGCTCCCTTATCTTTTCTTTCAGAGAGAGGTGCTGCAATGTCGGAGAAGGGTCTTTGTGGCCCTTCTTTGGAACTCCTCCAACAGCTCCATGTCTGTTATGTTATTGAGGCCCCATGCTTGGACTCAGTACCCTAATGGGTAGTGATGGGGAGTGATGTTTCCCTTTTTACAGTCACTGGGGACTTTGCTTGACAGACTTTTCAAATATTGAGAGTGGCTTGGCAACCACCTCAGCCAGTTCCTTCAAGACTTTGGGATGCATGTCATCAGGCGCCATAAACTTGTACATGTTCAGTCTTATGTTGCGATCTCCAACTTGTTTTAAATCACTAACGATAGTGGCAGGAAATGAAAGTTTGCCTTTTGGAACATACTTATCATGTTACTTGTCATACTTACCATGTTTAGCATAGTTTAAAATGGTTTTAAAGTAGAACAGAATTTCAAGAGGCAGAATGCTATCCTGGGAGAACAAATAAGTCAGGAACAAGGCTAACAGTGTACAGAACCTCTTATCTAGATGTGGCTTGTCCAGCTGTGCCATTTGATTTAAAACTGACTTCTTTTAATCAGAACTTTGTCATCTTGAATGCCACATCAATAGTGTTATAATATGTGGAGTAATTAAACAGGTAATCAGTAGTGATCCTGTATCTTGCCATTCAGCAAACACAGCATCTGATATGTGCTCTCTCTTGCTCAGTTATAAACCTTTTGGCAGATATATTGGCATATCAGTAGTCTCTGTTTTCTTCACATCTACTGGCAGTACTTTCCTGTATATAGAACAGTATAGAATTTCAAAATGTCTCCGTAAAAGTAATATAGTATTGCTGGCTTTGTAGAACCCTCAGATCATTGAATTAGAGGATGAGACAAGTGTTTGTATGTATTTATGATAACAGTGTAATTGGAAGAAAAGTAGGGGGTAATATAGAGAGATTTGGACAACCTTGTACCTGATCGCAGCAGAACCAAGCTAGCATACCACATGCTAGCTCATTGTCAGAGTTTACTGCTTATAAATCCTCCCTTCTATGGGAGTTATGTGGGTCTTCCCTAAATGTACCCTGGGCATTTGTGCCCTGAGTACCCTAATGCAGAGTGGAAAAGGCATGAGACCGGGCACATGATCTGTTTTACCTTGAGCTCATAATTGAAATGTTTGTCTTTCTGTAAAAAAAAAAAAAAAAAAATGCATTTTGAGTAACAACTCTCCTCAACAGGCAGTCCAAAGGACAAAAAAAAACCAACAAAAACCAACCACCTTTTGGTACACTGTGAGTGTCTTGTACTTATTTCTCCTTTGCCTCTGATGCCATGGCTCCTGTGCATTACATTTTATTACTCAGCTGTGTCTCTTGTGTTTGAGTTAGCTTGCTTTTGTTTTGCAATTTTCTTGTTAAAACTATCAACAGCTTAATAATACTACGTATGCTACTATGTAGGATTCAGCCTTGTCCCAGCCTCACCCTTGTCTTGTTGACATGAGTAGAACATCTGACATTGTGCTTTCCCAAGTATAACTTCCTGTTCTGGGCTTCCAAGTAGACATTTATATTGGATTATGTCTTAATTATGGTGATTAGCTCACTTTTTGCTCAGTTTGTGCAAAAAGATGTCCAAGTTCACATTCATGGAGGGCTTCATCAGCAGCTGGCTCTGCATGAGACTTCTGATAAGTCTTGACTTTCAATTTGCATTGGAGAACAAACAAATTCAAAGTTATTATCGGTGAATCACTGCATGAGAGATGAGTTTCAAAGCATTCCTCCTCGTCCGCAGGGTAGAAATGTCTTCAGAAGTGTATTTTCACTTACAGCTGCTAGTGATTCAGCACTTACAGAATCAACAAACTATTTTAGTGCATTTTACACAGAGCTGTGGAAGATAGAGAGGACAGCTGTTGTAAAATTCTTGTCTGAACGTACCTGTGACTGCTCACAGCAGGCTGGACTTTATTTATCTTGTAGACAACTGACAATAGGTAATTTACCAGAAGAATTTGAACAACCTCTCCAAGAAACAAGCAACTGTGTGAGTGCAAAGAGTGTTTGGGACAGGTGGTGGAGCTTAAAGTAGCTTAATCAAACAAGATGCTCATGTACTACCCCAGAGCAAAACTGATTCTCTCTGGGTAACAAAGTTTTTAATTCTAAGATGAAACAGTTTGTGCTGCTAATGCAGCACCATAAACCACATTTACTGGAAAATGGATTGCAGCTTCACATGTGCCAACTGTGCACATAAACATGAAAATCTAGATATGAATCTGTAGCAACCACTCTATATAAGACTTCAGCTCACACAGACATATCCTGGGCTAGCTTTGAGTTACCATGGAATTGTATGTTTTGGTTGCATTTGTACAACTTCTCCAGAGAAACCACACCTTGCATGAACTGGCAAGATGACCATGCCCCAAATCTGTGTGGAAAGGCTATAGAATCTGAGGCTGCATCAGACAAACATTGAAGCTTTGTGCCTGAAATGACAGCTACTATGGCTGACTGATGGAAAGGATAGGGCCTGAGGTTAGGAGATCTGTCCAGCTTTGTGCTGTTTTGTTCTTCGTTAAGAGGAATTTATCAATAGAAATATACATAGCCAATGTAACTCCAGTCCTCAGAAAGGGCAAGGAGATCTGGTACAGGTCAGTCAACCTCACTTCCATCCCTGAAAAGGTGATGGAACAACTTGTTCTGGATAGCCTCTCCAAGCAGTTTGAAAGAGAAGAAGGTTATCAGAAGTAGTCAACTAGTAGTGGATTAAGCAAGGGGAAATCATGCTTGACCAACCTGTTAGCCTTCTATGATCTAATCACTGCCTGGGTAGATGGGGGGAGAGCAGTGGATGTTGAGTACCTCAACTTTGGCAAAGTGTTTTTCACTGTCTCTCACAACATCCTTGTTATAAAACTTGGAAAGTGTGGGATAGATGACTGGGTGGTGAGATGGACTAAGGACTGGCTGACTGGCAGAGCTGAGAAAGTTGTCATCAGTGGTGCAGAGTCTGGTTGGAGGTTTGTAACTAGTGGTGTTACTCAGGAGTGAGTGCTGGATCTAATTCAGCATCTGCATCCATGGCCTGGATGAAGGGGTAGAGATCAATCTCAGCAAGTTCGCTGATGGCATAAAGCTGGGAGGAATGACTGACACATGGGAAGGCAGTGCTACTATTCAGCAAGACCTGGACATACTGGAGAGTTGGGCAGGGAGGAATCTGATGAGATTTAACAAGAGCAAGTGTAGATTTTTATACCTTGGGAGGAATAACTGCATGCATCAGTACAAGTTAGGGGATGACCTGCTGGAGATGAGCTTTGTGGAGGAGGACTTGAGGGTGGTGGATGATAAGTTGATCATGAACCAGCAGTGTGCCCTTGTGGCCAAGAAAGCCAATGGTATCCCAGAGTAAATTAAAACAAGCAGGCTGAGGGAGACGATCCTCCCTTTTACTCTGCCCTGGTGAGGCCACATTTAGACTACTGTGTCCAGTTCTGGGCTTCCCAGTTCAAAAAAATGGAGTCCAGCAGAAGGCCATAAAGATGAGAAAAGGCCTGGAGCATCTCTGTTATGAGGAAAGGCTGAGTATCCTGGGTCTGTTCAGCCTCAGTAAAAGAAGACTGAGGAGGGGATCTGGTTGATGTTTATAAATAATCTACAGGGAGCTGGGAGGCAAATGGATGAAGCCAGGCTCTTCTTAATAGTGTGTAGTGATAGGACAAGGAGGAATGACCTAAAACTTACTTGTGGAGGAATGTCTTCTTTAAGAATGACAGAGCACTGGAACAGGTTGCACAGAGAGGTTGTGGAGTCTCCTTCCATTGAGAGATTCAAGACCTGTCTGGACACCTACCTGTGCAACCTATTTTAGGGTGCCTGCTTTAGCAGCGGTGTGGGATTTGGTGATCTCTTGAGGTCTCTTCCAATCCCTGTGATTCTGTGATTCTGTAATAATATTTTCAGCTTCTGTTATGGATGGATGTGGACCTTATTGTTGAAGTTGGCTAAAATATCTTTATAAACCTGCAATATCATGTGCTGAAAACAGCTGGAAATATCTTCAATTTTATGGAAAATGAAAGATTTAAAGGATTTGAACTGAGGTTTCTTTCTAGCAATTTCAGGGTATACACAGAGCATGAATTTTTATGTGCAGGCAATGAATGAAACTGCTGACAGGCAGTCTAAGCCACTTTGTGGTCATTGAGCTTACTGCCCTGCATAGGTAATTATCCTGAAAAAGGAGAGCCAGCTGTGTGCCAGTTTGTTTTTCTGAGGGAAGTGGAAGAATAACTGTCTATTTCTACAATAAATTATGGAGTGTGGGTCAAGATCTGTACTGAGTTCAGAAAAAAAGTTCATGCTTACATGGAAGGGTGACCACAGATGTCTAAGAAGCATTTTTGCTAGTAAAAATATCTTATTTGTTCACTTTGTGTATCAGGCTCTTGCAGAGTTGTAGAAGAATCAGCCTGAAAATGTCCTTATAATCTTATATAGAATGTTATGAATTGTAGAATCACAGAATCCATATAGTTGGAAGGAACTTTTGAATGACTCTACATCTGGACACAGTACTCCAGGTGAGGACTCAGCAGTGCAGAGTAGAGTACCTCACCTCCTGCTGGTTATGCATCTTTTGATGCAGCTGAGGATATGGTTTGCTTTCTGAGCTGTGAAGGCACATTGCTGACTCATGTCCAGCTTGCCATCCACCAGTACCCCAGATCGCATTTAGCAGGTCTGGCCTCAACGCACATGTAAGACCTTGCATTTAGTTTTGTTGAATGTTATGAGGTTCATCTTGACCTCTGCTCAGGCTATCTAGTCTGTCTGAATGGCATCCTATCCCTCAGGCATGTTGATCACAGCATGCAGCTTGATGTCATCTGCAAAACTGCTGAAGGTGTACTGGACCCCTCTGTCAGTGTCACTGATGTAGATACTGAAGAGTTATAGGTCCCAGCACTGACTTCTAAGGGACACCACTATTCACTGATCTCCATCCAGACATCGAACTGTTGACTGCCACTCTGGGTTCTGCAGCCACTTCTTCATCCAGAACCATGGAGATGTGGCAGTAAGGGACATGGCTCAATGGGACCTGTGGGATGGATTGGGGTTGGACTTGGTAATCTCATAGGTCTTTTCCAATCTTAACAATTCTATGATGATATGATATCTTCACAATTTGTAGAGAAGGATGTTGTGGGGTACAGTGTTAAAGACCTTACTGAAGTATGACATCAGAGATTCTTCCCTTGTTCATTGATAGAGTTACACCATCTTAGAAGGCAGGTAGGTTGGTAAGGCAGGTCTTGCACTTGGTGAAAACATGCTGCTTCTCCTGTATCATCTGTCTTCCTGTCTTCTGTATGCCTTAACATGGCTTTCAGAAGGATCTGCTCCACAATCTTTCCCAGCACAAAAGGGAGACTGACAGGTAGATATTTCCTAGGGACGTCCTTTTTACCCTTCTTAAAAATAGGTGTTGCCTTTTTTCCAGTCACCAGGGACTTTACTGGACTGCTATGACTTCTCAAGTATCATTGAGAGTCTTGGGGACTGTAACAGCCACTTTGCTTAGGACTCTGGGATGCATCTCATTCGGACCCATAGGCTTGTCAATATTCAGATTCTCCAGCTGGTCACAAACATGATTTTTGCTCAGTGGAAGGGATGTTGCTTCCCCAGTCCTGTCTTTCTGAACCAAACTTTTGAGGACTGTGTGACAAGCAGTTATCAGAGAAGATTGAGGCAAAAAAATTGTTGGATACCTCAGCCTTCTCCTTGTCTGTTGTTGCCAGCTTGCCTGTGTCACTCACTAGGGGGGATAAAGTGGAATCTTTGAAAGCTTCTTGCATTCCCCTTCCTTTATATATTTTTTTATAGTAGTGTCACTGTATGACCATGCTAAGACCTTTCATCCTTAGCCGCCATTTGCAAGAGCAGTACAGGCCACACTATGATTAGTTGGCTGACTAATTAGTTGATTAATTAAATTAGTTGCATTTATCAAACAGGATCAAGAATCCTAAATCTCAAGAGTATGTGCTTAAAAAGAAGGAGAAATTCACCTTTAATCTTTCAAGTTTTACTTATTAATATAACTTTGTAACAGTTATATTAATAACAGTTATATTAATTAACAGCATTGTAGCAGAAGGTCAAATAAAAGGTCAGTCTAGTCATCTATGTAACTTCATATGGTACTTTGATTGTTTAGAAGTCTCTGTATCAGTTAAAAATATTTTATCACTTTCCTTTAAGAAAGTGGGCATCTTTTGCCTTGTTTCTCCTCATGGTTCTAGTCACCAAATATTCAAGACCTTACTTGTACGATAATAAAGCCAAACATTCCTCAAATATTATATAATAATTAGTGTCTGGCACC
Source organism: Lagopus leucura (assembly GCF_019238085.1). Lineage (NCBI taxonomy): Eukaryota > Metazoa > Chordata > Aves > Galliformes > Phasianidae > Lagopus > Lagopus leucura. Next base: position 7,281,102 of record NW_024962272.1, read on the forward strand.
GTAAAAATACTTTTTGCTAAACAGATTGTTTCTTCTATACTATGCAGCTGTTCTTGCAGCATGTTTTCTTTTGGCAGAGATGGTTCAAGAAGAATTTATTAGACAACTCCAGTAGTCTGGGTAATTGTGTTGGTGTACTTTGAAAGTTGTTTTAAATAGAGGTAATCTCTGATAAAGTATGAGCTGTGTGTTACTAATGCATTGCTCTGTTCTGAAAGCTTTATGAGTCCTCATATGGAAAGGTCCATGAGTCAGAGTAACTAGATTTCTGTGTGAAATATCAATCAAAGTCTTAGGCCTAACACAGACTTCACAGTTCTCAATTAGTGAACCATTAAAATACTTTAAGAGACACTGCTCTGGCTGTATGCATTTCTTCACATTTGCTGGACTGTTACACAGTATTTCATACAAAAAATGTCAGAAGAACTTCAGAAATGTAGTTCATCTTTTTGAAAGGGTAGATAATAGCAGGACAACGGGAAATGGTTTTAAGTTGAAGGAGGGAAGATTTAGGTTGGATGTCAGGGGGAAGTTCTTTACAGAGAGAGTGGTGAGGTGCTGGAACAGGCTGCCCAGAGAAGCTGTGGATGCCCCATCCCTGGAGGTGTTCTGGACCAGATAGGATGGGGCCCTGGGCAGCCTGGTCTGGTATTAAATGGGGAGGTTGGTGGCCCTGCTTGTGGTGGGAATGCTGGAGCTTGATGACCCTTAAGGTCCCTACCAACCCAAGCTATTTTATGTTTCCATGATTCTATGAAAGGGAAGTGCAGATTTTAGGTGTTGTATTGCCAAACTATAGTGAATTTTCCAAGGAAGTAATTTTTTTTTATTTTTATTTATTTTTTTTTTTTTTGGTGTTACATCATATAAACTGATTGAAACTGTTCTGAGGGAGTGATTGCTGCTTTGTCTAGCACTCAAGTTAGACAAAAGTCAAAGTAGATTTTGGTGTGATAACAGAGTGAATGCTGCTGCATTCAGTTTTGAATCAGATGCAAACAATGTCTGGAAGTTAAAAGGGCCAGACAGCCCTTCTATTTTCTCTGTGAATGAGTATTTCACTGTTCTCTGATAACAACATTAAAGGTCATATTTTAATACATTTTAAGAACCAATTTCAGATTAACTTTTAGAAAACTTAGGGAACTTATTAATGATGAGCAGATCAGACGTAGAGATGAATTAACTCAGTGTCCATTGTCACTCTCTGATTAATTTGTAGATCTTCTGAGGAAAATGTATCTCCTTTTATTGGCCAATTCTACAGTTGCTGAACCACGTTTCATTCAGGCTGAAATATGCTTTTTTTTTCACAGTTCAGAAGCTGTAATGAACATGACCTGAGAAACCCACTGAAGAACATTGTTGTCAGGAGGTGGAACATTACGTTCTGTAATGCAGGACTCAGAAATATGAGAAGGATGCAAACATCATTGTATTCATTGGGATTTTACGTCTGTCTCCTCACTCCAGTAGCAGATGATGAGGTTCATGCCTCACCATGAGAACCAAGGCTAGCCTCAAGTTCGTATTGGTAGCCATAAGGAAAAGTCACTGTTGAGTTAAAGTCTTCAAAGGTTACTGCAAGGCTTGCAAGCACTGGGTAGTCCTTTGGGAGAAGAGTTCATGTTTTTTGTGCTGTGGTAAACTGAAGTATGCTAATTGTTTTCCAGTGTGTTGCAAAAAAATCATGAGGTTTTCTGGGCATAGTCTGAGAGTAGTAGGGTAGAAGGAAGTCATAAAACCAGGGTCTGTAATGGGAGGGACACAAATTCTTAATTGCATGAGGTAGGGAGAAGTCAGGTCTGAGAACAACTTTGGGAAAGTCAAATGGATATTGCATATTTTTCTATGGTAGTGTGTCTATCATGTTGTACTATTAAACATCACAGGAGTCTCGTCCCCTCAGAGGAGAGAACATGCAATCAGCTTATCAGAGTTGAAACCAATGAGTTCTGCCTTAGTTTTTCCATTCTTCATATTTTTTTGCAAGAAGATGATAATTTAGTCTGTGGCATATTTTCTTTGGAAATCAGTAATGCTGACTTTTTTGGGAAGTTATAAATGATATTCTGACTTTTCCTGGACTTTGTTTCCTGTTTTGGATGCTGGCAGATCTTGGATGGCACAGCTTGTTTGCACTGACTGGATATAATAGTATCCCAGCTAGAAAATTTTGTCCTGCATTTAGATTTTTCATATGCTTTTTGTGTTTCAGAAATTTCTTGATTTTGTTAAGTTCATATACATACACATGAGTACAGTGTTTGGTGTTAAAGGCTTTTTGTAGAACGTCTGAATGAAAGAAAATACCAAAGGAAAAGACAGTAGGAAAAACTGCTTTACTTTCCTTAAAGAAAGAGGCATTTCTCTTCTCACAAGAGAGGATATAATTAATGAGCTTAATCAATGGGTTCTGTATTTAAAAAATCGTTCTGAAGCAGCAGTGATTATTATTACTGTTTTTATTACCACTGATATTTGCAAGACTGTATTCTCAGAGGTGTAGTTACAGGGAAAGCAACAAGAGCTGCAGCCAAGGTGTGGGTGATGTAGAAATATGTAAATATGCCTTGTGGCATGGCTGCTGCAAATGGATGAGAAAAATGGCCAAACACACACTTTACAACTGCTTTCAAAGAGGAAAACAGATAATTTGTCTCATTGGTGTACTAAGGCACCTTAGTTTCAAACAGTTTAGAAATAGGAAGTCTTGGCTTCTCTTGCTGGAAAACTAACTGGAAACTTAGTTGCTGAAGCTATGGCATTATAAGCAGTGAGAAACTGTTAAACAAAGAAAGAAGGCTTCTAGTCTGATTGCAATTCTTTTTGAATACTTTCAACACCTATTTACATTTCATGCATCTGGAAGTTCTGAAGGTTTTTATTTTATTTTATTGTTGCTGTTTGACTTTAAATTGCTGTAAGTTCTTCATAGAGAAACTTGTGAATATGAGTTGGGTGAGCATGGTGGATTGAAAACTGAATTTACAAGCTCAGAGGGTGGTGATCAGTGAGTGGCACAAAGACCAGATGGAGGCCAGTAACCAGCACTGATCACAAGGGGTCAATTCTCAGACTGACTGTCTGACATCTTTACTAATTATCTGTGTTGGATGGGACAGAGTGCACCCTGAGCAACTTTGCTGATTGCACAAAACTGGGGGGAATGTCTGATGTGCCAGAGAGTCATGCTGCTATCCAGAAGGAACTCAACAGGCTAGAAAAATGGGCTGACAATAAGCTCACGCAGTTCGACAAGGGAAAAACTTCATGCACCTGGGAATGAGCAACCTTGGCCACCTATACAAACTGGAGGCTAACCAGCTGGAAGGCTGCGTTGCAGAAAAGGTCTTTGGAGTCCTGCTGTACACCGAGTAAAGCACAAGTCAGCAGTGTGTCCTTGTGGCCAGTGGCATTCTGGTGTGCAGTTGGTGAAATGCTGACAGGATACAGAGGAAGGTGGTAGACCCAGTGCCAGTGAGGCTGCAGCTGCAGTACTGTAATCCAGTTCTGGGCTCCCTGACACAAGATAGACATGAACACACTAGAGAGAATCCAATGAAGGGCCACAGAGATGAAGAAAACACGGGAATGTCTCCCCTGTGAGCAAAGCTTGAGACACATGGGAATTTTCATCCCTCAGAAATAAAAACTGAGGTGCCTCTCCAGAAAACAGAGCTAGGTACTTTCTAGTGGTGCCCAGGAATGGGACACAGTGGACATAAACTGAAACATGAAAGCTTTTATCTGAACGCCAGGAAACACTTTTGTGCTGTGCAGGTGACAGAGCACTAGAACACTCTGTTCAGTGAGGTTATGCAGTCTGCTCCTAGGAGATCTTTAAAGGCTGCCTGGACCAGTGTCTGGGCAGCCTGCTCCAGGTGTCTTGGTTGAGCAGTGGGATTGGTCCAGATAGACCCGAAGTTCCTTGCCATCCTTAGTCATTTTGTGACTCTCTGATGTCTTCACTTTGTTTGAGTGCCTTGCTGCAGTAGTACCTTATAGAGGTCTCACACACAGAAATGAGAGAATTTCTGATTGTTTGAAAGGTAACAAACAGAATAAATAATGAAAAAATGCTGGCTCGTATCAGAAATAGTGCTGCCAGCAGGAGCAGGGATGTGATCAACCCCTGCACTTAGCTCTGGTGAGGCTGCACTTCGAATACTGTATTTGGTTTTGGGCCCCTCACTACAAGACATCGCCCTACAGTGTGTCCGGAGAGAGGCGACAAAGCTGGTGAGGGGTGTGAAGCACAAGTCTTATGGGGAGTGGCTGAGGGAGCTGGGATTGTTCAGTATGGAGAAGAAGCTCCAGGAAGACTTATCACTCTACAACTCCCTGAAAGGAGGTTGTGATGAAGTGGAAGTTTGGCCTCTTCTTCTGCGTAACTAGTGATAGAACTAGAGGGAATGGCCTGAAGTTGCTCAGGGAAGATTCAGGTTGGATGTTAGGAAAAAATTTATTCTCCAAGAGGGTGGTCAGGTGCTGGAATGGGCTGCACAGAGAGATGATTGAATCACCGTGCCTGGAGGTTTTCAAGAAAAACGTTCTCAAGAAAAACGATTAGATGTTATACTGAGGGATGTCGTTTATTGGTGGTAGGTGGACGGTTGGACAGGATGATCTTGGAGGTTCTTCCCAACTTTGGTGATTCTGTGATTCTGTGATTCTGCCCGAGTCCATGTATGCATACATGTGTACAGACTGCACCCTCATTCAAAAGAGAAAATAAATGTTTTTTCAGGAACCACACTGGATAGAGGATCTCTTGATTGTCAGATATGGAGAATCTGTTCCTTACTTTTTTTCAGGTATGCCTGCTGCGTAGCTAAGATTTTCTAAAGATCATGTCTGAAAGATTTAATGGGAAACAAACTAAGTTGCAGTGTACTCTGATGCATTCCTCAGGAGGGTCTATTCTTCATAATTTTCTATTTTTTAGTAATTTCCATTTGAGGTTTTCTTGATCTTTGGCATGTGCTATTTTATATGTGGTTGTTATGCAGAGGAAGCTTAGGCAAAACATTTTGTCTGCATCTAATCAGTCTTGGCAGATATTTCTGAAAATGAATCTTCTTGTCTGAAAGTGCCATCTTGTAGCTGTTTAGTCAAAGTGAATTGAGTTCGTTTAAGGCCAAGGGACAGTAATTGGCATAAAAATTTTATGTAGTCATCAGGGCAGCAGATGAATTAATGGGTATGGGCTCTGGGTTGCTCTCAGAAGATCAAGATATGTTTAGGCAAGTGACAAAGCAGATGTAGCTGTGCTGTCTGCCTTGCATCTACTGTGTAAATATAGGCTTTTGTTCTCCAAGGCTTTCTATTCCCTTCATTTATCAGTATTTACTCATTATCAATATTTATTATTATTGTCTGTTCTTACTGTGTATGTTTTCACCTTCCCCATGTGCCAGATGCCTTGCAAACAGAGAAATCTATTTCCTGCTGTAAACATGTACAGATGTGTGGCTAGAAGTCACAAAAACTTAAATTTTTAAAGTAGGTGCTGTAACCAAAAGACTGAGGGCTTAAAGACACATTTCCATGTGTCAAGCCGTGCTTCACAAACTTAGTGTCTTAAATTTTTCTGTGAAATCCAAGGAAGATCATAGCTGATTATCCAAGCTAAGGAAGCTCTGTCCTTGGAGATGTTCAAGGCCAGGTTAGATGGGTCCCTGGGCAACATGGTTTAGGCAGAGAGATTGGAGCTAGATGGTTCATTAAGGTCCCTTCCTTAGCCATTCTGTGAGTATGTGAATAGATTGTATACGTGATTCTGATCATCCTGATATCATATATAATATATATAATCTTACCCTCTGACATTCTATTACAGAGCCTTATCCATTTGGTGCCACTCTTAAGAGTCCAGTAGGGAAATTATTCAGAATAGCAGGAAAGGGAGCAAAAAAATGTGGAATTTTTAGTACTGCTCAGTTTTTGGGCGGTAGGAGTATACTTCCATAGCTGTGAACAAATTTGAGCCTGCTGAGCAAGCATGGGATCAATGGTTATGGTCTTCCAAAGTGTAATTTCATTTGTAGTTGTTTTAATTTCTAAGTGTTTATAAGAGGAGGTAAAGGTTGCCTTGAGTTACTGTACATAGATAAATGCAAACTCTGAATACAAGCATGTAGGCACCAAGATTTTTAATATACGTCTAATATAGCAACAAAGAATATGTTTAAGAAATTCAATTTACTTGAAAATTTTACCACAGAGACCTATTCTTTGGAGATATGAAAAGGTCTAGGACATATAAAATGATCACTCTGTTGACCTGAGAAATAAACAGTTTGTTTTCAGGTGTGTATCAGAACTGGCTTGCTTAGTGTCTGAATCAGCAGTTGCATATTCAGCTTCATGATACTTACTGCTAGCAAACCATTTATTAAGATATTCGTATACATCCTTTAAAATTTACATGTAACTATATGAATGCTTCATTTTAAGTTGTTGCTTTAGTATTTCAAATAGGATGACTCATGGCATTTGAAACATACATCCATGGCTAGGCAGTGCTATTCAAAGCTGTTGCTTGTATTAAGATTAGTTAATGTTTAGTAACAAGCAGAAAGTGTCCAAATCCATTAATCTTTACTAGTTCTTATCTAGTCATTGCTTTGCATTTTAATCCTTGAGGCCTTTTGCAGAGGGTTTTGTTTCCTGGCCAAGAATATTCTTGTGTGCTTAAGTGGAAACATGAGAGAATTTATATCAATACCAGATTGTTCTCTAAATATAGCCACTTCTAGCACTTATTTTAAACTAAGTGTCAAACTGGAGAGTTATTAGGGCAGTAACTATAGTTTGTTTGACAAAGAAGAACTTTGCACAGTGAAGTTGTCATATATGGAAATAAGATGAGTGGTATGTGTAGCTTGGACCATCACATGTAGGTAAAAAGTAATCAGTGTTTGTTTTTATGTGAAAAAGCACTCATGAATTTGGAATAGACTTCACAGATAGTGGGTACTGAAGCCAAAAACAGATACATGCTCAATCACCCTTTACTAGCGGAGTACTTCAGAGAGTTTCTTCTCCCTGTGCTGGGTCAGCTAAGCTGTTGGTTAGCCTTTCCAAATTGTTCAGTTTTTGTGGTATTTGTTTTTGACACATCATTTTTGTTTTTCTGTTTTGTTACGCATCTAACAAGGAATTTTACTGCCTCTATTCTTAGTCAAAGTGCCAGTTACTCCACTTACTCTTGAGATAAATTTGCTATTACTAAGAGAAAGTGGGAGAGATGGAGAGCTCAAGCTAAAACCCAGAATGGTGGAAGTTTCAGCCTAAGTCAATGGTTTGAAAATATATTATTCCATGGAAAGAACACAAAACCTAAATCTTTGAAACATGCTGGAAAATGGAATCATAGAATCATAGAATCATAGAATCACTGAGGTTGGAAAAGACCTAAAAGATCACCCAGTCCAACCGTTCACCTATTCCCAATAGCTCCTACTAAACCATGTCCCTCAACACAACATCCAGTCTTTCCTTGAACACCCCCAGGGTCGGTGACTCCACCACCTCTCTGGGCAGTCCATTCCAGTGCCTGACCACCCTTTCTGAAAAGTAATACTTCCTCATGTCCAGCCTGAATCTCCCCTGCCGTAGCTTGAAACCATTCCCCCTGGTCCTATCACTAATGACACGAGAGAAGAGGCCGACCCCCAGCTCACTACAACCTCCCTTCAGGAAGTTATAGAGAGCAATGAGGTCTCCCCTGAGCCTCCTCTTCTCCAGGCTGAACATTCCCAGCTCCTTCAGCCTCTCCTCATATGGCCTGTGTTCCAGACCCCTCACCAGCTTTGTTGCCCTCCTTTGAACACGTTCCAGGGCCTCAATATCTTTCTTGCAGTGAGGGGCCCAAAACTGGACACAGTACTCGAGGTGCGGCCTCACGAGTGCTGAATATAGGGGAAATCACTGCCTGCTGGACAACTGCACTATCTGAGGCTCACTCTTGAGGCCTTTCCTAACTGGTGATTGTATCATCCTACTTCGTACAGCCTTTGTATGACCTGAATTGTACTACAAGAAAGAGGAGAAATTATGCTTATAATAATGCTTTGCTCTAGGCTGATAGATAAAGGTAGTCTGCCAGATCTTCTGTACCTGTATGGTGGGACTGGGTGGAGTCTGTTCCATCTAAACAGTTTGCTGGTTGCTTTTTACTCATATTGCTGAGGAGGCTGCATGACATGCATGGCAAACCTGCTGCGGGGTTTCCATTAGTGCTGCTGTGGTCACTGTTATCCATTGGGCTACATAAAGGCTACAGAAAGCAGCCAGGCAGAGACACTGATGAGATCTAGATCAGAGTAAATACATTAAGAGGGATGCAGAAGAAAAGGTTCAAGTTGAAAAGGCATTGGTAGCCACTCTGCAGTTTATATACTTATCTACAAACACAGCTCTATTCTTCAGTATGTTTAGCTCCTTCAACATGTTATGGATGTGAACTGCCAAACAACAGACCTTAAAATTTTATTAGAAAGTTCAGAGAATTTTATAAATTATTACGTGCCAAGTGCTATATCCCAGCTGCACCTGCTACCCTGATAATACAGCCTGGTGTCAGCAAGGTATGCAAGCCTGCATAACCAAAGAGCAATAAGAGAAAGGGATGGACATGCTCTATGACAATTTCAGTAAGCTTCAGAAACAAGTGTGAAATGAGATGTTAAGGTCCCAACTGTTATTCCGATGGTGAGAACATTAACTCATTTACTGTTCAGATTCAAATCAAACTGATTAGATAATTATTACTCCAAACAATCAACTGCAGTTTTCTGTGATCACGTGTATTTTTAGTTGTAAACTAAAATTCATTAACTTAATTGATTTTTAAATGCCAACTGTAATAAAATACTCTGTTTCAGTTGCTGTTTTCTCCTATCTTGCCAATTTATTCTGCAATTGCATTCATATTTAATTTCAAAGATTGTACTCAATATGTGAGATTTTTCAGAGGTTATCTAAAGCCTAAGACTTACCTTGACTAGACTCTTTATTTTATATTTTTATATTCAGTTATAGAATAGAATCATAGAATCATTAAGGCTGGAGAAGACCAATAAGATTAGCTAATCCGGTCAGCAAGGCATCACCACTGTGTCCACTAAATGATGTCCATCAGTGCCACATATATCGTTTTCTTGAAAACCTCCAGGCATGGTGAACCCTACTGGCTCCCTGGGCAGCCTTTTCCAATGCTTGACCACTCTTTCAGAGGAAAAAAAAATTCCTAATACATGGCTTGAACTTCCCCTGGAGCAACTTAGGGGCATTACCTCTCATTCTTAAGCTAGTTGTTCAGGAGAAGCAGACGACCCTCACCTCACTGTATCCTCCTTTCAGGGAGTTGTAGGGAGTGACAAGGTTCTCCCTGAGCTTCCTCTTCTCTGGGCTGAACAACCCCCGTTCCCTCAGCTGCTCTTCATAAGACTTGTGTCCAAAGCCTTCCCTAGATTTGTTGCACTTCTCTGGACACTCTCTGTGGACTCGATGTCTTTCAGGTAGTGAGGGGCCCAAGACTGAAAGCAGTAATGAAGGTGCGGCCTCACTAGATCTGAGTACAGGGCAGTGATCACCTCCCTGCTCGTGCTGGCTACACTATTTTTAATACAAGCCAGGATGCCGCTGGCTTTCTTCACCATCAGCACTCTGCTGGCTCACATTCAGGCAGCTGTCAGCTAGCATACCCAGGTCCTTTTCCTCTGCACAGTTTTCCAGCCACACTGTCCTAAGCCTGTTGCATTGTCTGGAGTTGTTGTGACCAAAGTGCAGGACTCAGACTTGGTCTCACTGAACCTCGTACAGTTGGCTCCAGCCCATCAATCCAGCCTGTCCTGGTGCCTTTGACACTTCCCCTTACCATGGTGTCATCTGCAAACTTACTGAGGGTGTACTCAATCCCCTGTCCAGATCATCAATAAAGATATCGCAAAGGACTGCCCCAATACTGATCCCTGGGGAGCACCTCTTGTGACCAGCCAGCAACTGAATTTAACTCCATCTGCCTCCACTCTCTGGGCCCAGCCGTCCAGCCAGTGTTTTACCATCAAAGACCTGTCCATGCCATGGACTTCCAGCTTCTCCAGGGGCGTGCTGCTGTGTTTCTTTCATAGCTGTCAAAGAAATATACCACCACAGTTCTGTTTGATAAGTACAGTTTGATTGCAGTGGAAATTGCTTTCAGTTTTTTTTCACACCTCATTACTAGGATTGTTGTCTGTTTGCATGGTCTGTTGGCTAGGTTTCCATATTTTACTGCCAACAGTTGTAATTTTATGGTAGCACTTGTTCCCATGCACAATATAAAAACTGGTATCAAAGTTTTAACTTTCCTGAAGCAGAAAGTAAACTTCACCTTTTTAGTTAATGTTTATTAAAAGGCTGCCCTGAAGATAAATTCTAGCAGCTGACTTTGCCTGAGCTGCTGTAGAGGGGCATTCAAGAATGTGAGATGTGATTTGGTTTGAAAATTCATCATTGCTTCTGCAGGAGAAAAAATATGATAATATTAACGATAATATTAAGCAGTACCCTATTTTGTTAATCTGAAGTGGTATAACCAGGAACTCACTCTTTAACTCCATCAACGAAGGCAAAAATCTTAAAAACGTGTTCCACATTTGCTTTTTTATAAGGAGAACTTTTCAGACTATTTCATTGTCCCATCGAAGTTCCACATACTTTTTTCCCTAAAAGTAAGTGATGTAAATTTCAGAGGAAATATGTACATAGTAGAAACAGGAATTTTGGTGTGAGGAATTTTGTTTCTTCTGGAGCTTCAGCAGACCAGTGATCAACCTAATGGAAAAGGCTTCATTTATGCAAAGCCAGATCACACCAGCAGCAGCAGGCTTGCTCACTATCTCCTATAGATGTGTGCCTGCTGGGAAATGCCATCATCAGCTGTAGCAACCACATAAATTAGTCGTTAGGGAATGCATGCGTCTGCCTCAGATCCTGCACTGGTGGACTCCTTTCCTGTCTGTATTCCTGGGCGTGCCAACTGCTGTTTGTGACACATTTCCTCAGTGCCAAAGAAGAGGCATTAAAGGTATGGAATGTTTGGGTAGCTGCCTGCCTCCACTCTGCCCCTGACCTGCATACTTGCAGACCTCTTTGCTGTAAAATTATTTTTCACAGAATCATAGAATCTTAATATCTAGTCCAAGCAGCTTCTTAGTATCTAGTCTGAATCTACCCTCTTGGAGTTTAAAGTGATTTCCCCTCATTGTGTAGCTACCTGCCCATATAAAAAGTCCCTCCCCAGCTTTCCTGTCAGCCCCCTTCAGGTACAGGAAGGCCACTTTAAGGTCTCTTGGGAGCCTTGTCATCTCAAGGCTCAAGAATCCCAGCTCTCTCCACCTGCCCTTGTAGCGGAGGTGCTCCAGTCCTCTGATCATCTTTGCGGCCTTCCTCTGGACCTCTGGACCTGCTCCAACAGCTCCATGGCCTTCCTGAATTGCGGGCTCCAGAACTGGACACAGTAATCCAGATGGGGTGTCATGAGAGCAGAGTTGAGGGCACTCTGGCTAACTGTCACAGCTTAATGGGAGACATAATTTGGCTTGTATTAATAGTTTCTATTCAGTGGTCTATTGGCCCTTGGGCCATAATTACATGAAACTATAAGTTAATATCTTTACCATTCCACTCTCATTACCTGATGCAGAATTTAAGCCTTTGTGTCTTAATGACCTGTGTAAGGAAATATAAGGAAGTACTCACAGGTTCTCTCATGAAGTTGTTGTGTGATGGCTGAGTTATTTATATCTGTTTTCACTGAGGCACTGTGGGTTTCATTTTCTCCTAATGCTTGGCAAAGAGATGAAGAGGAGGAAGACAGGTTTAGAATTCCTTGTATGCTTCCCCTGTTGAGCCAGTTTGCTTCCTCCTGAAAAAGCCTGCTTCATGGTATGGGAACAGCTGGAAAGCAGAGTTGCCTTCCTCCCCAGAGGATCGCAGGGACAACCATGAGTATTCCTTCAAGCCATTTTCCTCGTTGTTAATAGTCCTATCCTGTGTATCTGTGATGCAAAGAGTCTGAGGCATAACAAAGAAACTTTTTTTTCAACTGTAAATATATTGCAGATTCTGATTCTGCTTTCCAAAGTAGCTGTTGAAAATCGTATGAAAATAAATTCAGGTGTAAAAGGAAATAGACCACTTTTAAAAGCAAGGAAGTGGTCACATGTATGAGTATACTAGTGTGTATGAGGATGTGTCTGTTGTGGGAGCATGTGTGGGGATGTGTGCATGCATGCATGCATGCATGTATGAGTGTGCTACATTCCTTGCTCTCTGAAGTGTTTTATGCATTTTTTTTCTTTCTTAAAAATTGAACATACACTACAGAAAAATTAGTTAACTATTTACATAATATACTTTATTCAGTTCCCCCCTTTTCTTTAGCATTTTTTGCACTGGAAAAGTCAATACAGCAAAGTGATGATTTGCGGTAGTTTTATGAAATAACACTAACCTAAATCTTGAAGATTTTTTGGCCTTACATCTGTCAAGTGTTGGATCAGCTTGTACCAGCCTCTCTGTAGTTTTAGAGACCAGATGTGTGTGAGTGAGACCTTGTGCTTTCCTCCTTCAGAGCACTCTACCTACAGGAATAGTGGCTCAGTGCTTGGGGTTACTTCAGTATCACACATTGAAAAGTTGGCTTTTTTTTTTCCAAGTTCCCAACAGTCATAAATATTTTCCTTGTTTTCCATGATAAAACTTGGCAAGTAGCTGTTCTTGTGGTCTTGTTTAATCTCAGCTTTTGAGGTTTGAAGGAGCAGCAGAGGGAGTTACTCCTTTCGTGTGTGGAAATGGATCTTTTCTCTCCCTCTACCATAAAGCAAGAATGAGCAGAGTGTAAGGAAGTTGCACTCATAATGTGTTGACAAAGATCTCTAATACGTGAGTTGTGGACAAGCTGTCAGTGCTATTTGGGCTTACAGCTTGGAGCAGCGACTGGAAAAGACAATTCTACAACTTCTCTTTTGAGAGATGGCGTGCAGTAGGGATCTTCATATATGTGAAACTTGAATATGAAATTAGGATTCAAAGTTCAAATGGCAAATGTAGATTTTTTCTGTAAACAGCCTTGTCTGCAGGCTGCATATTTCTGATGCTGCAGGGCAAGAGGCAAAACCTCTTTCCCTTTCGGGATCAGATGCTGGGATAGTTTGAGACTTGAAAATCTGTTTCTTGACACCAGAAACAAAGCAGTGAGTCACTGTCAGTGACCAGCCAGACACACCAGAGCTCTATCCGGCGTTGTCAAGTGCAGAAGGCAGTGTATTGGAGCACTCGCATGTAACAGACTCTTGGCTTCACTTTCCCCCGGCAGGCTGCATGTTTGCAGAAAATACTTTTCCAGTACTGGATTCACTGTTCCTGGGGAGACTGTAAAAATAAAGAAAATGCTTTGGGATCAATGATGACTGTGTTCATTTACACTTTATGAAATTCTCTAACACCTTCAAATGTTCCAATCTCTGCCTCATCTCAAATAACTTCTGAAATGCGTTTTATGGCAAAAACTCAGGAACCGGCTTTCTCAAGAGAAACTGCACTGCGAGCTGCTTTTAAAAAGACCACACAAAACTTGGCACACTGAGCAAAGTTATTTTTGCAGTTTGTTATCGACGTAGTTTTATTTTGTTTTAGAATGCATACATAGCACATGCTGCTAAATTGGGTGCTCATCTGTTGATACAGTTAATACTACAACCAGCTCAGCAAGGCCTACAGCAAGCCTGAAAAATGGCTGAGATTGAGAGGGCACAGGGTAAGTATCTAAATGTGCTTGTTTTGCACCTAGTTCTTCCCCAGTTGTCCATCTGTGGCAGCTGTGAAGTGCCAACACCAGGCTGGGAAGATAGAGGGTCAAATCTGTTGTAGTCCTTTGAGGCTGTTTTATTACTTTTTGAGCTATAAGTTAATGCACATGCAAGAGAACTGCTCCAGTTCTGTGCATAGTGTTCAGTACCCATGAGGTTTGGCAGCACAAGTGTACTAAGGTAAATTCATCTGAATGGAGTTTTATGGATCGCCTCAACTTTGTTAATGCCTGTGTGATTACCCAAGGCTATCTAAGATGTAAAGTAGGTAGAATGAGGCTTAATAAGCTACTAATAGTCTGACAGGGGAAAAAAAATATAATAACCCACAAACTTCAGTACGTTGGAAAGTCTTGCCAAACCTTTACTTAGTTTGGCAGTGAAACAGGAGTCTTTGAGGATGTTGTGAAGGAAGCAGTGTCATGAATTGGCAGAGTGAAATTGATAGATTTTTTCCATTGACCAGTACATATCTCAGGTGCTATTTCTGTATTGATAAATGTGTGTTACAGCTCAAACAACATATGGTAAATACCCTTGCAAGCATGTGCCTTAGGATAATTAATACTGGCTATTCATGAAGTGAAGTTGATGTAAGTGCATGCTAAAATTCATCAAAAATTTCAGCATTTCCCTTCTAAAGTTATCTGTAAAGAAAGGAAAATATTTTGGGCCTGTGTCAAGAATAAAGGCTGAGCATCTGCAATGACAGGGTCAGCCGGGGAAGTGTGAGAAGAATCTGCCTGGAAAAATTTGCTTATGTGTCACTGCTGCACGAGAGGAAGCAGTGCCTCCATGATGTGATGGGTACATGAACAGTGGAGGGGCCCACCTAGGTGGCAGGGCCCTGAGCTTATTCTGTGTGATGTTTTGATGCATTGAGAGGAGTCAGATAACAGGTGATTAATCAGTTGTGTTCAGTCCCAGTGAATAATTTGATTAGCTGTGTAAATGTAGCAGACCTCTGTTGGTCAGTAATAAGATGTCTTGTGGGAGGCGAAATACTGGTACTCTTCCTAAATCTCCTAAACATTCATTGGCATCCATTTCTTCCTCAGACTAAAGCTTGCACAAGAGATTGTTTTGACTTCAGTGCCGTGTGAGTATTAGAGATGCAATCCTGGGTATTTCAGATGGTTCACACAAAGGCAAAGAGGGAGCCATAGGCACCAGCCTCCCTCGCAGCGTGTCACAGCGTCCTGTAAAATACTTTGGGATCTTTTGAACTTTGAGACCAGCAGGGAATATAAGATTTTATGTAATCCCTGTAAAATTTAGAGTAATTCTGGAGTTAATAATTACATGCCAATCTAGAAAAACAAACAAACAAAACTTGGCAAGCTTTCAGTTCTTTGTCTTCATGTGTAGCGTTTCATATTTTTAAAATCACCCCCTGGGCTGCAAAATCCACCACCAGTTTAATTTTTTCAGTTTTAACAGCTCCTGTGTCAGAGTACTCAGCCAGAAGCCATTACTCATGGTCTTGGAAAGGAGCTCCCTTGCAGGAGTGGGACTGTGATCAGAACCCCTGTGCTCAGGTTCCGATAGATGTGATCTACCGTGCAGCATGGATGTTAATCATTTAGAGTCCGTGTTCTTCTTGAAGAGGCAGGGTGCCTATATTTGAATGAAAAATCCGTTGGTAAACATCTCTGGGCATAGGGGATTTGACGCCTAATCAATGTAATTGTACGGCAGGTTTCATTTAAAGTTCAAATGGCAAATGTAGATTTCAGGATTAACTGTAGAAGTGCTGCCCACTCCTGTAAAATGCGCCTGAGGTGTTTTAGAGATAACAGGTATTTAACCTGAGGCTGTTTTGAAGATCTTTTGAAAACCTGGTTCTCTCTCTCTCTCTCTTTTATTTCTTTTTGGTGGATTTTGTCTTAATCTGTACTCATGTACATCCCCAGTTGCTACCAGCTACTTGTCAGATGGGAACTGTGTACAGGACAGCAAGCATAGAGGCATCCTTCTTAAACCAGTGCCTCAGGTGTTGATCTTTGAAGTGAAAAAAACTGCTGGATGCAGTTTGCAGAACTCCAGGAAATACTAACCGTGATCCGTTATGTTCAGCATCAATAGGTGTGTTACTTGCAGGTTTTGTAGTTGCAGATCCTGAATCTTCGCTATTACGTACTTCTGGTCCAGGATGAGACTTGGTGGGACAAAAAATGAGTCACTGTGGCTACTTTTTCACTTAGACTGGATTACTCAAAAGTAGCCATTGAGTAAACATGGCAGCAGCTGAGGGCTGCCACACAGCAGCAGCTAGCAATAAAACAAGAGCCAGTCACTGTCAGCAGCTTTTACGAAGCAATGATATGTATAGGCAGGCTCGCTCAGGCAGCCTTCTGCCGGGTTATAGTTAGCACCTATCAGGATCCGATTAGCTCACCTTTAAGCAGTGTCTGTAGCCAGCTTTGAGGCCTGGATCTAAAGGCAGACCTGGTCCGGTGTTTCTGTGTGTGTTTTGTCATGTGAGATCAGTGATATGTCCACTAGTGTCATCCTAATGATCCTGGAATTAAAAAAAGAAAATGAACTACTGACCTTACAAAAAGCAGGAAACTGAACTCAGGAATTTTTGAAGCCAGTGAAACCAATAAATATTCAAAATATTTCAAAACCAAATAATATTTCAGTCTTTGCAAGACCTAATGCCCAGGTGAACATCAGAGTAAATGCATTTTGTCCAGGCTGAGTACATTTATGAATTTTCTTGAAGGGAAAAGGCTTGTGAGCAAAGGATATGTAGCTGGGAGAAGCAAGTATTTAGGCAGATGAGCTATTTTTCATAGTGCAGTGGGCCAAGTGATTTGGCAGATGCAGAGAAAGCATCTCCGTAGAAAAGCTTTGCTTTCACAATCTCTTACTGAGCGAATCCCTATGGTTTGTAGAAGCACTCTAGGAGGCTTCCATTTGGGATTTTTCCTTTCCCTGGGGACTGTGATGCAACCTTCCCAGGACCCGAGTGTATGTTTCAGCCCTGAACCCAATCCTGGGCAGGTTCTCACTCTGCTCTCCCCTAGGCCCAAGCCCTGAGTCTCTCTAGTCCTCTGCCTTTTTGGGCTGCTGCTGTTGTGCTGTTGCTTGCTCTGTGGGATGGGGACCAACAGCTTGGTTAGGGTTGCAAGTCTGCTGGCTTCATCTTAACCAAAAAACAAAACAAAACAAAACAACCAAAAAAAGCCACTAGGGATAGGCTTGCTGTGGGCAGGCCGAGATGTGGTCAGAACAGAATGTGGAGCAGAGCTGTGACATGCTTTGAGCGTATCCCACCACACCCACAGTGCGCATCAGCAATGTTAATAAGCAGCATAATTCAAGGAAACATTTTAGGAGTGAAATTTTGTCTTCTTTTGTTGAAAGAAGGCAGCCCTGCGCTGGTGAAAGAGCTGTTGCAGTGCTTTCCCCTGTGCTTCATCCTGGGGTAGTGTGATAGGGGAAACAGATGGAGGTAGTAATGAGAAATGAACTCTGCACACATACATGCCTGTTGGTTTCTACTTTACATAGTTCTTGTTTTTTGTATTTCTTGTGCACTGGGAACAATAAAACCTGATTTGAAGGGCCAAAGACTACAGAAAAGTATCTTCTAAAATATTTCTTCACAGTTCAGAAATCCACAACAGAGCATTCTGTGTCAAAATCTTACCTGTTTTTTGCTCAAGTGTACCAGCTAATGGAAATCACAGATACTGCCTGTGCAAAGACCTGTCACAAGTAAAATCAGAGAAACCAGACAGGAATCTGGGACCCTTTATGTCAGCAGATGAAGAGTTGACAAAGTGATATAATGGACAGCATGAAAAGGAGAGGTTTGAACAACTGCTTGCTGGAGCAGGTGGATAGTCTGCAAGTCCCCGTAGTTGTGTTTGGAACAAGTGGAAAGAAAACTTAAAAGGTATATAAAAATTGGTGAGGTCAGTGAATGAAAACAAGCCCACATGGCTGTGCTTGGAACAAACAAAAAATCTAATGTAATTGGTGCATGATGTCAGGATTTTGGGACTTCTGCAGGGAGAGCAAGGAGACAACACAGCTGCAGCCAAAAGCTTTTACATTTAAAGCATTCCCAGTGAGATTGCTGTAGTGGGGCAACTCCTCCAAATAGAAAACAGCAGCAGAAGATGAACCCTGCCAGGCATTTGCACCACGCCAGTAGATAAAGGCAACAAGGCACTGCTGGTATGGTAGTAGCTGTGACCACACTCCAGAGATACAGAGAGCTGTAGGGTATTGTGTTACTTTGACATTTTTTGACAGGCTTACTAACAGCTGTCTTTCTGCACCTTCTGGGGAAGCAAAGGAGAATGCAGGAGGTGGGGCTGGTAGTTGATCCAAGGGCCTGCATATGGGAATGGTGTTGGTAACAAGCCTCTGAGAACTCTTCTTCCCTGGGATGGAAACAGGAGCACTGACCCAGCTTGTATCTTTGACCAAAGGCTCCAGTGATAGCTCACACTTTCTGGAGGGCAACTTGGTTTGTGGAGTCTGGAGAAAGCTGCCAGTGGCATCTCCTAGAGTCAGGGCTGTCAGTGCAGCGGAGAAAAGTGCGTGACTGCTGGGAAGAGTTGCCTGTATGCTTATCGCCCACAACTGTGTGCTGATCTGAACAATGCTTTTTGTTTTGACTAAATATTACTCAGCTTTGTGGAAGTTGCATGGAAACCCAGCTGTTCTTTCTGAAGCGGAACAGTACTGGGGTGAATTTAAGATCTTCATTTGCCCTCCTCAGTGGGTGGCAAAAGGGCTTGTGGTGACCAGATAGGACTATGAGCCTTTGCTGTAGGCTTGAGTTGCCTCCTTGAATACACAGGAGTTCCCAGACAAAAGCAGGGCATGAATACAGCCAGCATTGTCTACTTTTGTGTTTCTTCCTCAGCTGCTTTCACAGAGCTGCTTTTATAAAACCACAGAAGAGACAGAGAGGTTTAAAGACCAAAAAGTTTTTTCCTATGATAACTCTAATTGCGAATCTGACAGTTTATCATAAATAGGCTCCACCATGGCTTAGCAGGAATGGAAAGACCAGCTATGCGTTGCCTTGTCAAGTAGCTTTAATCACGGACATTTCTGGCATCAGGAACTGAGTCGCTACTTTCATGAATGTGGGCTAGCCTTTGCAGCTCAGCCCAGTGCATGCTGTACTTGCACCTGTCTGTACAGACCAAAAATTGCTGCCATAAGTCCTCTGTGGACCAAGGGGAAGTAGTCAGCAACTGACACTGCTGCTGCTGCTCTGCCTCATCTGACAGCTGTGGCCAGCAAGAGGGATGTGAGACAGATGGGCAGACATCCTCCTCTTCCACCCCCTCTTCTTCCTTCCTTCCTCTTGCTCTGGTTGGCTGACAGTGATGTGAGGCACTGCTTTCTGCTACTGCCAGGGATGTACTGCTGCTGAGGTCTTACCTCTGGGTAAGAGGTTTTGCTCTCACGACAGGCTGTGCTTTCTGGGGCTCGATGTACAGTGACACCCTGACTGAGGCTTTTGTATACTGAAATGGTTTGGAGATTTATTTGACTTTCTTCACTGAATTGTAGAGGAAAGAATTTTCTTCCTATTGCTTGCTCATGCAATTATTTTTTTTTTGCTTTCCCAGGACACTACCTAAAAGAATTTGGAAATTCCACTCTTCTTCTTCCCCCCCCAAAAAGCGTTGTAACTCTTCTTAGAAAGAAGAATTCTCTCTAGAAAAATCTCAGCTTTTCCTTGTTAAAGCAAATTTATCAATAATCCACATGCTCCTCTGTCTTTCCAGATGGCTGACAGTGAACCAACAAAAAGTGCTACATCAGTTGAAAAGTTTCCTTTTTGCTGGAAAGAAATTGTAGCAAAAGCAGAGTGTTGAATGTGAAGCTTTGTTTTCCAGTTTCCCCAAGCCTTAACCTGTTCAGCCAAAATTTGTGTTACCCTAACTCAAACCTTGAACCCTCATCTAAGCATAATCTGCCTGCAACAACAAACTTAGTTTTCAAAATGAACATTGGTATCATTAGTATTTTTATCATTAATGTTTTCAACCAACTTTAACCAACGGGTGATGCAAGAATGAATTGTTTTGCTTCCGTTTCTTGTTCTTTTTTTTTAGTTTTTAATTTTTAATTTTTTATTTTTTAAAGGCAATAGAGTATTAAGAAAAATTATACCAAAACCCAAATATTGAGGAAGTATAAGTATTTATTTATTTATTTATTTATTTTTAAATCTTAAGAATGCCTGGTAATGTTCTTTTCTGTTTCCATATAGAAATCCAATCATAACTGGCATTTCTTGCAAATTTTGCCTATAAATAAATGAGTGACTAATGTAAATTCCCAACCTCTTTTTCTGCTTCATATTTCCTTGATAATGTTTCTTTTGGAACTAGCTATTTATATATATTTTTCTTGTAAAGCTGCACTGCTGAGCAAACAGCTGTGACAGATATAAGCCCCTTGAAGGATGTAATATGTCTGTGGTCATGTTTCCAAATGGTTACAGGCTAAATACATCAGATGTAAAAAGCTAGCTAGTAATTTTAGTTATCCCAATTGTTTGTTTTGATTTTCTTTCTTTCAGTTTCTTAATGGAATGTGGTTTTGCTTATTAGCCAGTGTCTGGCATTGTGCCTTGTTTGTGTTATTTACAGGGAGATCAATTGCTGCCATTCCCTAACAGAACTGGGGAAAAAGGAGGAAAGGTAACATTACTGGTCCCACCCCAGCCCCCCATTGTCGCAATCACTGCTGACTGATTATAGATTCATATTTAGTATGTAAATAATACTAACGAGGAGGTTAAGCATGAGTGAATGGCTCTGTAAGGAACTGCTTATTAGAAAAGCAAGATCAGAGATGTGCACTGAGGAGTGTTTCTGCCATGATGCATATTTGCATTAAGGTTGGATTGGTTTGCAGCGTTGGGTCCAAAGTTCCTCAAGGCTCAAGATTTTCCTTGGCAGAGCAGGAAGGAGCATATGCTGGTTCCTGTTCAGAGTTTAATTCAACTGTCAGGCAGAAAGCAGTGAGGCTACACAGTAGGTGAAAAGTTATTTCAGAAACCTGGGTTGAAAAGTGTGTTACTTGCCAGCTTGTGCAGTGAACCAGCATGATAAGAGACATACAGCAGTTACAGGTAGTTAGCTTTCCTTGCTGCCACCTATAAGGAAGCTTTGTAGTGTCTTCACCATAACAGCAAAAAAATCATGCTATTCCCTGAAAAAGGGAAAGAATGTGTAGCTTTCCTTTATTAACACAGTTATGCTGGTTAGGGCTGCACCTATCCCTTAATTAAGTAATAGCTAGAAATTGCAAGAAGTTGTACATTTGTATTTCTGCATCATCAGGCTTTTACCAGCATTTTGTGTAATTGCTGTGATTTTGAAGAGTAGCCCTCTTCTGAAACCTCCAGAGTGACTTCCAGTAAGTGCTGTGGCGGTTGGAAGGAGGGGGATTTTGAGAAATAAAGCATCCTGGTATAGTGTGCTGCAAAATTAAGCTGCATGTTGCATTTTTCAGGAGAATTTTCTGGGTACAGCAGTGTGCATTCATGTACTTCTAAATGTTCTTCTGTTACTCCCACAAACAAGTGTGGAAATTTGTCTGCTTTTTTACTCCAAGGAGCCTTCTCTTTGCATTGATTTGCTCTCACAATTGCTCTGTGTCAGTCCTTGAGGTCTGCATTGTGAGACCTTCCTTTCTGCAGCAATAGCACATGTCATTGCTAGTACTGAAATACAATTTATAAAGGCCATTTGGTCAATGCTGGCATTCATTTGGAAGAAGTTTAACATTAGCATTTTCTGTGCTTGATTCTGCAAAGTGCCTGTCTCCCTGATCCTGATTAGCAAAGCATTTGAATATACACATAAAACTCTCTATCAGTGACTCCACTCATTTCAGTGGAGCCAATCATGCGCTTAACTTTCCAGAGAAGGCTAAAATGATTAGTAAATTAGGGTGAGAGCACTTCTTTTTTGGAGACATTAGTGGTTAGGTCAAATTAATCTTTAAAAAGAAAAGAACTAAGAGATCTCAATTAAAAAGAGAGTTCATGATCTTTGCTTTCATATCAGCAGGGATTCAGACCAAACCCATCTGGAAACTCTAGGAGGTTTTCTTTATTTTTTAAATGACTACTTCTGTACAAGAACTTTAGTCTACTTATAATTAAGTCTTAAAGCCAGGCAGCTATTTGAACCTCACAGCTAGTAATTTGAGGTCTTCGTGTGAATGGGTGTTCCTTTGTCAGTGCTAATTTATTTCTGAAAAAAGGAGAATGTTATAAGAATGTTCTGTTTTCCTGTGGGGTTTCTCATGAAGTCTTGACAAAAATAGGGTTGAAATCTAAACTGAAATTTCCAGACATGGATTCTGAATTGTAGGTTTCTTTGTAAGCAAAGTGATCCAAATTCGGGCTAGCTTGAAAACAAAGTTTCTGTTTCTGAACTGGATATCACCACTTAAATAAATCAAAAACAAATATTATTTGAGAAAGATCTGACTTCTGAAAGATGCTGTTAATGTTCCTCTGTCCTCAATGCTCGTGCAAAGATGTGCATTCCCTGGACTCGATCGCACTAGCAGTGAATGCTGTGCATGTGCTCTAGTGCCAAGTGACCGAGTAGCTGTGTGCAGGTGGATGTTTTCGGTACTCGCGTTGTAGGTAGTAGCAGATGAAGTGCATATTTCTTCATTTATTTTTCTTTGCTATGCTGCTGTAGTAGCAAGTTACACTTTACTAGTGATTTTGTCTGTTCCTCCAGGAGACTTAAACTGGCACAGAAGGACAAATTACAGTCAGAGGGAAAAAACAAAATCAATTCCCTGAAAACTGAAACAAAATACAGCTTTTCTATGTCCACACATCCCTTAAGCTGGTTAGGGCTGATTCTACCCTGTAAGCAAGTAGAAAGTGTACAGTATAAATGGGTTAGATAATTTTCTGTGCAGTATTCGTAGGGGAGAGAGGGAGTGTGTGAACTGGGATGTTGTAACATGCTCTGCCCATGAAAGCAGCTGTTGTCAGAGCTGCTGTCTGCTTGTGGCATCTTCCCAAGGGCACTCCGGGACCTGTGTAAACCAGATCTGTGCCTGCAGTTTGCCTTGTGAGGTGGTGACTGTCCATTTGTATGCCTTTTTCACAATGGAAAGTATATCTGTGAATATGAGAGGGCGATAGGAGAACTTCTAAGAAGCAGCCTTGGTGTGGTTTGGTTGAGTTGTAGGGTTCAGACCAGATTTGGGAAAAGAGGGTGTGCCACAGAGGCAAACAGTAGCACTCAGATTCTTGGTCTGTCCATGCTAAACAATTGCGTAGTCATGTGGAGACTGAGAATGGGCTCTTTGGCTGAATAAAATGAGGTCGATGAAGAAATACTTTCCATTTGAAGGAAAGAAGGTAGGTGTGACATTCGGCTATATGAAGGACTGACATGACATAATCCTCAAGAGCTCTTGCAACTCTTGCATGCAGTCTGGCTATTGAGAACTGTTCTGATTTGTCTGATACACATGGCCACCGGATTAAGAGGATCATGTTTCAGCCACGGATGTCTTACTTGTTTATTGTTTGTTTGCCCCTTGAAATTCTCTTTCTCTCTCTGTTTCACTTGTTACTGGCATTGATTTCCAGCTTTCTGTGATTCCTGTATGCTGTTATGCACTCCTGACCTTGATTTTGATGTGTTAGTGAAGTTTCTTAATGCTAGGCATTTGTTCCATTGTGATTTATTGTTGTCTCCTTATTTTACATGTTGTTTCCTTGGTATTTTTTGTTTTTCTCATGCTTTCTTAACTTTTCATCACTTCCTCTGTTTTTTTTTCTTCTTCTTCTTTTTTTTTTTTTAATCAAAACTGATAGTTTTAAATGTAGCACTACACTTACCACTGTTTTTTAACAAGTGTATTTGTACCTCTTAGTACTTCTAGAGTCTTCCTAATTTTCTTCTTCGAAATCAGGAATTCTTTACAAAGTTTTAGCAGCAGTACTTCTTTCTTTATTGCTTTTAAATATAAAATAGAAAAACAAAGTAAGAAAATTTTGATCTGTAAATCTAATTAAACATTCCTGCAACATGTTCTTGTGTAAATTACCTTTTTATTCAAATTATTTGTCTACAGCTACCAGTTTTGGAAGGCAGTACTTAGTGAAGAATTCTGATGTGTGTCTGTTTTTATTTCTAGGACACTACATTTCTGTGGACACATCTTATGAGGGTGAGAAGGCCGTGCTTGTCAGTCCTGACCTGTATTCTGAAGAGTGGAGCTGCATCAGACTGATTTATCAGATAGCAACCGCTGTGACTTCATTGGATCCTGCCAGGCTCAACCTGTACATGAGGAAAGAAGGAGAGAGCTTTGATAGTTTACTGTGGTCAGCCAAGGAGCCTTCAGATAGTTGGCTCATAGCCAGTTTAGATTTAACAAACAGCACAAAGAAGTACAAGGTAAGCACAATTTTGGAAGATAACCACCACAGGCTTTATTGTGTACACATTGTGGTGGATGGATTGCTTTTCAAACATTTCCACTCTTGGTCTCATTCTTCCTATTCTTGTTCCATGGAGCGTGTGGTCTTCAGTATACTCTTCCTTGACAGAAGAGAAGTGCACTCCATCCTGCTGGGATGCTGAGTGCTTGTTGTAAAACATCTGAGCTAAAACTTGATGTGGGCTGTCATTTATCTCTTCTATCCATAAAATCAGTGACTAATGTTGTTTTGAGTCAGGCATTGAATACTCTTCCAAGCAAAGGCACTGTGGGGCTCACTGGAAAACCCAGCTGACTGAGTGAAAGCAGCATGGATGCCTCATTTCTTGTGACAGGTCAACACAGCTGCTGTTGTCTCGTGGCACATATGTGACCTCCCAGGTCTGCCACTGTGCTCTCTTTTTCCTGTCCTGTGCCATTCTGGAAGAAGTAAAGGTCAGAAGTGTAGAGGAGAGTATTTCTATCCAAATCCTATTAACTCTGTCTGTCACACCAACTCCCTGTATACCCAAAGCTGAGGAATTTCTTTGCATTCCTTTATCTGAATGAAGTGCATGCTGTTTTGGCCTTGTCTCATTGTCTTTCGGTGTACTTTTTTTTCTTCATAGAAGGGTATTAACTTTGATGCATTTGTACAAGCTTTCAGCAAAAATACCTGGTGACTGAAAGGGTGATGAATTCGCTACACAGATTATTTAACCCGTTTATCTGGTTAAAATGTCCAGGGTGAAAATGGGCATTCTGATGCTCTAAAATCTACAATCTGGTTTGTATTGTGCAGATTGTACTGGAAGCTGAAATGGGACAAGATAAATCTGCCAGTATAGCAGTTTTTGAAATTAAAATAACTCCTGGATATTGTATTGGTAAGTACTGTCCGCTCAGTTCCTGTTTTCTCTGAATAGAAAAAAATGGCTTGCTGACTGTTCTAAAACATGAATTAAAGGTTTCAATTTAGGAAAAAAACAATAGGTTTTATCTTGTTGAAATGTGAACTGTCATATTCAGTATAGGTATTTCATTGTTTTTAAGTTAAGACTGTGCGTGCTAGTATATTTTTATATTTACTCATTTCTCTAGCAGTATAAACATTTCACATATGATTCATTCTGTTCTTAAGCAGTTTGTTGTTTTAGCAGGAGCAAACGTTATATTTTTTCAAAACTAGACTTCTGCAAACATTAGACATAACAGCTGTGATATTATTTTCATTGTCTGCCACCCCATGTTTCCTTACAAAGGAATGCTGCAGACTGTAGAGTAAAAGATGTGGTGATATTTACACTGATGGCTGTTTCCTCGTGACATTTGCCAAATTCTGCCGTGATCAAAAATTTCAGTGGCTTAGAGGCCAAAAGACCTTTCAGTTTCTGGGGAGCTCTGGTGGAGGTCAACTGAACTGCTAAGAATTCTTTGGATCTGCAAAGGAAATAAAGCAATCTTCTCAGTGCTGAGAAATACTATTTCTGCTCTCCTTCCAGCCATCCTTGCTTCACAAATGGGAGTTCTACTCTGACTCTTCAGGAAGTACTAGAAAGTGGATTATTTTAAATCTATTTTATTTTGTTGTAAATTGCAGCAGCTGGGTATTGCCAAACAGTGAACGGAGAGATTGGACTGAACAAGATGGAAATGTGCATTTTGCAGCAGTGATGAAGAATTGCCACTGTTTGCTTCTGCTTACTGTAAACTGTTAAGTGGTGTGTCTGTTTTTGTAAATGTAGATGTTCTCTGCACTGCTGTATATAAAACAGCCAGTGCTTAGCAATAGCATGTATTCGAGCTTCTGTGAAGAAAATGTGTGCACTGAGCTGGTGTTTGCAATTGCAGAATGTGACTTTGAAGAAAATCATCTTTGTGGCTTTGTGAACCGCTGGAACCCCAATGTGAATTGGTTTGTTGGAGGAGGAAACATTCGCAATTCCCAGTCTATCCTCCCCAAAGACCACACACTCAACAATGAATTGGGTAAGCAACAACATATAACAAGCACGGATGAAAAGTTGGTTCTCTAACCCCTGTGTTTCTCATATACTGCAAATTACTATGTATGTTCTTTCTTTCTTTTTCTTGGAACTGAATGCGGGAAGAATGATTGACAAAAGAGGGGATGTCTTAATCTTTGATGTAGTGCTGTATGAAGTATTGCAGCAGACATGGGAATCAAGCTTGCTACAGAATACTTTGTACCTTGAACAACATTGGTTTTTTTTAGTGCAAGGAAGTGGGGCTGATACTTTTTCCTTAACTCATGCCGCTGTGCCTTTATGTTTTATTTCACAATTGTATGAGTTGAGTACAGAGTATCAGTCCAGCCCTGCATAACTCCGCTTAAATGCTAGTAAAATTTTCACAGAAGTTGGACTCGCCAGAACTTCAACCATGGTACACATGGACCTTCTGCATATTAAAAAGTACTGTATGAAACTACCGAAGCTGGCAGCCGGGAGAGATTTATTTTCCTGTAGCCACCCTATTTCTTTTTCACACAAACTCTCACTGCTGACTGTTGAATGAGATCTCAATAATCTAAAATTCATGTTCACTTCTTTTTGCAAGAAGTGTGGTATGAGGATACATCAACCATTTGTCAGGGAAATTTTGATTAAGATGTGAGATGTGGTAACACTGCAGAAGAAAATGAAGCATCTCAGGCAAGAAGAGTTACCAGAAGAGTTACCAGTCCCCTGACCGTGGCAGGCTCCAGGAAACTCATCACCAAGCCAGCCCTTTCTCCTGCATTCACTTGAATGGAATGAGAACTGAAATCTCCAGGACTGGGAACAGAATTAAATAATTAATAGGCTGTCGTGGTGTAGATAACAAAAATGCAGAAACCTAATAGCATAGTTTGCTATGTCTATACTGAAATATCCTGTCAGTTTAGCTCTTTGTTTTCCTTAAATTTTCTGCCTGTGAAAAACTGTTTTTAAATTTATCAACCGCTATTGTTTGATGCTGTGTTCCTAGGAGTGTAGAAAGGAAAATCTGTAGATGTATGGCATTTTTGTGAACATGCATGTGTCCTGCTTAAATCAAGATAGATTTCCCAAAATCACAGTCTGAGATTTTGTATGCCAAGAATCTGTTTGCGCACCATATTGGCTGTTTTGGGCAAGGGATTTTACTCACGAGTGTATATTTATATATATAACAATCTCTCTGTTAATGAATCTGTCTTAACAGTATTTTTAAAGGATTTTGCAAAGAACATAAAGCATTCAGAAGCCAATCTTAGATAGGCCAAGTAGCTTTATAAAGATGGTGAAATGTGCAGAATTACAATTTGTTTGAGAATTCGTTACATTAAATGATCTGCTGAGTCGAACAAGTGAGCCTTGTTCATTTATTTATATATTTATAGGTGTTACACTGGATAAGACTAAATACTATAGCAAACATTTGGGAGGCTTACTATTTACTCAAACAACTTTGGGTTGTACAGAGGAAGAAACAAGGAGAAAAACCTTTGAATTACTCGTATTTCTCTGAACTAACCATTGCTGTCCTAGCAATACAGATATATATCTAGACTCACCCACCTCTATATACTTCCTTTAATTGGTGTCCTTTCAAATGTATCCTTATGCTAAGTTCCTTTTATACTTCTAGGTCACTACATGTATGTAGACTCCATTTACGTCAAACATTTTCAGGAGGTGGCTCAGCTAATCTCACCCAAGACTACAGCTCCGATGTCTGGCTGCTTATCCTTTTATTACCAACTTAAGCAGGAGAGCAGCATTGTTTTTACTCTTTACTTGAGAGATATGAGTGGCTTTTATGAAGAGATCTGGAAAACAGACAGTGCCTCAACTGGAGACTGGGCATTAGCTGAAGTTGACTTCAGTGCACCATACCCTATGGAGGTAAAACAGTCATTCCTGTACAATTAGTTCTGTATATTAGTCCCATATTTCCGTCTGTTGATGGTCTATTTTTGAGGATACTGAGAATTGTAACATTATGCATGCCTTGTGCCACAGAACAAAACTTAACAAAAACATTCTAGATGTTTTCTCTGACTTAGACAGTTCTGCAATTCAGTCTTAGTTTTCATGAGACAGCGTCCAAACTTGGGTCCTAATAGTGCAGTAGCCTTTAGATGTGAAAGCTAGCTGTCTTTGGAAACTTGAATTAATGCAAAAGGTATCAGAAAAAAATAAAATGGTGTCTCCTAGTGTTTACTAGAAAATAAGTACCTTCAAAGATTGGAATAAACAGTGTATTATATATGCACATTATATGTACTTACATATGTAAAATATATAATACACTTTTTATATGTATCCATAGATTTTTATGAATAGATAGTAACAATACACATAGATGATTACACTAAGATTACAAGTAAATCAGCTGTAATTCTACTTGCTTTAACTCTACTGAAGCTGTTCATTAATTCAGTGTAAGCCTACAGATTTTCAGAAATTACTGGGGATAAAATTTATTTTTGTTAGTTGTTACATACCTTCATTCTCAGTAATGTCAGTAGCCATATTGAAACTGTTGTAGTTCAGATAGTATGGCAAAGGAGGTGTGATCTGATTTAAAAAAACACACTCTAACAGAGAATAGTAGAACAGGAGATACAACATTTACTAACAGACTGGGCGTTGTTTCAATTACTATATCTGAGGATAAGAACAAATGTATAAAACTAATTGGCAGAAATGTTTTAAAGGATCAAAAAAGTGAAGTGGTGAAGTAAAAAACTATGACTGAAGTAGAATGTGGGAGAAGTTTACAAAAGCCATAAATGATACAGAGAAGCTTGACTGTTCACTTTTTCTCATAATTTGCAATGATGTTCCAGATTCTTAATTACAAGATAACAGTTTTAAAACAAAAGAGAGGACATCTTCATTCATATTGCAACTAAACCGTAGAACTCAATTCCCCAGCATACTAGAGGTACCATTATTTTGATCAGTTCAAAAGCTGATTAGAGAAATTTAAGGGAAAAACAATCCATTAGAAGTGCAGTGTAAGGGAATAACCAAAAGCTTGTCAGCATCTAGAGTTCTTTCTGTGGGTGACTTCTGCTGAAAACAAATACTGGGCAAAATGGGCCTCTATTCTGCTTCAGAAATTTTTATGTAATCCAGCATAGTCATTACTTTAAAGATAATTTTTTAGATTTATTTTTTTTTCCCAGTTATTTCACAAGGAAAGTTTTGTTTTTTTTCTTCTGGCTAGAGGAAATCTTTCTGGTTTCTTACACAGCTCTCCTAGTTTGGTTCCATCTGTGGGCAAAACATCACAGACAGTGCTATCTCACTCTGGAAGCATTTGTCCTTATATCCTTGTTTTGTCCCTGGGGCTGTCTTGTGATTCAGGCTTTTCTCAGAGTTTTCCTGTAAGTTGGTGCTTTGATACTTAAGATAAATTTTAACACACTTCCTCAATAGTTATGGACTGTCCTCCACTTACTTGAGGAAATGATGTCCCTTGAGAATGGAGAATATCCGCAGTCTTTGATTTTGTGGTAAGCAAAACAAGTGATAGCTTTTCTAGTTCTTAACTGATTTTTTAAAAGGAAAACTTTAGTGTCTGAGGATGTTTAGAGACGAGTGAACGCAGTAACAACAATTGGTGCAAAGTAATCCATGCGGTTTGGTTTTAGCTCTTCATCTTTGTCAGTCAATAAAGGATGAATACTGGCTTGCTATGGTATCATTTCATTAGTGTATGTTTATAATTGATGTTTCATCAGGCAGCAGAAGAGTTCTGTTATCCTTTGATTTTCCCTTGACTTTGGATGGGCAAAGATTTGAATTTATACTATAAATAAGTGATGTAATTCAGTTTGTCCCCAAACCTGCAGTACTGCCTGAAGTGCTGCAGAGCCTGCGTGGGAGAGTCCGTCAGAATTCTGCAAAATGAGAATGTGTACCAAAATCATTATTGTATAGATGTAACAAATGATTATTATTTTCAGGTAGTATTTGAAGTTGCTTTCAATAGTGCCAAGGGAGGTTATGTTGCCCTCGATGACATTTCTTTCTCTCCAGTTTACTGCAGCAATCAGACAGGTAAGAGTTCTTCTTGCTGTCTGACATCTTTTCTTCCTTGCTTTGCTTCCTTGAACTGCTTGTGTCAGTACTTCCAGTATTTGGTAGTGTTGTGCAGATGCTGCTTACTTATGTGGCCAGTGCCCGTTGGGCTTCTCTTTCCCTACTGACAAGACAGCATCTGTAACAGAGATAAAGAGAATGTTATTCTCTTGATGAACTATCTGGAAACCAATCCTTGCTGCTTCCCCTCCCGAGGTAACAATACCTCTGGGTTCTGCAACTGGTGTGTTGGACTGAATGCTGGGGGATGTCCTGAGTTTTCCCCAGATGTTTCAGTATAAGGAGGCAAAAGTCCTTGGATTTTCACTTTCTCTGATGCAGGGAATATCTTCCTCCATCCACATGCCCTGAGGTGTTCTCCAAAGCCAAAGCAGGAGCTACGTCTTCCTGTCTATACTGTTCCAAAAGGTATTATTCCCCACAAAGAGTGGAACATCTGTCAGGATTTTATTAGATTTTCACAGCAGCAGAAGTCAGCTAAGTCCTCACGACCTCTGCAATTTGGGTATATGGGACCAAGGACTTTGTCATTTGTGAGTGCAGCCTCTTAATTCACTCTGTTCTTGTTTTTCACTGCTACTGCTAAGCAATTGTCAGAAATAAGTTAGTGGTTTTCCCCTGAGCCCATCCATTCTTTTTGGTCACAGGCATGAATTTTTGGCTAGTGTTTTGGAGTGATTGGGGGAAAAGAGACTTTCGTGCTTTTTTATCACTTGGAGTCTGTTCAAGCTTTACCTGCACTGTGTAAATATCAATAGGAGGCATATTATGACATATGGAGTTATATATTATTATATATTATAATATATATTATAAATCCTCCACTCTTGGCATAGTAAGTCTAGCTGTTCCATTGTCTACTCTATGCATCTTCTACTTTTGTTTTGCAACAAAAATCCTGACTTAGGGTTGCAGTATGCCATGGATTGGATCTGTGTGCTCATCTGTGTTTTCCATTTTAAAGACAGCTAATGTGCAGTGAGCCATGGAATGTTACATAGTATTTTCTGCTGAACCCTGATTTTGTTGTGGTGTAATAGTCCAAGTGTAGATCCACTCTAACTTACGAAAATGATGGCTCAGCTAAGAGCTTTGCTTACCAGCTCTGATTTGTATTTGTTCTTAGTTTGTGGGGTGTTTTCTGTTTTTCCTGCTTCAGAAATTAATGAGAAATTAGTTGTTTGCTGAAATACATTTAGGTGCTGGGTAATCCTTCAAATTTACTTCCAGTTTCAAATTACTGTAAGTGGAGATGTTAAAAAGCAAAAAATCTTCATTCTCCTTGTACTAAATCACAGGGGTGCTTATTACAGCTTTTTTTTTTTTTTTTTTTTTTTTTAAAAAACTTTCCAAAGTTTGGTCAGTGCAGGTCTTGATGGTAGTCCAAGGGAGGGAAAGATACTAGAGCAGTATACATGCTCAATAAAAGTTGAATCTAAAGGTAAGTGCTTGTGTTTCATGAGCCAGGTAGTGACTCCCACTGTGCACTTTCTCAGGTGATGAATGCAGAGGCATCGCTGCTACTTATTTCTCTGTAAATAATGCAGAGAAAAATACATAGTTAGCACATAGTTCTGGCTTATCTGAGAATGAAGAACTGGAGGCATCTCAAAATTTTGCTTGTCCTGAAGCTGATCATCTGTGTCCTTGCCACTGCCTAGGAATCCTGCTTAGCCTCCGTGCAGAGGGGTCGTGCATGCGGCTATAAAGTGGTGCTCACAGGGTCCAGACTGCTGAGCTAGCCGAAAGTTGCATGGTCACTTTGGCTTTGTCCCCTCCTTCACTCATCAGCTGCAGCAGTCAGCTGAAGGGGCATTAAAGAGGTAGAGAATTTTTACTTAAAAGTACCATTTGGCTGCAGATCTACACAAAGCTATCCTCAGGGCTTTTTAATAAACAGTGCAGCATTCTTTGCTGTAGAGCTAAAATGACAGAGGTCAATGGCCATGAGGCCACGCAACCCAAAACCTATTTGACTTACATACTCAAAGCATGTATATACATGCACATTATGCATTACTACAAAATGGATTTTAGAGAGCCGCTGTTCAAGAAAATTCTAAATGTTTGTTTTGGAAAGTTATCCCCTCGGGAACCAAAATGAAAATCTGACAGCTATGCACATGTATGCACACACTCACAATCATTCTGTCCAAATATCTTTTGAATAAGGGAGCGGGATGAAAACAGATGTTTGAATGTCTTTGTGCATTATGTCTGAAGGAGAACTCTTCTTTTTATGTCTGTAATGTATTTATATTTTATAGGGAGTGTCAGGGAGGTTTTTATTTACTTCCTCCAGCAAAAATATAAGTAAATAGCATGCACTTGTGATAGAAAATAGATACCTTGAGGTCAGTGTGATTTTTCATCATATGCATGTAACAACTTTATGTATTCTTGTCTTCTGTAATGCAGAGAAAGATGAAATGGTATACTAGGGCATACTTCTGCTTTGAGTACTTGTACTGTGCTCTTCTTGAGAGAACATATGCATTTGTTTTTTAGGAATTATCTTCAATCCTGCTGATGCAGGCTGCAATTTTGAGGAAGATCTGTGTAATTTTTACCAGGATCACAAGGATGTCCCAGGATGGAGCAGAGTGAAAGTGAAGCGCAACGTGTATAGAGCGGGAGATCACACTACTGGGTTTGGTAAATCTGAACAAGAGTCAAACTGGATGTTTGCTAATGTTGTTTGTTAATGTTGTTTGTTAATGTTAATGCGTTGTTTAAATTTTCACATCATTGGCAACATCATTGGCACACTTGTTAATTTGCCTTGCTGTAATTGCTTGCCACTGCACTCTATCGGGGACTCTGGCTGTGCCTGACCCTGCTTGCAGAGTGGCAATGTCACTGGTCAAAAAATCACGTGGGCCATAAATCAGAGTAACATCACTGAGCTGCTCTGATCTCAGTCCACAAAAATCCACTGACTTTCTAGTCATAGTCACTAAATGACATAGACACTATGAGTCCACAAAAACGTGCAGGCAAATATGATAGTAACGTAACGCACTGATTTTAATGTAGAGGAGAGCTGGGCTCTTAGCTCTTCCAGGCAAAGGACAGTTGGAGTCTTCAAGGGTCTTCAATGTGAAACTCTATGCTGTAAAGCCGCATAGTGAAAAGCCTGCCAGTAAGTTCTGAAAATGTCTTCTGCACTTGATGTAGTGCTCTTCTTACATCTCTGTATATAGAGTGTTTGTGGTTATTATCTGTAGGATAAAGCCTCACCTGTTTCATAACATGCACTGTGTCCCATCCTTTATTCTTTGGTCTCAGAGCAGAATCTTTGAAATAGCTGGCTTTCCAGCAAGAGAACATTTCCATGTGGATTTGAAGAGTGCTTATTTCTAGTAACTTACTCATGTACCAGTGTAGTTTGAAATAGCA
Source organism: Lagopus leucura (assembly GCF_019238085.1). Lineage (NCBI taxonomy): Eukaryota > Metazoa > Chordata > Aves > Galliformes > Phasianidae > Lagopus > Lagopus leucura. The sequence continues at coordinate 7,314,919 of NW_024962272.1, forward strand.
AGTTTGTTTTTAGAAAAAAAAAATCTTATTTCCTTTCACTGTCTTTTTCCTGCCAGTAGAAACTTTCTACCACTAAAGTCTGTTGCAATAACTGAAACGGCTTTAACAGCAAACAAGCTATGCTAATCGTTTATTAGAAATACTCATTAGTTGCACTGTCTTGCAGGTTATTACTTGCTGGCAAACACAAAGTTTACATCACAGCCTGGGTACATTGGACGTCTGTATGGCCCAACCCTGCCAGGAAACTTGCAGTTTTGTCTGCGTTTTTATTACGCTTTGTATGGCTTTTTCAAAATGAGTGGCACCCTCGCTGTTTATATTTTTGAGGAGAATCATGTGGTTCAAGAGAAAATCTGGTCTGTCTTGGATTCCCCAAGGGGTGTTTGGACTCAAGCTGAAATCTCCTTCAAAAAACCGATGCCTTGCAAGGTAAGAGCCAGCTCTTCATAACTGCAGTGTTGTAGATGGAGGTTTTCCTTGCCTTTTCCTTTCAGAGAACTTTTTTATCCAAGGAGTAAACATGAGTGAGGTATCCCTGCAACATGAAATAAATTTCCCTAGGCAGTGTGGTGGAGGAGTGTTCTTCTTTGTAGACTCGCTTCCATTAGCCCCAGTGAAGGGGCTCTGTAGCAGGAGCAGAGCAGTGCACTTTATGTCCTGAAGGGCAGTCATGGTATTCACTGAGGTACTGGGATAACAGCTGACTGGATGCAGCTATTTCTGCAGTTATTCTGATTCCTGTAATGGTTTTTCATTATATTTGAGTCTTCTGAGGAGAACCAGATGGATCACTACCTGAGATTACAAAGAAATCCAGTTTTTTTTTTCAAGATGGGATAATGCTATGACACATAAAAATGAAAGTTTTTGCTAGTAACTCTTGAAACACAAGTATTTCTGAATTATCAGTATCACAGAATCACAGAATTGTAGGGGTTGGAAGGGACCTCCAGAGATCATCAAGTCCAACCCGCATGTCTTAAATATCTTAAGCATTTCCCCCACTATAATTTTTGACACGAGAAAATTATTTAGTGTAACTTTTTTTTGGAAAAAAATGAAAGTTCTGTCTGAAAATAAATGCACTGTACAAAGAAAGTTTGAGAGCAAAGTTGCTTCAGTGTGTTAGAGAGGAAATTTACACTGAAAGTTTAATTGTAATGGTTATTACAATTTAATAATAATTGTTGGGTACTTTCCTTTAGCTATCTGTTAAATTAAAAATACATGTTTTTTAAAATTTTTTATATTTTTACACATACAACAGAATTTCTAATGCCCTTTCAATCTCTATAGAAAGAAACAATTTCAGAGTATTGTTTTGGCCCAAAAACTTAGTAGTAGAAGTCTCTTACAGTGTCATCCCAAAATATTTGCAGAAAAGTGTATTTCTTTCTCTCCTCTTTTTTCTTAAAAACAAAAAGTAAAACCATGAGAAGATAATGGTTAAAAAGGCAAGCGTATAACATGTTTTTGCTATCTGCTGATTCTGTTTTTTTTTTTAATTGCTTCTAAAAAGTTCCAGTAGCTTGAACAGTGTAACACAATGAATGAGTATGAGTAGCGATGACAGCTGAACATGACTGTTAACACATGGTTTATAGCCTTGGAGGTGGCAGGTTTTTGTAGCACATGACATCTACAGGGAAAATCTTTTCCAATGTGGATTTATGAAGAACTATTTTTATGTTTTCCTAGAAATAAAAGTATCTAAAACACTTGAGAAGAAGCTTGCCTGGGATGGAAAGCTTTTAAAAATTTCTTTGAATTGCAGCTTTTGTGTCTGTAGCTACTAGACTGCCTGTGGGCAGTAATAGATGGGAAGAGCAGTAGAGGAGAGAAGAATGAAGTCAGAGGAATATCTGCTCTGCTTCTGAGACCAAAGGTTTGCAGAAGAGAAGAAACACCATACTCTGCAGCAGCAGAGTACTTTGGCCTCCAGCAATTCTCAAAAACCTGCAGCAGGTTCTTCAGGTCTTGTGAGGAGAAAGCCTTCTTTACTACAGAAACAAGCTGCAAAATGTTTCTGTTAAAGTTTCATTCTTTAGATATTGCAAAAGGTGAGACTTAGAGCTTTAGAGCTTTAGAAAACTCTAGTTTTCAGCATTTCGTAATTTGGATACCTCTTAGTAAATATAGTAAAGTAACTATGTATTTTGGAGGATGAAACCTTAGCTTAGTGTGAAGGCTGTTATCTTACTGGGGAAGATCACTGAACAGATTGTCCCGGAAGCTGTGCTAAGCATACGATACGGGGCGGAGATACGGGACGATCAACATGGCTTCACCAAGGGCAAGTGCTGCGTGACCAACTTTGTGGCTGTTTATGATGGCGTAACTGCATCAGTAAACAAGGGAAAAGCCACTGATGTAATCCATTTGGATTTCAGTAAAGCCTTTGACACAGTCACCCGTAATATCCTTTTCTCCAAATTGGAAAGATATGAAGATATGGATTTGGTGGGTGGTTTGTTTGATGGACAAGGAACAGGCTGCATAATTGTACCCAGAGAGTAGTGGCTCAGTTTGGATGGAGATCAGTGACAAGTAGTGTCTCTAGGGATCAGTACTGGGGCTAATGCATTTTAATATTTTCATCAGTGACATTGACAGTGAAATCGAGTGCATCCTCATCAGATGACTGATGACACCAAGCTGTCATTGTACGGTCGACATGCCTGAGGGATAGGATGCCATTCAGACAGACCTAGGCAGGATCAAGGATTGGGCCTCTGTGAACCTCATGAGATTCACAAAGCCTCATGCAAGGTCTTGCAAAGTTGGTTGTGTACAGTACAAGTACACAGTACAGTACAAGATGGGGAGCAAAAGGATAAGAGCACAGCCCTGACAAAAAGAGCTTGGGGGTACTGGTGGATGGCAAACTGGATGTGAGTCAGCAGCATGTCCACACAGCCCAGAAAACGAACCTGATGTGTGTATAATGAGGACCTAAAGAAATAACTGACAGGGGATAGTCACTTGCCATCCTCATTGTAGGCCTGTGTCAGAGGTGCATCAGAGCACATTTTGCCTGACTTCTGGCTCTGGAGAGTGAAATGTCACACATGAGACTCATATCTGCTCAGTGAATGTCACTTGTCCTGTTTCCTCCAACCTTCACTCATGTCCTTTGGTGTATTACAGATAAATCTTTGTGTTTTCAGTCCTGTCTGGGGGGTAGCAACCCCCACTCACATTTTCCATCTTGTCTGGCTCCTCAGCCTGTTCCATGTCTTAGCCTCAAATCCTGACCATGTCCCATCTCTTTGCCTTGCCTATGCAAATTCTTATAAATTATAGTGTTTTGTTTTTTTTTTAATCTAAAGTAACGAATTGAAAGAAAACAGAATTCTGGCACAAAGACTAAACTCTTACGCTTTTCGTTCTCCTTCTCCAGTGTCCAGAAGTGCCCAAGCCAAAGGATTTTTGAAATAGGGGCAAAATAATGCCTTTTTTCCTAGCCTTATTCTTGGAAATGATGGAAGTGTTTTGGATTGAATCTTCCAAAACAAGCCTGAAGCAAGCACCCAGAATGGAAAATCTGAGCTGAAATCATTGCATCTTGGGATTGTTAATAACAAGGGAAAATCTTTCAGTGGGGTGAAGTGAGATTAAGCATAAGATGGAGCTACCACCTTTTCTCTGGGAGATGTAGTGGTTGATGGGGCTAGCACATTGTTTTTTGAGGTGCATCAAGTCTAGGCTTAAGAAGGTGTAGGCATGCACAGTAGTTTAGCTGGTCAAGTGCTTGGTTACTGGGTGCAACTTGTAGATTGGCTCAGGGACCGTGGATACAGGGAACAGTCTCCTGGCTGCTCCTTAATGGCTAGCGAGGTAGCAGTTATGTTGCATTGGCCAAAGAGTCCTGATGCTTGTAAAGCCAGAAAATACTTGAATATGTATGCCCTTCATCTTTCTTCCCAATATGAAGGGAAGGCTTTGAAAGCAAAACTTTGAAATCAATCTGATATGCTTTAATTATGTGTGGGCTTTTTTGCTTTTTTTTTTTTTTTTTTTTTTTTTTTCATCAGGCCAGTAAAACAGCTCAGATTTTCATCTTCTGGTTTATGTAATGTTTTTTTGCAAGTTCTTTTGGAATTAGCTAACTGCAGTCTGGCGCAGATTGTTGGCTTGAATTCTGTGAGCAGGAAGCTTGATGCTGGCCAACAGACTTGTATTACGCTTTCAAAATACCGCGTTGAAAAAGTTATGTGGGTATGATCCAACTGAGCAAGTAATAAATGTTTGTACATACATTATATATGTGCATACGTATATACAAACATACTGCAAATACATATGTTATATTAAACTGGTGGGAAGGCAAGACATTTAAAATCCCGATTTGTTTGTATCTGAGATGCTCTGTGTTTTGGGTTTACACACCCGTGATCCTTTGCATAAAAAGTGTTTTTTGTACTCTATAATACCCAGAAAATAAATGTCAGACAGAAGATCTTCCTAACAGTTGTTAAAATAAATGAAACTTGCCATACCTTGCCATATTAATATCATTAAGACAGCATAACAATCTGACTCTGAAATCTGTAGAATCTTTTGATCTGATTAAATGAACTGAAACTGATTTTCCAGGTTAATACATGGCAGGGAAAGGTCATTGCTAACAGAAAGACAAACTCACATGAGCCATGCACAGCATGGAGATATTTGCATGCACCATGGAGTATGAATTAGCATTTTAATCTTGTACATGTTCATATGCAGCCATAAAAAGATCTCCCTCTTAAGCAACTACGAAGAAAGTCTAGAAGTCTGTAGTAAAATGAAATTTTGACTGCAGGTTGATCTACTCACATTAGTTCTGGTCATTTCCACTAGATTTGATTAACCTTTCTGGTGCTCTGGCTTTATAAAGTGAACATCTCATGTTGCTTATTCATTCATGCAAGTTTTTATAGTTTTGACACACTGCTGTAGAGTTTCAAAGAGTTAAAAAATGAATAATGAATCCTTGAGAAGATAGTTGGCATCATAATAGTCTTCTCTATTTGCCCAAAGCTAGATGTGGCAGCATTTCTTGGGCTTTTATTCTTTCAGTCTGCTTTTCTTCTTCTCTTTCCTTGAGTTCACCTGTTCATTTTCACCTGTCATCCATAACCAATTTTAGTTGCAGTTATGAGAATGTGAATCATATGAATGAGTTTTGCACTTCAATAGTTATTTGTTTTAAAACAAGTGAAAGGAAGGTCTTTTAGGGAATCATTAGGCATTGAAATCCTTCACCACAGAACGCTTTGAAGGCTAAGAACACATTTTAAAAGGAATTGGGCAAATTCATGGAAAAGAGACTTTGCAGAGACCAGTACAAGTATGACCTCCAATTCAGCAAATGCTTTAGAACATATTATAGGAATGTACAAATATCCTTATGGTTGATTTGCTTCTTGTGCTGTTTTTCCTAAATATCCGGTATCACTCCACTCTGCCTTCCTGCGCTGTGCTAAGAGGGTCTTTGCACCTTTTCTCTCTTTTTGCGTGTGGAAATGCTCATGAAATGAGTAGTATTTTTAATCTGTATTGATGGAATTAATTAATTCTTAGATTTCTCTTTCCTGCTAATAAATATGTGTCTTCTAATTGTCCATCAAAGTCATGGGTAAATGACTAGTGCGATATACTCCTAATTGCTATGGCTAGCTCACCAGTATGAAGGACACAGTTTTCTGCTTACATATAAGATAGAAGAAGGCTGATACCTTGGTGTTCACTTCCTCCTCTGAAAATCTGTCACTTGTGCCAAATAAAGGTGGTTTTTTTCAAGTGCTGTTGTAATACAACTCTTGATGCATACTTCCATATTAAAATGGACAGTTTCAAGAGATTGGAGTTGGCTGCATTTTGTGTTTTGCCCTGCCTGTCATACATTCTCTCATGCCTAAAACAAGATACTTACTGAGGAGCAGTCAGTAGAAAGGCCCTTTTAAGCTGATATTAAGGTCTGTAAAGTGCTTGCAAAATGTGTACCCCACTGTCTGAAGTGTTTGATAAATAGTAATGGAAATGATACATGGGAAAAACAATCTAAAACTTACTCAGTTTAGAAAGTATTAGAAAGTATTTCACAGAAGCTAAACAAGGAGATCCATTGGAATAGATTTTAACATCATTTGCTCTCTGCAATAGTTAACCTACATTTCCCTTTTTTTGCTCAGTTTTTGTTCTGGGTAACTAGTACCATAATATTACCATGCCACACCGTCAGTAACATACTTAAGTCTAAAGGTGTGAACCTTTCTTTCTCTCTGGGAAAAAAAAGAGCCGAAGAACCAAGTTGGTTGAAAAGAAAATAGAGCCATAATAAGAGATTACTGGAGATCTAGGATGAGTCTGGGGGATGGTGGAGGATATCAGTGTCTCACATACACTGTTTGCAGGGTTAGGGTTAGTCTAGTCTCTACAAGACATGAAATAGATGTAGCATTAACACTGTGTGGCCTAAGCCTATTCTGTCAGATATATGTGGCTCTTTGACTGGTTTATTCCTGCAAACCATTTCCTTTGAACAGGAAGGGTTTTAAAAAACACTGGTTCAAATGTCAAGCTTATTACCAATATTATTCTATTATGTAAGTAGATATTTTCACAATACATTATTTTTCCCACTGGAGAAATGATAAATACTATTTTCACAGCAAGAAACTGAACTAGCGTGGTAAGTGCCATTTAAACTCAGTTCATTTAAAATGACGCAGGAGGTCGCAGATAATCTAACTTTGGTTTAGTAGCATATTTCCGCTACTGATAACAGATCTGTTTCTGTTTAAGCCAAATAGAAACAAGCCATTTAAAATCTAGTTTAATCAAACTAGTAAAAAATAATTTGGGCTACATTGATAACATTTGTATGAATCAGTCGTGGGGCAATCACCATGATGCACTGATTCCATCTGCCAGGATTGGTTGCAGCTTATATAGCTGTGCAGTATTATAAATGACTGAAGAGATAGTAAAACTCACTGTTTTGTGAAAGCATCTTGACTGCTTCCTGTGTCATGTCATACTTTTGTTTTGGATGCTCCCATCGTTTTTGGATTTCATAATGCAGAGTTTTGTGTTACTTCAAGGAAGCTGCAACAGTTGCTCCTCTCAAAAACAGACTCAGTCAACAAGAACATCATTATAATTGCTTATGTCCTGGATTTTGAGTGAATCTAAATAAGTGTCCAAATGACAGAATGAGTTTCGTATGTATACAGATAAACAGTATGTAGTTTAAACATGGGAATGTTCAGCAGGATAAAATTGGGTAAATTAATTTTCTGCACAGGCTCGGGTTGATTTTCAGACACTGGATTTGGTAGTTGTCCCAGCTTATCTTTTTTTAAATATGTATATTTCAGCTGATCTGGTTTTCTGATTGAGCAACAGCTATGCTATCTTGGGATAAAAAAGAAGGGATCTGGGAGCATCATTTATCTTTGTGTCTTTTTCTTGGCTCCTTCCAACCTTCTTTTTATAAATTCCCCAATTTTCCCTTTTGTACTTTTTTTTGCATGCCCTATTCCTTCTTCTCTTCCAAAAGAAGGTTCATTTCATATGCATACATTCAGCTCACATCAACTTGTAGAGATGCAGAGAGGTAAGGACTGGAAATCATTTCCACCTAACTTTGTGTCTGAGGCACAACCTAACAACATGGCATAAAGGAAGTGAAAACTTGTTAATTCTACCAGTTGTTCTCATTTTGTGTTACTCCTTATTCATATAGGCTAGGATAAATTGTAAGAATTGATCATTGATACTTTTGATTGTGCCAGGCGTGCCAGGGTGCCGGGAATGTTGATTTAGCATTGCAAAATAAACCTCCAGAAATCAAGGCAAGGATTTGGAAGGAAACTAATAGCCTGGCTATGTCTTCTTTCTGGAACAAGAAAAAGGCATGAGAGAAAAACGTATTTTATTTTCCCAGTAACACAGGCAACAACTGCCTGCATTTGATAATGTTTTTAATTTAGCCTCCAAGATAGCATGCAAGTCCAGAAAGATTTGTTACATTTTGAAACAGTTAGTATATTGTTCAGTTGTCATTTTTTACGAAAAGAAGCATGTGCGGAGCACAAAGATCCTTTATTCTCTTCTCCAAGATATGAGATAGCTTTGTAAAAGATTATTTTTTGAATAACTGACCTAGGAAGTATTCTAATAGAAATTGAGCAGATGTGAAGGACCATAAGATGCTAGTGCTGTCAGATTCAGAAATATGACTTGGGATGAAAGTTAGTGGCTGAGTGAAATCTGAATTCATGGAATTTTGGGGCGTAAAGTTCACATGCACCAAAACATACATTTAAGAAAAAAAAAAAAAAAAAAAAAAAGTTAAAAAAAAAAAAAAGACATTTAGGACAAAAGAAGACTAAACAGATCTGATCTGCGAAGAAAAATATTTTCTACGTCATTGCTTAAAACTAAACTGAGAACATAACAAAATCAGCCAAGTGCACAAAGAACAATGTTAGTATGTAACGCTGTTGCTGATATTGGAAGTGCTGCATGCCCACTCATTCATCCTTGCTACCCCTGTGCAATTATAAAGTCTTCTGGTGGCAGTGTGGTAATGCTAATGCTGTGGATGACAAAACCAAGCAAGTTCACACATGTCACTGAAGCAAAATGATGCCTTGTACAAAGGGTATGCATTCAAAGGCCTTTAACAGAGCAAGTTATTGTTGTGATGCTTTAGAAATGGAGCTCTTTCTGCAGGATCCAACGGGTAATTACATACCTTGTATGGAACAAATTATTGCAATTTAAGAATAAAGAACTTGATCCTGCTCCCAATGATGTCAATAGGAAAACATCACTTAGAACATGATTCCACAGTGTGGAAATGAGGACTGATTACAAATGAGGACTGATCTCACCCTTTCATGTGTGGTTTTCTGAAGATCCTTGGGTTTAGGACAATAATATGTCTTTAGTTTAATACAGTGTTCACCAGAATGCATTTATTAACAGTCTGGTGAATGATGTCCACTTGACATAAGTATTTATTGTATTCCTTATTCCACAAGATGCTACCATGTTTTTTTAACAAACTATGCCTGTTTCTTGAGAGTGACGTTACAAATTAGGTAATGATCTTGGCCATATTAAACCTTAAGGCAAGGAGAGCAGATCTACAGAGAAGCACATGGGACCACTACTAGGCCACTACACAGAGCAGCTGTGCACGTTGTGCTGGGGCAGAACACAAGTCCATACTTCCAACAGTTTGCAGAATAGATTATCCTCATTACTGGGATTGGTAGCATTGGATGTAAAAATCAGAGGCTGTTTTATAATAGGTAGGTAAATAAACATGGCTAAACAAAGCAGTCTATAAAAATCCTGTATTAATGACTATGTTGAAGGTGTTAACCAACCCTGCTAATAGAGGATATATCAGGTAGTGCATAAAGTACGGTCTTTTTCCATCAGCATGAAACTGTCAATCATCATTCAACCTCAGGTAAGGTAGCTGAGATGTTTACAGTTGCTGCAGAGTATTAAAATATTGGAAGGGACATTCATCTGTCGCCAGCCACTAACACAGACCTCATCACAAAGGAATTGGTCTGAAAAGCTCCACCCAAATTATGGTCATAACCTCAGTGGTCAGACAGATGGTTTGCAGTATTTAGGCAAAGAAAACTGTTAGCAGTATTTTCACAAAATAAACCTTATTGTGTCTTGTGTAATTTGAACAGCTCTATGTTACCCCTGGGAGAAAGGCAGCTGGGAATCTTACAGTTCTAGTGGTTTCTCTGCATTTTACATTGCCATCCTGTGAGTGACTTGTATTTTCCATGGCAGAATTAATGTGTAGTCAAATAAAACAACTTGGATACCACTCTTAATCTTCACAGAACCCAGATAAACACTGTGAGTGATGGTAGCATTTTCAGCCTTCTGCTTTATGATACTGTGGCCTTCTATCATTTCTGATGAATCCCATTTTGTGCAGTAGTCTCACCTCATTTCCTTGTGTTGTTTGCTTGCAGTTTGTCTGGGCCATCCCTGTTGGCCATCACTCTGCATTACTCTTTGAAATTTGTCTTTCCATGGGTAACACCTCCTGGTTATAAGTACAGGATGGCTGAGGACCTTAAGCTGTTAATGCTGTTATGTTGGAGACATGAAAATAAAAAAAACAACTTTAGTGAGTCATCCTTTGACATGCTCTAAAAAATGCTCACTTTTCTAGTAAAATGTCAATCACATACATAAATATATCATTTGACTATAAAAATGGGAAACGATTTTCTATTTAATGAAAATATCTAAAATCCACTGGATTTTATATGTCAGTCATTTAGGCACTACTGGTGTGTGCCACATCAAAGTTAATTCATCCTTTCTGTACTGTCAGTATTAAATCATTAAAGCGTTTGGAAAAAAAGCGAGCTAAATTTTCAGACATTAAACAGTGCCAGCTTTTGTTGGAGATACATGAAATTTTGTCCATTATTGCAGGTTGTCTTTGTGAGTTGGTGTAAGAGCTTCTGGGACTGTGGACTTGTGGCACTGGATGATATATCATTGAGCCTGGGAAGCTGTCAGGCTGTTGGTAAGACCAAGAGTATTTGTCATCCAACAGCTGCTACCTTTTCCCCTTTTTAATAAGAACATATCTTATGCCATCATTTCCCAGGCCTTTCCTACAACTGGCTTCATTTCACTGTTTTTTTGTTGTTCTTTGTGTGTTTTTCAGTAGGTGTTGCATTAATCCAATTTTTGGAGTATCACACATAGAGTGAGGACCAGATTTTGTTAACTCCTAATTAACTTCACTGACTCCAGTGCAGCTGTATATGAGGGATCACACTTTCAAGACCCTTTTATAAAAAGCAGACAGGAAAGCAATTTTCAGTTGCATTAGAAGACCAGAAGTGCACACAAAAGCACAAATTTGAAAGCACGACATTGTTCCTTTTGCCCAGAAATACAGTTGTGTGAGGCCAAGATACAGGCTCTTATCTGAGCTGAAGCTCTGTAATGAACACAGATAAGAGGAGTCCAACTCTCCACCCGCAGTGGGAGGAATTCAGTGCTTCTGAGTGAGTCTTTACCCTCTGACATGCACAGGGTAACCCCTCTGAACTCACTCACACTCCCTCTTCTGGGGCTTTTTAAGGTTTGATAATGCAACGATTGTATCCTAATTTGGAAGCAGTTCTGATGAGATGGGCACAATCTGTAATCCCATTCACTTCTGGAATACAGCCATGCCTTTGAAATGGTGATGAGGCAGACTGACCATGCCATTTTTACTGCCATGTAGTAATAACTATTTTATGACCTGTTCTAATTGGATTCATGCATCCAAACAGCTAGTGCCATCGCTGAAGAGGGACAAGTCACACGTACAAAGCTACATAACTTTTTCCTAAAGTATATCCAACATTTGCCTATTCTGTGGCTCTGTAGATCCTAAGGAAGTTGTAAATGAACCAAAGGTGCAGAACTGATGTTTAGATGCACAGTCATGCTGGCACTTGTCACCGGAGGCAGCAAAAATGTACTAAACCACCCTCAGTATGTGAGGTGTGAATGCTCCCTTCTGGCCAAGAGGGAAGGCAGCTCACGGTGCCTGCTCCTGAAGCACAAATTCAAGTTGTAGCAGAACAGAGGGCAGAGACTTCTTTATTATCATACTGGCAAGCAGTGGAATTCTTGGTATACTTTCTTTTACATCATCTAATGGGGCTGTAACCCTGAAAATACTCCAGTAATTGCAGCTCTGCAGTCTGTTGCATGTGGTGGTGGGATCGGATGTCAGGGCAAAACAGCAGGACTCACTGTGGCAGCTGATTTCAGATCATAGAAACCTCTTTCTGTGGCAGGATCTGTTAATGCATGTTACACATACTGGAGCTTATTCAACTGTCTTGAGTGCCACAGGAGTGAAGGAAATACAGCAAACTGCAGGAGATGTTTTAAAGGATATTAGTAGATGTTAGTTAACCACACTAAGGCACAGATTTCCCAATAGCTGTGAAGAAAATGAAATAAAATCCTGTATTTCAGTTTGGAACTGGTTTTATAGGCTTGTGACTCATCTGTTGCTAGGTAAACAAAAGTGATCTCAGCAGAAGCAATACATTGTTTGTGTCGTTTCTCCATACATCTGTCTAATATATTTGCAGTTTTAAACAATAACATCTCGTTATAGATCTCTTGCCACCCTCTCCTGGTGAGTGTAATTTTGAAAAAGATGAGTGTGTGTTTACCCAGAAGAAGAGAGGTCGTGGGAGCTGGCAGAGAAGGAGGGGTCCAACTCCCACCTCCTACACTGGACCAAAAGGGGACCACACTACCGGGGTAGGTGAGTTAAGCTTCACACTGAACTTTCTGAACAGAGATTAAGGATTAATCAAAATGCTTTGGGATGGTAACTTAGAAAACAGGAAGTTTTTGCTTCTTTATTCACAACAGTTATTGATCAAATGGAGTAAACAGGTTTCACTAGGACCCTCCAGAGAATGCGATGTTTAATCTGCATGCCAAGTGGAGAATTCAGTCTTCATGTTCTAAAGTAGCCTTTCCTTTGGGAGAAAAAAGCACACGGTGGCTTTCCTGGAGCTGTCTTCCAACCCTTAGCTTATGTGAATATTCCCTATAGCAAAAATGCAAACAAGTAGGTAAACCTCAGTTCTTCTGCATGAGTACCTTCTTAGTTGAATTTAGAAGAAAACATGGGTAATACAGGAGCAGTCCCACAGGCCCTTTATCTTAGAAATCTGTTCCATCACCCCACTTCACTCTTTGTACTGTGCCATTTTACGTATGAAGGACTTAAGTGAATGAGGCCCCCATCACCATGAATGAGCTCACAGGAAACTACATCCAAATTGCCCCTGCAACTGTCATACCCAGTGACCTTTGCAAATTATGAATTGCATTTCTGTGTTGGGCACTTGTGTTCCTGCAGAAGACGACCTCAGCAATGCTTCCACTAGCTCTGGTGTAAGATGAAGCTGCCTAAGACTTGTGAACTTCAAATCTTTATGTGTGTTTCAGAAGACTCGGAGTGCCTAGGATTTGCCCTTATCCGCAAGGGAAAGTATTCATTCAACAAGGAACAAAGGCAGTGGCAGACAGGCTGACTCTCTCACTGTGGCTATCAGCCTGGTCTGCTAAAAATTTTAGCTGGGCTATTTGAGAGGTTGACCTGTTCAAAATGCTACCAAGAACTACTATTACTCTGTCAGCTGTGACTGAGTGTAAATCACATCCAGCATAGTTATTTCAACTGTGCATCTGAAATCTTGCTCTGCGCAAGCTTAATTGAATGTAATCTGGAAAACAGTTGTTTCCAGTTAATTAAATAAGAGTTTTACCTTATTTGTGATCTCTTCATGTAAAAACATGACTTTGTGTGTATTCAGCAAAATATCCCTTTCCTACCTCCTAGCAAAATCTCTATAGCTGCACCCTCAGCAGAGTATGGACATCAGCTGCAGAGACAGATTTGTGATGTCTGGGGCTGTACAGCCTAAGTACTGCATGTGGAATCCAGAATGCAGATGGGAGTGTTTCAGTTAGTATTGAAATTTCAGAGTGCCAAGAAGTTATTTATAAATGACTTCACTGTCAGTTACAAACAGTGAAGATTCTAAGTAGAAAAATTTGTAACTTCATAGATAAGTTTTAAAGCCTGAAATTCCTCTTACATTTTCTAAAATAAAAATGAGAAGCTTAACTTAGAAACCGGAGCACATTCTGACCAGCTCTATTGGCTAAGTGATGCAAATGAAAAATGTAGTCTAAATATGAAACAAGAACTTTTTCCTAATAACGATGCCTTAGTGCTGTGGAATGATTTTCAGAAGGGAATCTTGAAATTCTTGTCACTTTTCCAGTGCAATATTTGAAAAACTGTCATATTTAGGAATTGAACTAATTTTCTTTAAGCCATTGTTACCTACACTGTCAGCTTTTTCTGCATCAAGTAGGTATGTAATAACAATCCTCAAAGTAAGTGAGGATTTTTCTACTAGTTTCTGAACTTTATTTGAGATGGTTTTTTTGAAATGTGGGTGACAATCCTGGAGAGAGGCCATGTCTGTGCCACCTGCAGTCTCTTCTGCATAATATAAGCTGAAAGGAATAAACCATACTAAAAATATTGACACACAAATTGTTTTCGTAGGCAACTGAAACTCAGTTCTGTAAAGTAATTCAACATTCATGTTTGCTTTTTTTTTTTTTTTTTTTTTTTTTTTTCCCCTGGGGATATTCCCTAGGCAATGCCATTTTTCCCCTTTCAAATACTCAATATTTTAGTTCTCCTGTTTCCAAAGTCAATATTCTTAAATGAGCAACACATTAGAAGAGTTGCTTGCAGAAAGAAAACAATGTGTTTCTTAGTTTCTAAGCCTGAAACTGACTTCAGACCCATTTCCAGTTTATATGTTTTACTAAGCATAGTGAGATTGGAGTCTGATAGTTTGTATTCTTGGTGAAGCAAGAGAATCTTTTAAGCTTGGCCTGTGACAGGAAAACATGTTTACAGCAACATAAACGTTTATTCCTTGTATCATGCATTTGCAGTGAAATGTACTGTAGAAATACGTGGATTCAAATTCACAAAAAAAGAGCTAATATAGTCTTTCAAACAGTTTATAACATGATTCAGGCCTTAGAACTAAGGCAAGATACTCCAGTATGTTGTAGTATGAGCTGTAGGTTTTGATTTTTAACTCAGATAATTCTCAAGCATAGTTAGTATCAAAATTCGTGGAGCCACTTGCACTGTTTGGAATAAAAACCCTAGGGAGTTCTCCAGCACACCACAGCAAATGGTCTTTTCTTTACAGATCTGCAGCTGCAGATACTCATCTTTTTCACCCTTTCTCTCTAGTGCTGCAGACCACCAAACTACAGCGCTGCCTAGAGGATGACTTCAGCATGGGTTTGTTTAGGTAACAGGGCTTTCAGGATCCTGAGACAGATCTATCGGCTGCTCTTGCTGCTCTCAGTCTTCCCCCTGCTTCACTGGTCCTCATGATTCTCCTTCCTCCTGGGGTCTATCTCGACTCCTGCACTTGTAGTAGCAGAAGGACAGTTTCCTCTCCAGCATGACCAATAGGAAGCAGTGGGGCTGTAGGAAGGGTTGCTGCAAAATCTGGATTCAGCACCTGCTGGTGGGGTGCACTTCTCACAGCACAAAACGGCTGCCATGCGCAGCAGGTGGGATGAGGGGATGTTTTTCAGACTTATCATACACCTCAGCCTGGACCCTTCCTTAGTTGGAAATCACTAAACGATGGATCTCAAAGAAGCAGGGGAATAAATTGTCTGCCAGCAATTAATGACTAATTTTTCCAAAGATCATAATTTGTGATGATTTCGCACTCTTTTGTGGATTCTAGGTAATCCACTTTTACTCACTCATGTCTTTGCATCTTGATCACAGAAGGAAAATATTATTGATGTCATATGTGATTTAAAAGAGGTACTTCAGTTCATCTGCCTGGTTAATAGCATGGGCTCCTACACGTAGCCTAAGCAAGCATATTCCTGGTTTCAGAACAAATATGGTTTGTTTTCTTATTCTGCATTGCTTTCTGATGTGATATATTTCACTGGTTGTGTTTTCTTTAGTGTTCTTATATTAGCATTCACAAGCATTTTCATTACTGCAGAACAAAACAATTACAGTATTGCAAATACTGCAATTCACGAGTACAGCAAATAGTTTATCATATAGTTTTCCTTCTCAAAAGTTTCAGTCATGGGTTTTTGTGTAATGAACTAGTGAACGGGTTGAGGGAATGTATTGTTCTTTATTAATATTTGATTGTATGTCTTTTTAAGGATACTACATGTATATAGAGGCATCCAACATGGTCTATGGACAGAGAGCATACCTAATTTCAAGATCACTAAGAGGGACCTCTGGAAAACAATGCTTGACATTTTTCTATCACATGTATGGAGCTGGGACCGGATTATTAAGTGTATATCTAAAAAGAGAAGGTGATGATGAAGAGATTCCTTTGTGGAGGAGGACAGGGGAGCAAAGCATCTCGTGGCTAAGGGCAGTGATAGAATATGAAAGTGATAGAAACTACCAGGTAAGGAAAAAAAAAAAAAGGAAGGTAAAGCTGAGCTATGCACTAGAATCCAGGTTTTGAGTTGTATAAAATAAATGTAGACATCATTGAATGAATGGACATCTGAATAAGCTGAATTAATGCATAATTTTGGGATAGCAAACAAGAGAACAGAACAGAACAAACCTATGAAAATCACTTGATCCAACTCCGTGACCAAGTCAGGGCTAACCAAAAGTTAAGGGATGTTACTGTTCACGTTATCCAAATGCCTCTTGAAGTGGCATGGGGTTTCAGCTACCTCTCTGGGAAGCCTGGTCCTAGAGTTAAATGAAGCGTTAATTAATTCATTAACTTAGAGTTACTTTCTAAAATTATTTAAGTGTATTTTTCCATCACTTCTTCTCAGTAGTGGTAGATTGTATTTAGGTGACGTGCAATTTTTTTTCCTTCCACCATCTAAAACCTTGTCTAAATTTGATACTGTCACTAAGCTGTGATAAACAGGCTACGTCTTTCAGGGTGGCACCAAAGACAAGGAATGATGCAAAGAGAAAGCTGAACCGATACTGTCTGAAATAGCACTGGGCTGAGGACTACTAGTGTTTCACTAAAATCATAGTTTAGCTTCATCAGGAATGATGAATCACAACAGAATGTTTTCTTCTATTTTTTCTTCTTTTTCTCTCTCTCTCTCTTGTCTTTCATTTGAGTAACACATGACAATACATTTCAGCTGAAAAGGAAAATAGGCGCATTACATCACTGGAGCAGATTTATCACTGTTTCAAAATAAAGAAGTGTCCTACCGAACTGTGAGAACAAATCTGTTCCCCTCAGCATAGTACATATTCAAAGTCTGTGACCAAGGAAGTTAGTCCAGTAATGGAGTATGGAGGTGTTCTTCCAAGAATCAGGCTTTCAGGACACACTAGATCCCTGAACAGACTGCATGGTTTTTGGGGGGAGGAGTTGTTCTTTCAGTCCTTCCTTCTAGGTAGGGTATCCCTGAAAAACTATGTCTTATCTTTACAGATTATTTTTGAAGCAATCCGTGGGGTGTCGATGAGAAGTGACACAGCTATTGATGATATTCTGTTCCAAGCAGGACCCTGTTTAGGTAAGTTTAAGCTCGCTTTTCTTAGGAGACATCTAGCAAGTCACACAGTGTTTTTTGTACTTAGGCGATATGTCTTTCCTTAAAGCCCTTCTGGATGGATCTGCATTTATGTTGCTGTTCATGTAGAATGTTTACTAATGCGTGAAACCATTCTTCAGAATTTGGTCTCTTAGAAATTTTGTAGCACATTCAAAAAGCTGTATGGCGGTTCCATTTAAGTCCAACACAGTAATTATATTCTCTTTTATATATTAAAAAATACTAGCACTTATAGTACTTCCCCCTTTTTGTATTCTAGAAGTGGAAGAAATTCAATTTTCATCAGGCTATCCAGACAGCTTAAATGAAATTGAGTATTAAATACAGTCTGCTGGAAGAAGTGGAATGCATAGAAAGATTTTATGTGAGAAACTGCACAGCGGCCTGTATTAAAATGTGCTTTAAGTGAAGACTGGACTCATTTGGATAATCACCCAAGAGTAGGAGAAACTCAGAGCACTCGTGTTCCTCGCCTTTGCAATGAAATTATTGACTCAGGGCTTCTTAGACTGTTTTTTAATTTTAATTTTTTTCTCTTTTGCATGAGGTTATCAATTACTATATAGAGGCTTCCCATTTTGCACAGATCATTCAACACAGTATTTTAGTGCTTTTTTTTTTTTTTTTGGTGCGTAAATCTTTCTGGTATATAGGTAAAAAGAGGAAAGCAAAGGTGCACAATTAAAATCTAATATTGTGTTATCTTAAATCTGCATTCAGTGAATGTTTTGTGTTGGGTACAGAATGGCTTTATGTTAAGGAAATAATAAATACTTTAAGAGAATAAAGAAAATACTATTAGATACTACTAATATCCTACAGGCTAAGTGCAATTATTCATAAGACAATTCTCTCTGGGAAACTCTTTAACACTTTGCTGGTAATTTTTGTGTTTTTGTATTCTTTTACCATAAGAAATGTATTTGTCATTCTTAGCAATAAGAAGCTCACTTCTCATGTTTCAGTATAAATCAGTGTAACCTACTGCCAAATAAAACAGTTTGTACACTCACAAAGAATGTACTCACACTTTACCCAACTACAGTACCTTGCAATTGCATTGATAAGATATTGAATTCACACAACCTGTTAATTTTGAAGACTTTTTTTTTATATTTGTGTTTGAAGTTTTGTTTTGAAAACATTAAAACTTCCTAATAAAATGTAACTTTGAAAAAGTCTGCTTTAGGCTTTAGTTATTGGAGCAATGAAGAACAACAGAACTTAATATAATAGCCTGCATTTATTGCTGTGAATGTGAAAAAATGAAGAGCATGGGTTGTGTAACACGGAAAGTGGTTTGATCTACTACAGGAAGTTCCTGTACTGACCCATAGAAACGATTCTAACATACTAGATGTTTCTGCAAGATAGGCACCCTGAAGAATGGAAGTAGCCTTTGATCCTTTCAGAACAGAGGATGTGGCATTTCTAATTAGCTTTAAGTATCAACAGGACCTTGGACATGCTGGATCAGGTTCCTATTTTAGATACCCTCCACCCAAAGCCTGTTACATGGAAAGGTACAGAGTGCATTTAGGAAAAAAAAACATAAACTAGCCTGTTAGCCTTTTCATTCTGATGACACACATACGCAAAATTGTTCATTAAAATACGTTCAGTAATAACATGCATATTTGCTTATTGATTGACATAAGTTGACACGGTTTATTTCCCAGAGACTGAGAAACACACCAAAGAAGTGACATTTTAGCTGCCTGTCGTAGCTACCCCCAGTCCTGTGGACAGCTGGTTACCAACCACGATTCCTGCAATTATGTTATGCAAATGAAACCAAGCAAAATCAGTGGACTGTTTCCTAAAGTTCACGTGGCTTTACAGTTGTTCTATAAAGCTATTGCTTTGGTATCATCAATCATTCAGATCAAATTATTTATTTTAAAAAAGTGAAAGTGAAGTCATTAAATTCACCACGTTTGATGATTCTCCGTACTTCTCACTTCTCTATAAAAGAAAATGAAGCAGAAGATGTAACTGTCTCAGCCCTGCCTCTAACAGCTTCGTTTAGCTATGCTTCCTTCCAACAAAGTGATCATTTTCAGACTGATACAGATGAGAACATAAGCAAATTATTCTTCTCACAGTGGTTATCTAGGAACCTCACTGGTACAACTATTTTGAAGATATCAGTGAGGATAATATTCATCCCACAACATTTCTGCTTCTGCGGGATTTAAAGAATGGAGGGAGAATTTGAAAAATTGCTTTAAATCGCTATCAGTCCAAGGGCTGTAAGACATCTGAAAAACAGGGAAGATGTACTCTGATTTCTCTACTGGCAAGCTTCAGTTTTATGGTGATGTAAAAACACCCCATTAATTCTGCCCAATTACAAAACTCGCCATGCACCTGAATTCTTCCCTGGATCCATTTTTGTGTACTGTCTGTTGCTCTCTCACTGCAGCAGTAACTGTACAGGGAGCACAGAAAGGCAAAGACCAATTCTGAGACTGTTCCGCATTCAGCCTACTCACTGTCTGAACATTTCTTCAAGAGCAACTGGAGAACTTACAAGTAATTGCTTTGAGTTGTGGTACAATCTGTAGAATGGCTATGAAAACTTCAAAAGCTGCTAAAGCACCCAGACACTAGAAAGCTTGTATTTGATTGCTGCAATTGCAGACTTGTGCTGCAGTGGAACTGAACTTGTCTTTTAAGCAGAGGAAAAGGTCTTTTAATACCCTCTTGCATAATAGTCTTTTACATTCTTTAAATGTTTTCCATTGGTTAACATTTTGTCATTATCCTTACTACTTTTTAAAAAACAATACCAAAATCTGATCCCAGTTGCATCAGTGGAAGTACAGAAAAAACAACAGAAAATATTACTGTTATTCCAGGTTTATTCAATGTAAATCAAACTCTATTCTGGATGAATATTGTGTCACATCAAAGTAAATCTAATGTAAACTCAAGTTTACAATCATGAGGCTTCGATAAGACAGCACAAACTCCTAAATTCGTGGCATTCTATTAATCTGGATCTTAATGGAGCTCGGGAGTGAGTGTAAGTACATGCTCAGGACACCCACTTCTCCAAAAGGACTACCATGTAAGGTAAAACCACAAAGACAGCATGCTTTTCTGGTAGCGTGATACATGAGTAAAAAAATTTGTCTCATCCCACTCAGTGGGTTGTGAGGAAGGTGAATCTTTGGAATTCTCCAAATAGGGCACTCCCTGGTTGGCAGGAGTTAAAAGATAGACAGAGTTGTGTAAATACTCAGAGGAACAACACAAAACAATTTCGCAGCTTTCCAAACGCAATTGATCAGCTACCTTGAGGCAAAACTAGGTAACTTGTAACAACAAAACCATTATGGATGAAGGGCACTCTGGAACAGGTGTTACTTCCTAGTCAACTACTTAAAGGCACATTTAGGCAACAGCTACTAAATAAACAAGTGAAAAGGGATCAGAAAGAAAAAGAGGGTAAGAGGATAATGAAAGAGATTTTTCACCACATCCCCAGGTCCCATGTTATCTAGAATTGGGTCTTGATCTCTGGGTCAACCAATGACAGCAGAACATGTGTTCTCAGCTTTATATAGTACAGCTGTTCAGTGACTGCCTGTGAGGTGGCAACTACCTTGCATCTGCATAGCTAGGAGTTCCAGAAGATTTGAGAGTTTTCAGCAAGGGTCTCTGGTGTTTGTGCACCTTCTCCTCAGTAAGTGACCATAAAAGGATATGGGTAAAACATTTCACTGCCCTGCCTCAGCAGGACCTGGTCCACCTCCCCTATCTTCTCTCTTGAACTGAAGTTGTTGAGGCAAGTTCCTCAGTGGTCTCTTACATCACCTGGCGGCTTAACCATGAGTAACAAAGAAAACGGTCTAAAGTTCATTTGCAGGAATGGTGATATTAACAAACTGAAGGAGTGAAGAGAGAAGAGACAGAAGAAAGCAGCCGAGTAATCATACATCTAACAATAGCTATGCCAACTATCAAGAACACAAGCCCAATTAACAAGGCTAGCCTGATTTGTGCCAATCATTTTTCCCACTACATCAGTCCCAGAGATTGTAAAATGTTGGAGAACCAGGATCTGAGTGAGAGTCTATCAAGCCAGTCTATTGGTTGGAAAGCTTGGAACAGTTCATAAGTCTTATCAGCAATTTCTTTCATCTTTGTATGAGCTACAAGTGGTGGCATTATGGATAGTGATAAAACATTCTTCTTTGGTTAAGTTTAACATGCAGCATGTGCCCTGTTCCCTAAGTAACATATCAAGTCCATCTCATTTTGTGATGACGTTTTTGATACTTGTTGCACCTGTGAGTTTAGTTCTCCAAAAGCGTATCTAGTTTAGTTTGACAATACTTGTCAGGTTATGTTTTCTAAGACTAATGGGTGTGAGATTCCCTGTCAGCTTTGTATACTGCCCACCTAGGTCATTTGGATGGGTTCTTGGACTGTTGATGAATCTGTTTCCAATGTGCAGTATAATTCAACCCTGCATGTTGCTCCAATGTTAAATACGAATAAAATATTCAGTTTGAACATTCCCAAGCCAATCCAAATTGTGCTATACAGATATACTGATTTGGCAAGTCCATGTATTGTTAACAGTCTACAGTATGAATTCATTTATTTTTGATTCTGTGGAGAGAGGTAGACCTTCAAGACAAGAACAGTGTGTGTGGAATGCTCCACAATATCACTGCATCACAGAATTGCAGTGGGTGGAACAGACTTCTAGAGATAACTGCTAATGTAGGTTCCCTGCAGTGGGTTGCACAAGTAAGCATCCAGGAGGGTGCTGAATACCTCTGAAGAAGGAGACACCACAACCTCTCTGGGCAGCCTGTTCCAGTACTCCATCACTCTATCTGTAAAGAAGTTCTTCATGATTGTATGGAACTTCCTGCGTTCCAGGTTCTGCTGACTGCCCCTTGTTCTATTGCTGCACGCCACTGAAAATCATACAAACATTATTTCATCTAAGACGTCGTTGTTAGTGTTGTTACACAGAGAATCTAAATTTCTGAAGCCATAAGAAAGGCAACCCCAACATATACACGTATCTCCTATCAAAACTTGTACACTTTTCAACAACCATGGCATTCCTTGACCAGTACTACAGTTAATGACACCAAAAAAGGTCAGAAACATAACAAAAAGGTTCTCATACCTCAAATAACAGACCGAGGAAGGGGTATACACAGATCACTGTAGTTCAAAATGCTCACAAATCCCTGATTTAGTTCCCATGCAAAGTTTAGGGCATTAGTGTCTGCACTCCCTCTGGCCCATGAGGAGTGACTGGATCCAAGTACATCCTTGCCCATACCCACAACAGTCTGCAAATATTACTGCAACAAGAATACACAATATTAGTGAGAGGCATTTCCAGAGCTTCTGCATAAGGGAACATTCAATGTTCTGTCCCTGAAAAAGGAAAGAAAACAGAAAACTCAGTCCTCACAGACTTAGTTAAGAGGAAGAAATTATCCAGAGTATATGCGGCTATCCAAGGAAAATGGTTCGGAATGGCTTTAAGTACTAAGGAGACTTGTTCCACCAGCAGCTTGACCAAAGCTGTTTGCCCTGGATAATGGGATACTGTGATAATGTGACCT
The DNA here is from genome assembly GCF_019238085.1 of Lagopus leucura. NCBI lineage: Eukaryota > Metazoa > Chordata > Aves > Galliformes > Phasianidae > Lagopus > Lagopus leucura. The sequence goes on from NW_024962272.1 coordinate 7,337,745, forward strand.
GACTTCTGTTTTGATTGGAGAAGCAAGGGTGTCTTGGGGTAGAAGACATTTAGTTGTGGGCACCTGCTCATTCCCCACCTATTGCTCACTCAGGTCACCAATTCCCTAAGGCATTCTAACCAACCTACATTGTGTTGTTTTTACAAATCTTGTAATATGTCCTTGGTTCTCTATGCTATCCATGTGCTTGGGGTAGCTGGGAGTATGGAATGCCCACACAACTCTCTCCAACCTCCCAGCAAAGGCCACTCCCCACTGCAGAGAACACAGGCCAAATCCAGATGGCCCCTGGGATCAAACACTTGTCTCAGGGAGCAGGCCCACACACAGCTGGCATGATCAGCAAGCTGTGGGATGCCTGGCTTGCTGGAAATTTGTCTGAACCGATTTGCATCCCAGTGTATATTATATTCATGCTCAAAATATCCTCCCTGACAGGGAGAATGCTACCATGGCACAGTGGTGCAAGGGACGAAAGTGGTATTTATCTGCATTATGGTGAAGTTAACAATCATTGACTGATGACGTTTAATTCCACAAATGATTCCAAGCAGAATTGTTTGGAGATGGCACAAGGTACTTATCTCCCTAAAATTTACCCAAATCATAGTGAATATAAAACCTCTAGGCAAAATCAGGGAAGGCAATGCATATCCCTTGTTTCTTATGATTCCAGATATGTATGTATATAGTATGATTCCAGATACCAATTCCCAAGCTAGATAAACCACAAAGAAGCCTTCCTCTGAAACTGAATACAATTTCTTTGCATCTTTCAAGCTATGAGAATAGAAACGTGCTGGGCTGGTAGGTCCCTCTGGTCCTTTCTGCTACACATGCATTGTCAAGCCATGAACTCCAAAACCCCATTTATGAGTGAAGGATAAGTGGTGTCAATTGGTCTCAAAACTTGATATACTCCTGCCTCAAAAATTAATAACCTTTGAGCTTCTTCATGGACCAGAGTCCAGTCACACACTGATCTTTTTTGAGTCAAATCATACAATGGACGTGCATGTTGCAGTTTCTTCTTTGTCACTGGCAAGCTTATCCACTCTGAAGTGTTCAGGTTTTTGGGTGGAATACACACAATTCCTTCTTTCCATCAAATACATAGGAATCTGGCCCCTGGATATGGAGGATTGTATCTTTCCTTGGGGAATTTGCAATGCTATGCTTTCTAAGTGTGAGTGGCAATATCCTAGAGGTAAGCAAAACAATCCCTGTCTGTTTCTCCAAGAGGAACCATAAAAACATATCTTTGATTTCAGTAGTGGCCTGAAATTCATGGTGTTGCTTCTGAATGGTGGCAGTTAAGTCAGCCATGTTTGGTACAGCTGCAGTTAAAGCATCCATTTTTGCATATAATTTGTGATAATTGACTGTGAGCCTCCATTTGCTGTTTGGCTTTCTAACTGGCAATACAGGGGAATTATACGGTGGTGAAGTCGGTGGGGCTATAATTCCCTAATCTTTAAGTTTGCGATTACTGTTTCTCCTCAGGGTGTTCCCACTATCCTAAATTGCTTCAGAATGGTGCCCTCCAGCACCATACCTGCTTTTCAGTTGTAAATTAACTGCACACAATTTTTTAACGTGCTGGGGAGACCTTGTATTAACAGTATCATCCAAACAGGATTTGCCTTTTACAGCAAGGATGATGACTGATTGGTAATCAAGCAGCACAAACAAGTGGCCTTTTGTACAGTTACTGAGAGCCCTTTGGCCTCCTTCTATAGACAGAAAGACTCCTGGTTCCCAATATCCTTATACTTCCTCTTCAGTAAGATTCATGCAATTATCACTGGTTAAGGCAACCATGTCCAACCCACAGCTTGGCCCAGCCTGCACATGTTGGTGGCAGGGCAGTAGAGATTGAATTTTCTCACCAATACTGCTATGTGCTGTTGCCATGTGACACGTGGCAGCAGAGGGGCACTCCGACAGAACGGGGTCTGACAGTCCGAGGAGACTCCACACAAACGCAGTCTCAGTTTCTTTAGCCAACCTGCCATATTTTCCTGCAGCTTGGCCAGCTTAACAACACTATGGTTTTCCCTTCCTCATACTGATATCCTGTTTTAACAAAAAAGCAAAGGTGAGGGGCAGTTTTATCATCATATCTTGATATTGTTTGTTCCATTTCCTCCATTGGATAGTGGCAAGCTAATACGCTTCCAAGTATCTCCTGCTCTCTAACTGGGCTGCCACAGTCATTCACCATCTTTTTCTCCTCCAGCAAGCCAGCAGCTTTTAACTGTAATTCATGCTCTCTCACAAAAGCATCATGTAACTGGTTCTACAAACTCCCTATCAACTCATAATGATTCAATTTCTTGCTTTGCTTGCATTGTGATGCTCTTACAGTTTGGGTAAAACATTTCACAGCCTTGCCACCGCAGGACCAGATCCGTCTCCCCCACTTTATCTCTTGAACTTGAGTTGTGAATCGAAGTTCCCCATCTGTCCCTTCCAAGTTTCTATCCCACTCACCTTGAAGCAGTCTCATCCTCCCTCGAACACAAATGTTGGATGTAAAAATTACTTAATCTTAACATTATCTTTGGAAAAAGCTTATTAGTATGTAATTTTGAGTTTCTTAGTTGCTTAGGAATGACTGAAGAAACTTTCACTACTCCTTCACATCACTCTAGTCTGTATTCTTACCTTGCTGTTTTCTCCCTATCTCAGTTGTTTTCCTTGTTCACCTCCTGCACCACTCCAACACCTATTCCAATGTCCTTTCTTTTTTTCAGCCTGCACAGTGATCTTATTTATATGCATTTTGGTCTCTTTCCTAGCCAGCTGCTTGTACTGACACTTTTCCTCGCTCTCTGATGAGTACTGCCTTCCAGCTCACTTCTCTTATATGCTGAATGGCTTTAACATTTTTCCCTGTCTTAAGAACTCCTCTTGGCTGAAGCACTGTCTCTGTTACAGAATCATTAAGGCTGGAAAAGACCTCTAAGATCATCTAGTCCAACCATCAACAGACCACCATGTCCCTCACTGCCACATCTACTTGTTTCGTGAACACTTCAAGGATGGTGACTCCACCACTTCCCTAGGCAGCATATGCCAATGCCTCACCACTCTTTCTGAGAAGAAGTTCTTCCTAATGTCCACCTTGCATGTCACCCAGCACATATTGAGCACATTACCTCTTGTCCCATCATTAGTTGCATGGGAGAAGAGGATGACTCCCAACTTGCCACATTCTCCTTTCAGAGAGCTGTAAAAAGTGCTAAGGTCTCCCTGAGCCTTCTCTTTTCTAGACTAAACAATGCCAGCTTCCTCAGCCACTCCCCATAATACATGTGCTCTCAACCCTTCCCCAGCTTTGTTGTACTCTGGACACACTGCAGGATCCCAGTGCTTTTCCTGTAGAGAGAAGCCCAAAACTGATCACAGTATTCAAGGCACAGTCTCACTACTGCTGAGCACAAAGGGAAGTCCATTTCCCTACACTGGCTATACTATTTCTGATACAAGCCAGGATGCTGCTGGCATTCTTGGCCACCTGGACACCTTGCTGGCTCATGTTCAGCTAGCTGTGGACTAATGCCCCCAAGATCCTCTTATACTGTGCAGCTTTCTAGCCACTCTGCCCCAAACCTGTAGCACTGCATGGGAGGTTGGACTCGATGATCTCAGGAGGTCCCTTCCAACCCCTACAATTCTGTGATTCTGTGATTCTGTGAGTTGTTGTGACTGAAGTGCAGGACTTGGTAACTAATCTTGTTGAACCATAACCTATCTTTCAGACTTCATCATTTATTCCTTCCAGCTCTTACAAGCATCCCTACTCTCCAGACCCTTAAAAATGGTCCATGTCAAACTCAGGGAAAAAGGGATCGATTTACCAGGCTCAGGCTGGAACACATTAAACTCTTGGCTCTAAGTGTTACCTCATGAATTCAACTCTACCTGCTCTAACTGCAAGCTTGCAATTTAACTGATTTAATTGAGAATTTTTATCATGCAAAATATTACCAAAAATTGCTCAGTTACCAGTCTAAATAAGAAATACACCAGTGTTAAAAATATACAATTTTATCCTTTTGCACTTTTATTAAATAGAATTACAAAGCTATTAATTATTTCACTAATGATACACACATATTTTCATTATCCTTCCACACACAGATATTACTAGCATGCACTGCTGTGCTTTCATCTTGGACGTGGATCTGAAAGAAAGTCCAATGTTTGCTGAAGATAATTCACTCCTTAGCGGCTCCCAACTCAACTCCCTGCCTTCTCTCCCCGGCTCCTTCCCCTGTGTTCTATATAACTTTCTCACTGCCATTCTACTTTCTCTCCACCTCTTCTTTGAAGGAAACAAACTGTATTAACAAAGTTTTTCCTCATTGGTCCCATTTTGGCTACACTCACTCATACAGAGCATCTTGAAGAGAAGGCTGTGAGGAGATCTGATAGCGGCCTTCAGTATCTAAAGGGGGCCTATAAGAAAGAAGGGGGCAGAAACTTTAGCAGGGTCTGCTGTGATAGGACAAGGGGAATCAATTTCAAACTAAAAGAGGGGAGAACTGGATTGGATATTAAGAAGTTGGTTTTTTTATGAGACTGGTGGGCACTGGAACAGGAAGCCCCTTCCCTGGAGACGCTGATGGTCAGGCAGGCATCCTGATAGAGATGTAGATATCCCTGTTTGTTACAGAGCAGTTAGACTAGATGGCCTTTTAGGATTCTTTCAAGCTCAAACGATTCTATAGGTCTGTATCTTAACAGACACAGCCTCAGCATTTGTAGAGCACTATAGATGAGCCTGAGCCAAAGGTGGCCTCACAGCACCTATACGCTAATCCTCCCAGCAGATCCTCGTTCATTGTGCTGACACGTTGCTTCCATGTAAACTTTCTGTCAAACCACTGCAGCCAGGGGCTGGCTCCCGGTGCCACAGCAGCATCTTGCCATCTCCGGCCTCCAGCAGTGCTCCACAGCCCTGTGGAAAGAGGCACACGGACAGGGCAAGGAGCGTCGGAGCGCTGCTGGCAACCCTCGGTGCAGGCGTCGTTAATTTCACAGAACTGCAGGCCTCCACCTCTGCGTAGCCTTCCTCAACACAGCAGTATCACGTGTAAGAGAAATATTTTCCCAGTTATTTTATTAAATTCAAAAAGAACAAAAGCGATCGCACCAAGGTAGGTACCGAGAGAACGAGAGGATCCCTCTCCCCGTCACTCAGAGGCTGCCGCCGGGACCGGCCTGCAGCTGCCACCTGGCGGCTCGACCGTGGGCAGCACCCTCCCACCGCCCGGCGCTGCTTTCTCCTACGACACTCGGCAGCGGCAGGCGGCGACACGCGGCGAGCCCGCGGCCGGCAAGGCGAGCCCGCGATTCGCCGATTCCGTACGGCCGCTTCGGCTTGGCCGATTCCCCGGGGCGGCCGCAGGAACATGACGTCGCGCCGGCTGGGAGGCGCGATCAAGCGAGGCGGGAAGAGGGCACTTCCCTCCGCTCCGCCCGCGACTCGCTGCTAGACAGCAGCGCGCCCGCACTGCCTTCCCGCCTTCCCGCCCTCCCTCCAGCCGCGCCCCCTCCTTTGTCGAAAGCGAGCGCAATGCCTCCCCTCGGACCGGCTCTCTTATTCCTCCAGCGAATGGATACCAGCCTGGCGAGGTGCAGACCAATCGGAAGCCTCACCGCAGCAGAGTCTACCAATGAACGATCCCCTCAAAGTGCGTGTGTCCCGCCCACTTACCGCTCCAGCCAATGGGAGTGCGGTGCGGGGCACCCGCTCGCGGAGGGCGGGTGGGTGGGAGGAAAATGGCGGTGCAGGCGCGGCTGCGGGTGGAGGGCTCCCAGCTCCGCCTCTGTGACACTCACCGTGCCGGGAAGCCGCGCTTCGTGGAGGGCTCCATCGTCAGGATCTACATGGAGAACTTCCTGTGAGTCCGCGAGCGGTCGGCGGGGCTTTCTTCTCGGAAGCCGGCGCCGGCGCTGCTGGTGCGTTGGGGACGAAGGTCGGCGGCCGGCGCGGGGCGATGTTCGCCGAGGAACGTTTGTGGGGCGGGCCGGGCTGCGGGCCGGGAGAGCTGGGCGCTGGCAGCCTCCCCCGGCTAACGGAAGGTGCTGCGGTGCCCGCGCTCGAGGTGGGCCGGTTGGGGGAAGGGGCTGCGTAACGCCGCTGCGCCGGGGGAGGAGGGCCCGCGCGTGCGGCGGGCTGCCCGTCGCTCTCGACGCGGTGCCGTTTCCGCGGCCCTGCGTTCCGCCGGGGCGTGCCGGCCGTACCTGGTTGCTTGTTCCTCTCGTCCCGCTCGGTGCCTGCGTCCTTTTTCCCGCTCTGTTAGGCGGCTGTGGAGCCGCGGAAGGAAGAGGAGCGCAGAACGGGTCCGGGCAGTAGGGGCTGGGCTTGAGAACTTAGAATTCTAGGGCTTAGAATAAAGCGTCCGTGGCGCTGATTGTTGCACGTGGTTCTCTGAGTTCTGCGTGCTGGGAATACGGCTCTATTTGGAGCTGGCTACCGGGAAAGCTTTCAGTTCCGTTTCTTATGGCTGGTGTCCTTTTCAGCCTTGAGAAGAATTTTGTTCAGCATAGATCGTGGGTCACAGTACATAATGGCTGGTGGAGCCTAAAACGTCTTCAAGTCTTAGGGCAAAGGATTTGAGAATGCTGTTTTCCAGAAGTACAGCACGGCATATTGAAGTACATCACTGTTGTATTGTTGAGACTCCTGTTCCTTTCTTGGTGATAGCACCTTGTTTCCTCTTTGTGTCTGGTGCAGGCTGTGAACAGGACTACGAATGCTAGAGCTTGTTGATATAGGATGATCATTACTGATCAGACTGGCTTGCCTTGAATTTGTGTGCTTGTAAGAAATGGAAGCTACTGGATAATGTCCAGCCTGTGGGGTGGAGTATCACAGAACCCGATGGCTTCTTGCAGAACTGAAAAGCCATGATGCATATCACAGAATTGTAGGGGTTGGAAGGGACCTCCAGAGATCATCGAGTCCAACCCCCCTGCCAAAGCAGGTTCCCTACAGCAGGTCGCACAGGTGGGCATCCAGGCAGGTCTTGAACATCTCCAGAGAAGGAGACTCCACCACCTCCCTGGGCAGCCTGTTCCAGTGCTCCGTCACCTCACTGTAAAGAAGTTCTTGCGCATGTTTGTGCGGAACTTCCTATGCTGCAGTTTCCAGCCGTTTCCCCTTGTCCTGTCTCCACTCACCACTGAAAAGAGTCCGGCCTCGCCATTCTGCCCCCCACACCTTAGATACTTATAGACCTGGATCAGGTCCCCTCTCAGTCTACTTTTCTTGAGGCTGAACAGACCCAGTTCACTCAGCCTTTCTTCATAGGGGAGATGCTCCAGTCCCTTCACCATCTTTGTGGCCCTCCACTGGACTTTCCAAGAGATCCCTGTCCTTTTTGTACTGGGGAGCCCAGAACTGGACGCAGTACTCCAGATGAGGCCTCACCAGGGCAGAGTAGAGGGGGAGGATCACCTCCCTCGACCTGCTGGCCACTCTCTTTTTAATGCACCCCAGGATGCCATTGGCCCTCTTGGCCACTGCTGGCTCATGGCCAACCTGTCATCCACCAGGACACCCAGGTCCCTCTCCGCAGAGCTCCCCTCCAGCAGCTCATCCCCCAACCTGTACTGGTGCATGGAATTATTCCTCCCCAGATGCAAGACTCTGCACTTGCTTTTGTTAAACCTCATCCGATTTTTTTCTGCCCAGCTCTCCAGCCTATCCAGGTCTCGCTGAATGGCAGCACAACCTTCAGGCATGTCAGCCAATCCTGCCAACTTCGTATCATCAGCAAACTTGCTGAGGGTGGCCACTATCCCCTCATCAAGGTCATTGATGAAGATGTTGAACAAGACCGGACCCAGCACAGACCCCTGGGGGACACCGCTGGTTACAGGTCTCCAGCCAGACTCTGCACCGCCAACAACGACCCTCTGCGCTCTGCCAGTCAGCCAGTTCTCAACCCACCTCACTGTCCACTCATCTATTCCACAGTTCATAGAATCATAGAATCACAAGGTTGGAAACAACCTATAAGATCATCCAGTCCAACCGTCTCCTCATCACCATTGCCACCACAAGCACTAAACCATATCACGCAGCACGTCATCCAGACGCCTCTTGAACACTGCCAGGGACGGTGACTCCACCACCTCCCTGGGCAGCCATTCCAGTGCCTGACCACTCTCTGAGAGAAGAAGTTCTTCCTTATGTCCAATCTAAACCTCCTCTGGTACAACTTGCGGCCATTGCCCCATGTCCTGCTCATTGCCTGGGAGAAGAGGCCAAATCCCTCTTCACCACAACCTCCCTTCAGGAAGTTGTAGAGTGCAATGAGGTCTCCCCTGAGCCTCCTCTTCTCCACACTGAACAGTCCCAGCTCCCTCAGCTGCTCCTCTAAGACTTGTTCTCCAGACCCCTCACTAGTTTTGTTGCCCTTCTCTGGACACGCTCCAGGACCTCAACATCTTTCCTGTAGTGAGGAGCCCAAAACTGAACACAGTACTCGAGGTGTGGCCTCACCAGTGCTGAGTAGAGGTGGATGATCACCTCCCTGCTCCTGCTGGCCACACTGTTTCTAATGCATGCCAGGATGCTGTTGGCCCTCTTGGCCACCTGGGCACACTGTCTGCTCATGTTCAGCCGAGCATCGACCAACACCCCCAGGTCCTTCTCTTCTTCACACTCATCAAGCCACTCACCCCATAGCCTATAACGCTGCATGGGGTTGTTGTGCCCAAAGTGCAGAACTCGACACTTAGTCTTGTTAAACCTCATCCCATTCACCTTAGCCCAGTGGTTCAGCCTGTCTAAATCCCTTCCTGAGCTTTGTTATAAGGATGTCGTGGGGGACAGTATCAAATGCCTTGCTGAAATCAAGGTAGACTACATCCACTGCTCTCCCCCCATCCGCCCAGCCAGAGACAACATCATAGAAGGCTACCAGGTTGGTCAAGCACGACCTCCCCCTGGTGAACCCATGCTGACTACTCCTGATAACCTCCTTTTCTTCCAGTTGTCTGGAGATGACATCCAGCACAAGCTGTTCCATCACCTTTCCAGGGACAACTTTATTGTACAACTTAGCTTTAATCTGCTTCTGTGACTGCAGTGAGAGGCAACTGAGTGGATAATATCAAGTCCTAGTAAAGTTAATAGGAGTTGTCACTTTTTTGGGCTAGATTTCATTCCTTTATAAACATCTGTTCTGAAGGAAGTTGTTGTAAGTGCTCCAACAGGTAAAAATTTGTTCTACTGTGTTCAGTGGAGTGTCGGTTTTCACTCTGGGGTTTATTTACAAAGTAACATTTGAACAATGAGTCTATCTGATACAATAATGATCTGTCATATTTAGTGTAATCAAAATGGTTTTGAGCAAGTAATTTTTTTTTTTTAATGGCATATTGTTTATGAAGAAAATATTGTGTTTTCCAGAACATATGACATCTGTGAAGTACATCCAGGACCCAACTTGAACATGATTATAGGCGCTAATGGAACAGGGAAGTCAAGCATTGTTTGTGCCATCTGTCTGGGACTGGCTGGAAAACCTTCTTTCTTAGGACGGGCTGAAAAGGTGACTATGAACATTTTTAATTTTCATGTTTAATGTGAACTTGTATGGGAACTGCTGAATCAAGGCCTGAACCTCTGATTGATCACCTGAGGTGAGCAATGAGTCAGCCACAGGAGCACAGGTGAAGGCCACTCACCTGTGCTGCTGGAAGGAGTGGAGCCTGGCTGCACCTCTCCTAGATCCCTCTTAAGAGCTGACTGCCAGTGGGGAAGGATCTCTTTCTGGAGATCCCTCCTTTGGGATTTTATAGTGAGGTTTTATAGTGAGCCCAGGGCAAGGGTAAGCCCTCTATCTATTCTTTTTTGGTGTAACAACCTGCTTAGTCAAACTCTGTCGTATATTTCTTAATTATAACATATGTATATTCATTGATTACACAGCTCTTCATTGAGAGTGTTGTCCAGCAGGGAGGGGAAAGGAATGAATGAACTGTTTTCTTTGATGTGTTCTGTTTTTGTAAAAAATATAAGGTGTTGAAGCTGTAGAATAACTTGGGCCAGAGACAAGGCTGTTACCAAAATGGTTGCCCTATTTAACTGCTGATTGATTTGTCAAAATTAAAAAATGGAAAATACCTGAATCGTAATGAAACCTGAATAAAGAAAATGTCTTATCTGAAGATAACTCACTTCTGATTTCCACAGTGTTGCAGAGTGTCACCCATAGAAATAAGATTTTCTTGGTATGTGTAAAGGTGTTTTATAAAGGCTTGGAGCCATTAATCTGGATGACTTTCAGTTTTGCTATTATTATTTTAATTTAGGATTCATCATATTTGCTTCCTCGAGATTATATGGTGACTTTAGAATAGAAAATTTATTTATTTATTGTCAGTTTTTTTTCTTGGCTTTTTTTTTTTTTTCCTCTTGCTTTCTGAGCTGTTTCAGTTAAATGAAATACATTTCAGTAGTTCTTTGGAGCACTCAATCTGGTTACGTAAATATTTGTGCATATTACAGCTCTATCTCAATCTAAGGTAAATAAGGAAATTGCCTACATGGCAGCACTGTGTTGCTGCTTTTATGATTATATACTTTTATACTATTAGTATTAACACATGCCACTGCCTTTGAGTTTTGTTGCCTTTGTTTACTGAACTTGTTAATCTCTGTGGATCTGCTGGCTGTAATTTCTTCAGTTCTGAAGATTGAAATTGATCAGAAATACAAGTTCTAGTGCTGTTATTTTATGAAAGAGGAAATTAATAGCATCTTCCTTTATTTTTAGCTAATACACAGCCAGAAGAAAAGTAAGGTTTTCAATAATATATACCATTATAGCAAGCCTATAGTACAAATGCATATTTCGGTAAGCGATTACATTTTAAAGTAGTGTTATTTTGCAATATTAATTTCTGTAATTCATTTTCTAGGTTGGTCTCTTTGTAAAGCAGGGGTGTTTGAAAGGTCTAGTGGAAATTGAACTGTAAGTAGTAAAATTATATTTCCTCATGCATTTTTAATTAGTTTATTTTGTCATACACTTTCTTATGTAGCTGTGGAAAAAAGATCATGTACAGAGACCTTCCTCTAAGCTGTAGCTGATGGCTTCTTTTTTCTTTTTCCCCTTCAGCATTTTAAGCTTTAAAACATATAACTCAACAAATGACAGTGATGGTTGGTCTAAATTTTGCCTTCTGAACCATTTTGCCTTGTCTTTGTGCACAAAGAATATGTAGAAAAAGATTGATGTATATATAATGTGTTGAGTTTTTGATGGTATGGAGGGCAGAATTGATTCAGTCAGTACTACTGTCATGATATAGTGGTTGGAAGTGACTTAAAAAGGAAAAAGAATGAATGTGGTATAAATTCTAAAACCAGTATTCTGCCTTCACTTGTACCGCTGATGCTGACCTGAGGGATTCTTCTGTGTTCTTACTGGAAATAATATGTACTGAAACAAAACAATGCAAAAACTAGATCTAACTAGTTCCTGGCAATACAGTCTTCTGAGTAAGCTTACACAAGATAGAGCAACTAAAACATAATTCGGAGTTAGTCGTGAAATCAGGTCAGTGACTCATGTTTACTGGCAAACAAGTCATAGAAGGCATGCTGCCTGTATTAGTGGTGAACTAAATGTGAACAAAGAGAACCTATCCTAACAGTTCCTCATTGGCTGCTTTGTGGTAGAGATTAACTTGAAACACCAACAGCAACGTGGTTTTTGTTTGTTTTTTTTTTCGCAATCCTTGGAATGTTTGTCTGCACTGGGTGTAGAACTACTCAACTGATTCCAATCCATAGTTAATTTATACAAAAATTGGCTGCCCTGACTAAATGGAATGAAATGTGAATTGTGTTAAGAGAAAAAGACAAGCTGGAACAGGTCTTTGGAAAAAAAAATCCTTTGACTTTTTTGCTCACAGGAGTTGTCAAGTTGGTCATTCTTTGAAGATGTTGTGATGGGTCTGGATTTAGAATAACTTTCTGTAAGACATTGTGTCTTTTCCAGCATAGATACTAGATTGTTGTATTGTTTGAAAGTCTGAAGAGAAACATGTAGTATGTTAAGATGTAATGCTATTGCAGTGGTTCAGACTTTGTCTAGTTGGTAGGAAGTAGTTAAAGAGAGTGACTAGAGTAGATGAATAGTCACAGATTTGCAGCATTGAAAGAGTCCTTAGGAGATCTGGTTCCCCGCAATAGGTCTGACTGGTAGGCATTGAGATGTGTCTTGAATATCTATGGGGAAGAAAACTCCACAACCTTGCTGCATGACCAGATCCAGTGTTCCATTCCCCCTTACTGTGAAGAAGTTCTGCATGTTTGTATGGGACTTCCTATGTTCAAGCTTCAGCCTTTCTTCCATGTCCTATTGCTACACACCACTGAGAAGAGCCTGATTTCATCCAGTTACCTCACTGCTGGTTCATGGTCAACTTGTCATCCACGAGGGCCCCCAGATCCTTCTCCACAAAGCTCATCTCCAGCAGGTCATCCCCTAACTCGTACTGATGCATGCAGTTATTTCTCCCAAGGTACAAAACTCTACACTTGTTCTTGTTAAACCTCATCAGATTCCTCCCTGCCCAACTTTCCAGTATGTCCAGGTCTTGTTGAATGCTAGCACTGCCTTTTGGTGCTCCTGCTTCTCCCAGCTTTATACCATCAACAAACTTGCTGAGATTGGTCTCTATACCCCTTCATCCAGGTCGCTGATGAAAATGTTGAACAAGACTGGACCTAGCACCAACCTACTAATTAGAAGCCTCCAATTAGACTATCCACCACTTCAACCCTCTGAGCTCAGTCCGCCACTTCTTAATCTGTCTCGCTGTCTACTCATCCATCCCATACTTTCTAAGTTTCATAACAGGGATGCTGTGGGAGATGGTGTTAGAATCAGAGAATCGCCAGGGTTGGAAGGGACCTCAAGGATCATAAATCTCCAATTCCCTGCCACATGAAGGGCTACCAGCCTCCATATTTAATACTAGACCAGGCTGCCCAGGGCCCCATCCAATCTGGCCTTGAACACCTCTAGGGACGGGACATCCACAACCTTTCTGGGCAGCCTGTTCCAGCACCTCACCACTTTCATAGTAAAGAACTTCCCTCTGACATCCAACCTCAATTTTCCCTCCCTCAACTTAAAACCATTTCTCCTTGTCCTGCAGTTATCCACCCTTTCAAGAGTTTGGTTGCCCTCTTGTTTGTAGGCTCCCTTTAGGTATTGAAAGGCTGCAATGAGGTCACCCCGCAGCCTTCTCTTTTCCAGACTGACCAAGCCCAGCTCCCTCAGCCTGTCCTCATAGGAGAAGTGCTCCAGTCCCCTGATCATCTTCATGGCTCTCTTCTGGACCCTCTCCAACAGCTCCCTGTCTTTCTTGTACCGGGGGCTCCAGACCTGGACACAGTTCTCCAGATGGGGCTTCGCAAGAGCAGAGTAGAGGGGGACAATCACCTCCCTGTCCCTGCTGGCCACCCCTCTTCTGATGGAGCCCAGGATACCATTTGCTTTCTGAACTGCAAGAGCACACTGCTGGCTCATGTTAAGTTTTTCATCCATCAAGACCCCCACCCAGGTCCTTCTCTGCAGGGCTGCTCTCAAGCACCGCTCCTTCCAGTCTGTATGGATGCCTGGGATTCCTCTGGCCCAAGTGCAAAACTCTGCACTTTGCTGTGTTGAACTTCATCAGGTTCATGCAGGCCCACCTTTCCAGCCTCTCCAGGTCCCTCTGAATGGCATCCCTTCCTTCCACTGTGTCAACCGCACCACTCAGCTTGGTGTCCTCAGCAAACTTGCTGAGGGTGCACTCGATTCCATCATCGATGTCATTGATAAAGATGTTAAAAAGCATTGGTCTCAAGACAGACCCCTGGGGGCTGCTGCTCGTTACCAGCCTCCACCTGGACACAGAGCCATTGATGACCACCTTCTGTCTGCAGCCTTTCAACCAGTTTCTTATCTATCGAGTGGTCCACTTATCAAGTCCACATTCCTCCAATTTGGAGATAAGGATGTGGTGGGGGACCATGTCAAAGGCCTTGCTCAAGTCCAGGTAAATGATATTGGTCGACTTTCCCTTGTCCACTGATACCATCACTCCATCAGAGAAGGCCACCAGATTGGTCAGGCATGACCTTCCCCTGGTGAAGCCGTGCTGGTGGTCTTGGATCACACGCTCATTCCTCACGTGATCAGGCATTTCATCCAGGATGATCTGTTCCATGATCTTCCCAGGAGGACCTAGCTGAAGTCATGGTGCTCAACATCCACTGCTCTCTCTCCATCTACCCGGCCAGTGATTACATCGTAGAAGGCTACCAAATTGGTCGAGCATTATTTCCCCTTGGTGGATTCATGTTGATGATGACTCCTGATAACCTTCTTCTCTCCTGGTTGTGTGAAGAAGGTGCTCAGAACAAGTTGTTCCATCACCTTTTCAGGGATGGAGGTGAGGCTGACTGGCCTGTAGTTCCCTAGATCTCCTTGCAGAATTTTGAAAACTGGAGTGACATTAAATCCTGTGGTCTTGAGGAACTCCCATTCTCCAAGATCTTCCAAACGTGATAGAGATTGGTTCAGCAGCTATCTCTGCCTGCTCCCTTAGCACACATGGGTGCATCCCACAGGAGATCATAGATTTGTGTACATTGATTTTTGGCTAGATGCTCTCTGACCATTTCCTCGCCAACTCTAGAGAAGCCTTCCATTTCCTAGACTTTCTCTCTGACCTCTGGGGTCTGAAAGTCCCGTGGGGCAGTCTTCACAGTAAAGACAAGCAAAGCAGGCATGCAGTATCTCCACCTTTTCAGTGTCCCTTGTTGCCAGGGCACCCACGTCATTTAGTAGGGCACCCATGTTTTCCCTAGTCTTCCTTTTACTGTTGATGTACTTAAAAACAGACAAAACAAAACAAAAAAAAAAAAACAAAAACAAACAAACAAACAAACCACAACCTTTCTTGCTGTCCTTTACCTCCTTTGCAGGGTTTAAGTCCTGGTGGGCTTTAGCCTTCCCTGTTGCATTCTTAAGGTCCTGACAGTGTTCATATATTCTTCCCAAGTGGACAGGCCCTCTTTCCACATACTGTGGACCTGCTTTCCTTTTTGTTTACCCGTGAGTTCGTTGCTCATCCATGCTCATCCTTCCTGCTGTCTTTCCTTGATTTCTTATTTTTAGGGTTGCACCAAACTGAAGCTTGGAAGGAGTGGTGCTTAAGTGTTAAGGATCTCTCACAGGCCCCTTCTAATGTTTGTGGGGCATCAGGCTGGGTAGGATACCTCCAAGTACATCTTCGAAGAGGTCAGAGTCAGCTCTCCTGAAGTCCAGGGTAGCAGTCCTGCTTTCTGCTTGACGTGACAAGGTCTTCAACTCCACTGGCTCATAATTGCTGCATGCTAAGCTACCCCAAGCCTTCACATCTGCAGCATCCCTTCTTTGGTAGTAAGAACAAGGTCAAGAATCACACCTCTCCTCATCTGCTCCACAACCAACTGCATCAGAAAGTTATCTTCAGCACATTACAGGAACTTCCTGATTGTGTGCCTGGCTGTGTTGGTTATCCAGCAAATTAAAGGCCTCACTATCTTCCTCCTGGTTTGGTGGCCTGTAGTACACACTTGCAGCCATGTTACCTATTTTATCTTGCCCTTTAATTTTTACTCACAAGCTTAACACTTGTTTGTTATTTACCCTGAGGTGAATTTGTTAACACGAATTTTAAAATTTGAGTTCTAAATATTAGATATAGTCTTTGAATTGTAACTGAAATCAAGAGCCTTTGCAAAAAACTTTTTTGATAAAAGGAGCATGGATCTATAGATCTTTTGAAGAAGATGGGTAGATTAAAATGTGGAGATAGATGATTGTGGGGAAATATTCATGTAGTCCTCCACAAGTAGGTTCCTGTTGTTACAGCACTTACTCCACTTGCTGAATTACTCACTTCTACTGTCATCTCTATTCTTAAACTTTCTGAAAGTCCAAAATGTTGTGAGCCTATATTCTTTGTTTTTAACATTGTGTGTTCTAAACAGACTAGACAATTTCCAAACTGAAGTGCTGACCAAGATTTTGAAAGTATGACTGTCTCACTGCTCATTTGTTTCTACTGTTAACCTGACTAAATTTTTGAAGTGTTGAAGTAGAGAACTAAATGGGCAGTTGGTGCATCATTGGTGCAAAGAACTGCAATTCTTTGAAAGCAGAAAATGAAAACATACTGCTGTTTTCATTCAGTATGATGCAATCTTTGTTTCCAGCTGGAATGCATATGCATAGTTTACTGATGGAATTCTGTACATGAATTGTTCTTGCCCTAAGAACTTAGTGGTTTTATTTCTCCTGTGTGCCAATTTTAATGCTTACTATTTCAAATAAAATTGTGTTTCTATAAACCATTCCATATGTAATAGTTTTTAAATATATATATTTTGAATTTAAGTATATTAATCAGGAATAATTTATATAAATAACTACCTCTGAGCTGATACTTGGATATATTTGTGATGTTTTTGGAGTAGCACCAGAGATACAGTGGGATTAATTCATCATTAAAGTGTTGGATATCATCTGAAACAAAACCTTCTGTAACTGTTGAGTTACT
This sequence comes from Lagopus leucura, assembly GCF_019238085.1. Classification (NCBI taxonomy): domain Eukaryota; kingdom Metazoa; phylum Chordata; class Aves; order Galliformes; family Phasianidae; genus Lagopus; species Lagopus leucura. The sequence continues at coordinate 7,354,377 of NW_024962272.1, forward strand.
AAATATTCAAGTAATCATAGAAATTTTTAATGTGCTTTTGCATTTTGTAAGCTTTGTGTACTCTCAAAAATCTAAGCACTTTTCTTTTTTTTTTTTTTTACTAATCAGGTTTAAGGTACCTGAGAATATCATTATCACACGTGAGATTCAAGTAATGACCAACACATCAACGTGGCATATCAACAAGAAACTAACAACCCTGAAAACAGTAGAGGAGCAGGTTGCAGCATTAAATATCCAGGTGGACAATTTGTGCCAATTTCTTCCTCAGGTATGAAATATTTTGAAGTACGGAGGATGCATGGTGTGTTGTATTTTCAGAGGGCTTTGTAGCTTCTTATTTCTTCATCTTACAGCAATTCAGCAATTTAATAAGACCATTCAAAAGGTGAGTGGGGGGAGGTACAAATACTAGTATTTGTGGTGTTGAAAGAAGGAAGAGGCTATGTGACCTGTAAAGCTTACTAACTGGACAGTTTTTACATGCTGTGAGACCTAAGGAAAAGTAGCTGATGTTTTTTTTTTTTTTTCCTTCTATTTTTGTGTGTGTAACAATGCTAGTTGTTGCCTCTTTGTCCTCTCACTACTACTGTAGAGGTGTTCTTAAACACATCAGCAAAGCTGTAGTGAAAGTGTTGTAAGATGTTGAGGTCTAGCACTGTCTTTGTGCCCTTATCTGCATGATTCCTTCAGTCATAGAACCACAGAATGGCTTGGGTTGGAAGGGACCTCAAGGATCATTAAGGTTCAACCCCCCTGCCATTTGCAGGACTGCCAACCTCCGTATCTACAACTAGATCAGCCTGCCTGGGGCTCCATCCAACCTGGCCCTGAGCACCTCCAGGGATGGGGCATCCACAGTCCTGCATCCCTGACTTATCCTGTCAATCTCTGCATGTGTTTTTTCTCTCTTTATAACCAGTCACTTCCTCAGAACTGGATTCTGTAGTTGGTAAATGAAGGCAAAAAGTTGTCTGGATTTCTTTCTCCAAAATCCAGAAAGCAGCCTTGTTAAGTGATCTTGCAGTTGCAAGAGAAATTGCTAATAGCTTTTTTTTTTACTTCTGTGGCTCAACAGTTTTCTGGGCATAGGGTAGGTCTTAAGGATATTCAGAATCAGTGTTTGTAAGAGTAAAATTTTCCTAACGGGAAATGTCTTCTCTCTTAGGAGCTTGCACACTGCTTTGATACCTGAATTCAGGCTCAGGAAGGTTAGACTTTCTTTGAGATAGTGATGTTCAGAGTTTCTGTGCAGACAGTTCTGTTCCTTTCTAGTTCATGGAGATCTTTATGGATGGTAGTAAAGGGGAACCTTGTTGGAACCTAGCCAGTCTTGCCTATTCATCTCTTCAAGGAGAAGTGTATTCAAGAAGACAGACCAAAAAACATAAATTACCTGAAGTGAACAGTTCCTTCTTCATTCAGAAGAAACAATAGCCAGTTCAAAATTGATGAGACAACCCTTGTCCTCAGGACCTGTCCTCAGCAGCTGTCCCCAGCTGCTGAAATAACAACTGAGCTAAGGTTTAAACTTAAATTATGCCAGAACAGCTCAGAGAAAACCATGTATGAAATCTTACAAGTGTAAAGGAAGATTAGGTTGCCTTTCAGTCAGGTAGTTGTCCTGTACTTAACTTCATCTGGACTATTGGATAGATAACTATAAGTTGATGTTTGTGAGAAGTAGAATTGCTGTGTTTAAATCCAGTATTACTGTACTGTACTATTTTAACTATTGCTGTATTTGTATTGTTTTTTTTGTTGTTACTTCGTAGGACAAAGTTGGAGAATTTGCAAGAATGAGTAAGATTGAATTACTTGAAGCCACTGAAAAATCCATTGGTCCTCCAGAAATGTATCAATTTCATTGTAAACTGAAAAGCTTAAAAGAAAAAGAAAGAGAACTAGAGGTAAACTTGTATATTGTATAGACAGATATGAATGTAGGGCTGTAGGGAAAGTCACGTTATAAAATTTAACGTGAGGTCTTGGAGATTTTTTTTACAGGTTGTTGTTCATTTACCAAGTCTGTAGTAGGTACATTTTACACAGCAGTGCACATCTTTCACATCTTACTTACTCTCAAGCTTGAAAGCACTAAAACACATGAAGGTAAATATTTTGAACATAGAGGTGAGGGGATGCCTGCTGTGATCTCCTCATGGTTTTTCTGGGGTCCTTGAAGGACTGACTGTTTTCTGGGCATACCTTTTAAGCTGTTTTAGGAGCCATGAGCTGGGAAGAGACGTTCATTTGTTTTAATCTTGATTTCCATGATTTGTGGATAAGATTGTTACCTCTTAGTCCTTTTTTCCTGCCTTAAAATTTTAACAAATGAAAAGGGTTAGCATATGTGATACGGTGCAAGCTTGTCCTTTTGTTAGCATGCAGGGTCTTTCTCTGACACTCATCTGTGCTGTGAATTTCCCAGATATCAAGTTTTCTAATTTTTACAGAAATAATGTGTTACTCAGTGCTAAGAATGGTATCTTGGAATGATATGTTCTGGAAAGTGGCTGTTGTTGTCAGTACAGGTGATTCTCCTAATCTTTAGTTCCATTCCTAATGTTTATGCACACACATGTGCACTTCCATTCATACACAGTGCTTCAAAATAACAATCTTAGTATTTCTGTTATTAATCTCCGTGAGATCTTTCAGAAGTATTTTCACTACTTGTGTTTAGCAGAATCAGCTTGTAGGGGTGAAATGCATTAGGAAACTTCAATAAATTTTAAAAGGTTTTCTTCAGTTTTAACTTACATTTGTTTTCACAGGAAGCATTTAATGAAGTTACTTGAAAAAGCTGCACAACTATTCCAGTTGTATTCTTTCCCTATAATTACTGCTATACTAAATTGTCCTCTACTGTTAAATTTTGGCATAGTTAATGTTCAGGTGAGGTATAGATGACTTCTGAAATGTTTTTGCATGGAGTAGATACTACAAAATATGAAAATGCGTGTTCTTGCAGAATGTGTGCAAAGACAAAGTCAACTCTTTGGAAAAAATGAAGCAGCGGGCTGAACGATACAAACAGGATGTTGATAGATACCATGAATGCAAGCGCCATCTAGACCTAATTGATATGCTTCAGAGAAAAAGACCTTGGGTGGTACGTTTTCATTTTATACTCAGTGATTCTCTTACCTGCCATAGTTTTTCTAATACAGCAGTGCTAGAACTGTGCTGTGTTAAAGGGATTAGTGTTAGATTAGGTTACAGCAGCTTTCTTGAAATATGTTTCGTATGTATGGAAATAGGTATTGTGAAAAAGAAATAGCCTGAATAGGTTTTTTTATTAATCATGTATGTTTACAAATAGATTAAATAACTAAGAGGAAGTGATGACTGTGGTAGTATCACACCGATGGGCAGCTAAGCTTGGTCACACATTCTTGAATTTCCCCCTCAGAAGAATTAAGGTAAAGACAAAGATTGCTCAACAGGTACTGGCAAAACAGGCTCAGCATAAGGGAGTTTCACATGATGTACTGCCTACTGCTAACAGACTACAGCATTGAGAAGCTAAGAGCAAACCAAAACTGGCTTTTCAGCCCCTCCTCCGAGCAGCACAAAGGAATGTGGAGTGGGGGCTTGTAACTCTTCATCTCTGCTGTCACATCCTCTGTGGTCACTCCCTTCCCCTGTTCACATGGGGTCTGTCCCATGGAATGCCATCCTTCCCAAACTAATCCTTTCTGGGCTTCCCACAGGATGCAGTTCTCCAAGTGCTGCTCCAGCATGGCTCCCTACTATGGGGCCCACCTTTTAGGACTGTACTGCAACACCACAAGTCCCCATGTGCACCAGCTTCCCTGTAGCTCCTGCTCTACCATGGGCAGTAGCTCCATACCCCTGGGGCCTGCTTCTTCTGGGGCTCTTCCTATGCTGCAGCCTCCTTCAGGCCACATTCACTGCTGTACTGTGGGCTCCTTCACAGTCTGCATGTGGAGATCTGCACCACCCTGCAGAGGGACAGCCTGCTGCTCCTGGATCTCTCCTGGACAGCCTGCTGGTCCATGGACCTCTCCTGAGCTGCTGGAAACTTATGTTCCACACCTGGTTTACCTCCTGCCCTCCTTGTGCACTGACGTTGGAGGTTGTATGTCTGTTTCTCCCATAGTTTTTTACTCCTTTTCCCCCAGCTGCTGTTGCATGGCAGTTTTTTGCCTTTCTTCAGTCTGCTCTCTCTGAGACACACCCAGTGTTGGTCATGGCTCAACTCTGGCCAGCAGTGGGTCCCTTTTGGAGCAGCTGGAGCTGGCTCCAATCTGGGCTCTGCACACAGAGGCCACCACTATAGTTCCCACCTACCAAGTGTTGCCATGTAAATCCCATCCAGTGGTAGATAATGCAGAGTTAGTTCTTACAGATGGAGCTTGTATTCTATTCTGTTTTGTTTCAAAGCTCAGAGTAATAAGGGCATATGCAGTGGACCAGAGGCTTTCTTCGTGTCTGTCAAATCCAGTGCACTTTTTTCCTCCTCTGTTATCCTACTTGTGCGTATCTCTTCCTTCTCCTTTTCTCCTCTGAGTATCTCTTTTTCTCTTGTAAACATATAACAATCATTGGACCACGTTTTTTTTTTTTTTAATTTATTTGTTCCAGATGATGTAATATGAAAAAATAAACTAGTTTCTAATAATGACTCAACCTTAACTTCTTTCCCAAAATTCCCAGTTTCTTAGTAGTAGCGTTTTCTTATAGTTGCACTGTTTTCCATTTTTTCTCTGGAATGCTTCTTGAACATAGGTTGGACACCCTATATATTGACTTCTTTGACATTTGTAGTTGAAGGTGGAAACTTCTTGGTTTTTTTTTTGTTTGTTTTCGATTTTTTCCATGTCTGCTTTGTGAAGTTTTCTTTCTCTCTCGCTCTCTCTTTCCCCTGCCTTATTTGTGTTTACTGCAATGTTATATGGTACTAGCTCTAATCTAGTTGTTCCATCCTTTTCTTTCTCCTAAAGTTTTCTGTGGTTATTTGCTTCGTAGCTTAAGAACTTCAGCCTAATTAATGCTCCAAATGTAGATGGGCTAAATAATTACCTTTTTTGCATTTATCCTGGATGAATTTAGAGGAAGAGTTGTTTCAAGCAGATTTCTTCTGCTATTATCTGTCACTTGAGAACCATTAAATGTGCATGTTGCTCATTGAAGATGAGATGATCTCTGTATCTTTTGGTCATAGTGATCAATAATGGGAGGATTATGAGAGTAGTCACCCCAGTTGTAGCCTATGAAAGAGATATTTCTCTTAAAACTTTTGTTCAGTTACTTAAAATTTTGAAGCATTGTTAGAATGGAAGAACAAAAATCTTTATTACTTGCAACTCCTCCAAGGAATATGAAACTGTTCGTCAGCAACATGAGGATGTAAAACAAAGGAGAGACCAGGCCAAGGAAGAACTGAAGAATCTGAAGGAAATGCAATCTCCACTGACAAAAAAAATCCGAGAACTTGAAGAATCTTATAATAGTCTGAATATGAAGATCAGAAATACGGTAAGTATTTTAAGCTCTCAGTTAAAGTATTCAGGTGTCCTTTGTTCAGCTTTGTAAAGTGTAAAAAAGTAGAATCTTTCTTCCTAGTGTGCCATAATATGTTTTAGAATAATTTTTTGAAGTGCTCTTGGTGTTGGTTCTGCCTTTTGAACATCTGTTCCTATAAAGCAGTAAAGTGTAAGGAATGCATTTCATAAGAAACCTTAAGCATCCACTCTGGAAGTCCACTCTTGGCATTACAAGAACAGGCATGCTTTGTATTTTTCCTTCAGAATCTTCAGGGATATTGTGCTTCCCTAAGATATTAAATCTGATGTGTGTTTTCAGCTGATCTGTACTTTACTTGTGGATGTTCTTTATATCTTCTAAAAACGTGGCCAGATTGGTGGATAATTTAGGCCAAATTCCTGGTCTAACAGCTTTTCTCTAGTGTTTAGCCTTCATTGCATAAGTAGGGTATAATATTTTTAGTAGACAGTAGTTCTTCCGCCAGTTGTGATATTGTTATGCAGAGAATTTAAATGGCTGGCCTGCCTATGCTTTACATCAGTGTCTAGTTTTTGGGTAGCTTTTCTTTTTAGGGATCAGGAAAATTGCAATTTTTATACTACAAATAGTAAGGTAGTTATTCACAGCAGGACTTAACTATCAAGTACCCAATCAGTCTGCAGACGTGATTATATGTGTAGGAAGTAAAAATTTTTAATAGCTAACCAAAGTTAACTACTAATATGAGACTGTTCGCTGCAGTTGTATTGGAAGGTGACTGATCAGATCAAAGACTTGTAAAGGCACCTATGGCACCTTCTGTAATGAAGCACACATAGAGTCAGAGTCTGAAACTTCAGTGGCATTTCACAGAAAAGCAGAATTGTAGGTGTTGGAAGGGACTGCTGGGGATCATCTATTCCAACTGACTGCTAAAGTAGGTTCCATCCAGTGTTGCACAGAAAAGCTTTCAGGTGGGTTTTGAATATCTCCAGAAAAGGAGACTCCAACACCTCTGTAGGCAGCTTGTTCCAGTGCTCTGTCACAGTCAAAGTAAAGATGTTCTTCCTCATGTTTGAATGAAACTTTCTGTGCCCGCTGCCACTATTCCTGTCCCTGGGTACCACTGAAACGAACCTAACCCCATCACTTGTCTCCTGCACTTTAGATAATTGTAGGCACTGATGTGATCCCTTCTCAATCTTCTCAAGGCTGAAGTCCTAGATCTCTCTTCTTTTCCTTGTATGGAGGATGCTCCAGGCCCCTCACTATCTCTCCAGCTTTCTGCTGGACCCTCTAGAAGGTTGCTGCCTTTGTTGAACTGGGGAGCCCAGAACTAGATCCGGTACTGAAAGTGTGCCTTCACCACGACAGAGTAGAGGGTGAGGATCACCTGCCTTGGACCTGCTGGCCGCACTCTTTGTAATGCACGCTAGAATGCCATTGGCCCCTTCTTGGTTCAAGGGCATGCTGCTGGCTTATGGGCAACTTATCGTCCAGCAGGACCCCTAAGTCCTTTGCAGAGCTCCTTTCTAGAAGGTCATGTTAGCACCTAACCTATTCTGACACATGCAGCCATTCTTCTTTAGGTGTAGGAGTTTATACTTGCTCATATTCAACCTCATCAGGTTGTTGGTGGTGGTGGTAGTGTGTTTGTGTGTGTGTTGTTTTTGTTGTGGGATTTTTTGTTTGTAATTTTTTTTTTATGAGTAAGTGCTTTTTCTTAGGGGAAATTTAACAGTTGGTAATCATGATTATTTTTATTACACTGTAAGGACTTAAATTCCTGTGAAGTGATAAGCTTTGTTTTTGTGGCCTGCTTTTATCTTGCTATGCTTTAGTCACGTTTATATTAATATTTTTAATTAAATGTTATGCTGATCTGTTTAAAACTAGAAGGAATTCTGCTGCAAACCATTGCTGCCAAAATTTGTAAAAATATTGGTCTCTTCTCATTTAGAAGTTAGGTTCCATATCAGAAACCTATGACAAAATAGCGAACCTTTCAGTTTTAACTTGAAGAGAGCATACTTACTATAGGCTCTTTGCTGCAGAACTATGTAAGTAAAGGTGGGGAGATGTGCTTCCTAATTGGCTTACACCCTTTTATGACTAACTCTTAAGTAGATTTGTTTCAGTGCTGTATCTGAACTTGTGAAGTATCAAACTCTAAACATTTACAAGGTTAGCTTTATGCTGAAGTGGTATTCTGTTTGGATTTGGAGAATAAATTACGTGTTTTTGTTTTTCAGTATTCTAGAAGCCAAAAAGTTGTGAAGAAGGACAGATGTGACATTTGCAATAAGCAATTCATAGAAGTTTTACTGAGATGTTCTAGTAGTGCTTTTCAGTGCTTACTTTCCAGTATTTTGACTGTGTTGTAGTACTCTATATATCATTATGATACAGCATTTCCAAAACCAGAATTTTCCCTTATGTTGAATGGTGCACCCAAGTCTAACTTGGATGATTAGCATGCCATCTTCAGAGTCCCTGCAGAGTCCTAGATTGTGCTGAGAGGCACAATAGAGGGAAATCTATTGTATGTCTAGTTATGCCTTCAACATCAGTATGACAACAGACAAGTTAACAAGAGGTTTCATTTAACTGTGTATCTTCCTATCATATTGTTCAGTTAAGAGATACCGTTGAGATAAATAGCTGCCCATTAATGCAGGTAGACTTTATTTGACGTTATTAGAAGTTACGTTAAAGTTATGCACATACTCCTTGGACTTCTGCACCAGTAGGTCTTTCTAGTCTGTTGAAACTCCCACATACCTTTTTTGTTTGTTTGTGGAAATAAGTTCATTGGAAGTATGCTCTTTGTTGCTGTGCTGTCAGGAGGTAATTTCAGAGATAATTATGCTGTAAACCAGGATGAGTTGATTAGTGAATAATTTTTATTATAAAAGCAGTATAACTTCAATTTTGCCTGAATTTTTTTTTTTTTTTTTTTTTTTTAAACAAACTTTCAGATGGGCATTAAGAGAAAGCAGTTTAACATCTGAAGTTTTCCCTGTTTTGGACACAGACCTGTAGGGAGCTTGAAGGTTTTTAGGCCCTCTGGTTGAGGCTTATATGTTACCAAATACTTGTAATCCTTGCTGGTTGTGGAGAGGTTATTCTTGGCTTGAGAATATATGATAACAGAGATAAACTGCCTTGTTGTTATGTGTTGCTTGCATTTTGTTTGCAAAAAGCCAGGCCCGGCATTATAAATTTTGCCTGGAAGGAGGGGTGTAAAAGTAAAGGGAGTTAAACTTTAGAAGAAATTACTGTACCTGGAGAGAATGGCTATTTCTGTTGTCACTGTGTTAACACCTTGCAATAAATCGGTTAGATTGAAAAATGAGTCACACTGTCTGCTTTGGGCTTATGAGACGTGTGGGTTCTGAAGAAAATTGCATCCTCCCATTTTGAATGAAAATGGTGATAAAATTGGGAGAATACTGGAATAGTTTTGGCACCAATTGCTTTGCGATTTTTGACAATATTTGATACTACAAAGCAGAGTGTTATGGTTGTACCATGAAAACTATAAACACGAGTACAGTTGTTAATCTGTTCTATTAAGTCGGTATATATAAATGTGACAACTGAAATTATAATGATGACTAAAAATTTATATATATTATATTGTTCTTTGAATAATGCTCGGAGTTTTAGGGGCTTCAGAATTGTTTTATGAATGTTTTCTTATCAGTTTCCTGAAAGAGGTATTCATCTTCAGAGTGATACTTGAGATCTTTAGAGAGCATTGTGGAATCAGAACTGTACTGTAGTGAATTCCTACTATAAGGTGTGTTGTTCCATCTTGCCTCCATGCAAACAGCAGCAGAGTCAGGGCCTCTAAGTTGTGTGACCTTTTAGCTTGTAAGAGGCAAAAGATTCTGCACAATTATCTCTATGTGCTCTCTATTGAAGCTTTTCAGTGTGACTTGAATTGTAGGAGGATATTCCTTCCAGTGGGAATGCTGTGATTATGCCTGCACTGTAATTTACTCAGGCTTTCTCTCCTGCCTTACTCATTCAGGGAAGAAGATAAATATGTAGTGAAAGCGTAACGTGTGTGATTATAATGCCATTTGTTTTTTTTAATATGACTTGCAATTAGTAGCTTTTTCAGAATACTTTTGAAAAAGTGATAATGTTTTAAACCTGTTAATTTTAGTGACAACTGAAGTTATGTAATATGACAGTGAGACACTGTAAGATGTCTGAAGGTTGCCACGCTTATTTCTTTCCCTCTTGTTATGCTTCCCAGGTAGCATTTTGAGGCAAAAAGATTATGGGCCTTCTACTCTTTTTGTTAAAACAAAACAAAACAAAAAAAGTTAACAGATGCAATTTGGTGTGCAGGAAGTTCTGGTTAGGTATTGAGAAGAGTGTAATTACCACGTGGGCTTTTTAATACTGAAAGAGATTGTCCAAAGAAGTAATGGGGTCTATCACTGGAGGCTTTCAGGACACAGGCAAGTGTCTTAATAACCTGATGCAATAATACCATCCTGACTAGATGACTTCCAGAAGTTTCTACTAACCTAAATTGTTCTAATGCTCTGGTGACAGTGGTGCCTACATCAGCACCTGACAGAATTCACTCCAGAGTACGGGTGGAGTTGGTGGAAGTTGTAGCTGGACCTCCCTCAATGATTTACCAGAGGATTCTTAGGAATCTGGGGAGGTTCCCTCTGACTGGAAGCTATACCCATTTACTACATAAATAGATCTAGGAAACTGTTTGTTTGTCTAACGTTTGCACCTGGTGAAGTTGTGGAGTGCCATTAAAAGGCACTTAAATAACAAAGTAATTATCAGATGTAGTCAGCGTAGGCTCATGAAGGGAAAGTCCTGGCTTAAAAATTTGATCCCCTCTATAGTCACATCACCCGGCTAGTGAATGAAAGGATGGGAGTGTCTCGATCCACTTTATAGGAGGGAGATGAGATGGAGGGGGGGGGGGAGGGGGGAGGAACAGCAGGCAAGTAGCGAAGGCAGTAGCGGAGCCAATCCTAGAGGAAGCAGCAGCGCTCAGGCAGCAGGCCCAGGGGAGTATGTCAACATGCAGGCATCACTTCGTGAGGAATCTGATAGTCAGGAATCCTCTGTTCTTCTTCATAAGGAATCTGTTGTCAGAAATCCTATCCTCATGGTTTTCAGTTCCTCTTTTATCCTCCTTGTTCTCCTGCCTACGTGACAAGGGTGGGCCTTGAGCAAGAGTCATTGAGTACCCCCTGAGATGGCCATCATCCTGAGATAGGTCCACACAAAGGAGCACTTCACAGCTATTTAGCTGCAGCTCACCTCTCTCTCCTTGCCCCTGGCCTTGTCCATCTGTGTCCCCTAGACAAAGGATTTCACAGCCCTTGCCCAGGACTTGTCCATCAAAGTTCTCCAGAGAAAGGATTTCACAACCTTTGCTCAGGACTTGCCTGGACTTGTTCATGTGTCCTCAGCAAGCTTTGAGACAATGACATAAAAAAATAATCTCTTACAGGAAGTGACTGTAATCTTGCAGTATTTTAGTAAAGTCTTGGGTACTGTCACTTATGGTATCCTTTAGAGCAGATTGGAGCACCTGGATTAGAGTGTGCCAGACAGAAGTACGTAAGTGTCTGGAGGGCAACCCAGCAGAAGGGCATCTGTGCTGACATGAGCCAGTAGTGTAGCGTTATAGTCAAGAAAGCAAAACACATTTTGGGGTGCCTTAAACACAGCATTGCCAGCTGGTTAAAAGAGATGATTCTGCTGCATGGATGTGGCCTCACTTTGAGGTACTGTGTCCAGTTCTGGGCTCTGTAATGTAAAAAAGGTCCTTAAAAGCCTCCGGAGGACACCAAAGCTGGTAAAAGACCTGGAAGGCATGACCTATAATGAATTCAGGTGTCCAGTCTTGAGAAGAGGAAGCTGAAAGGTGACATCGGTGACATCATGACTTGCTGCAGCTGCCTAAATGGGAGAAGCAGGGGAAGGTGCCAGGCTCTGCCCCTGGGAATTCCTTGGAGATAGGATGCACAGGAATGACACAAAGCTGTGCCAGGAGAGATTTGGATTAGGCATTAGGAAAATGTCTCTTTACCATGAGAGTGGTCAAACTTTAGAATGGGCTTCCTAAAAAGGTGATTGATGGCCTGTCAGTCTTCAATGAGGGTGTTTGAATAATGTCCTCCTTAACTTCCTTTAACTTCTGCTTAGCTCTGAAGTGGTAATGCACTTGTATAGTTTTGGGTCCCTTACAACTGTTTTGTCTTGTCCTGTCCATTAGTCAGCAATTTGTAATGCTGGTTTTGTAGGCTATATCATTAGTATGGCGGACTTCAGAGTCAGGATGACTTTGACAAACTGTTTTGGCTGTCCTGAGCTTGTAACTGAAGCCTTTCCTGCTCTTTTAAGATTTGGTTCAAAGTATAAACTTTCCTTGATAAAGTCACATCCTTAAACAGCAAGAACTGGACTCTTTTTCTAAATCGAATGTTACACTTTTTAAGTCAAAGGTGGAATTTTTTAGGTTGAGAGGCTTCTTCTGTCATGCCTGAATTTGTAGATTGTATCAGATTCTGCATAGTTAGGAACAGATTATATACCAATACTCAGTTCTGTACAAATTGCTGAAAGTGTAGATGTTTCAGATATAAGTTAGAATAAGAAACTGGTGAGTTTGCCTTTCTCAGTCATATACATTCACTTGTAGTTCTGTTTTCAAAAATGAATCAAATTTAAAAGAATATTGTATTTATACATAATTAAGCACTCTACTTTTTTATTACTATCTAATTTAAATATCTTCTATGCAGGCTGATGAAATCAAAGATGTTTCTCAAAAATATAAAGAAAAGCAAGATGCACTGGAGATGAAAGATAAGCAAGTAAGAGTCTTGATGTTTGTCACCGTAATTGTGGTGGTTTTTTTGCTTATTTATTAATTCATTAGTGGCTATGGTACGTGCTGTATTCAGGTAGAATGCTAGTCCTTAAATATAGCAGTAAAACATCTGAGAATCAGACATCTATTAGTCAGTATTTGTAACTATTTAACAGGTGTATGCTACATAAAGTCAGTTCAATCTAAAAACTTCCAGAATGGATTGTATTTGTTTATATATGTTTATTGATTGTTTATATATGCATTACAGGTTATTCTTGAGAAGCTACAGACTCTGTAATACAGTAGTGCACACAGCATTAAACAGTCCCTCAAGTATACATTGTGAGAGTCTAGGGTTATTCTCTCTTTAACTAAGTACATCAAGAGGAAGCAAAGATCTTTTGTAAAGGGGAATTACTATTCTTCATTTAAGTGCTCAGGCATCGACTGTGTAGTTCAAGTTGCACATTGTAGTTCAAGTTTCGTGCTGTAGGCTTTATGCTATCTAGGCTTACTTTCAGATCTGTTAAGGAGGGTGTTATGCTTTAAACTTCCATTTGTGTAGAATTAAAGAGACTTTAAAAAAATTATTAAAAGTTTTTATTTTAGCTTTGCTCAAGTATTTCCATGTATTAATAAAATCTTATCAGCTTTTAAACTGCCATAGGGCTACTGGAACTAGAATGTATTCTTACAGTTTAAATGTGTGGTTACATCTGTATTTAATAACTATCTCACTGGTAGATGAGTTATTTGTCATACTGTTTGTCATATTTGTATACTGAATTCCCTTAATGTTGAAAATATTCAAAATTCTTAGATTTCAGAAATTAATCAAGCTCTCAGGATGAAAAAAGATGAAGAAGCGGACAGGAAAAAGAAAATACTAAACGCTTATAAGATGATAGATGAATGGAACAATGAGCTTAATACAGTGACAGACTGTGAGAATCTTCAGCCACAAATTGATACTGTTAACAATGAGCTGAAACATGTACAGGAAGAAAGGGCAAATATTGACAGTGATATTGGTGATGTAACAACAGAGAAAAGAAACCAAGAGAGGGAAAATGAAAGTAAGTGATATGCTGTTATTTTTTTTTTTCCTTATGATGTATTTTAGGGATTTTAAAGACTTTAAAATCTGCTTATTGTTCTGCTGTAGTAATTTGAGATGTTACACCAAGCCTTCATTGTAGAACGCATTACATGATTAGTCCTCTTGTCTGATTTATTAAAAGTAACAGAAAATTTTTTTAAATTAGGAAGAACAAGTGGATATTTGTCAGTGAGGGTATGTACTTGCAAGATGAAGAAAGTGTGCTTTGAGGATATGGTAAAAATTATGCTTAAAATTATATATTTGACAGTATATATGCTGGCTTGTCCTTTTTAGACAAACTTGGACTAATCTTAATAATAGTAAACTCCTTTCAAATTGCGTAGGGAAAGAGAGACTATATATTTTACTTCAAGGGGTGTAGAAGGCATTTAATCTCTTTTTTTATCAGTAGCAAATGCTTTCTTAGTCTACTGTGACACATTCATTTCTCTGCAAACATGAAATAATACTCAGAAATTTCATGTTGCTAGTCCCATTGCCTCTTTCCAGTATTACTGTTTCTAAATATGAAGGTAAAGCATTAAGGACATAAAATTATTAGTGCCCAAATAAATGTTACAAAGATGACGAAGGATCTAGAAGGCAAGATGTATGAAGAGTCACGAAGGTCCCTTGGTTTGTTTAGCCCAGAGAAGAGGAGACTGAGGGAAGGCCTTATGGCAGCCTGCAGCTTCCTTACGAGGGGATTTGAGGGGCATACACGGATTTCTTCTTTCTGGTGACAGTGACAGGACCCAAGGGAATAGCACAAAGCACTATCATGAGACGATCAGAGCAGAGTATTAGAAGAAGGTTCTTCACCATAGAGTTATCAGGCACTGGAAGAGGCTCTGCAGGGAAGTGGTTATGGTACTGAACCTACTGGAGTTTGATAAGCACTCAGACATAAGGTTTGAATTTTGAGTGGTTCTTGTGGAGCCAGGAGCTGAATTCTGTGTTCTTGAACTAAATAGTGTGCTACCACACATTTCCTTATGCTTTGAAGAAGTCGTTTTATTCTGGAATGTAAGCTTGAGTAATTCTTCAGATTCCTTTAGAATTAGTGGGAAGATAAACTTTTATTTCTCATAATTTCCTAACAGCCTTATTGCTGTAGTTACATAGTCAATAAGTATTGGATAATACTAATTGTAATGTGTACTTGCTATGGACTCTGTTTAAGAGCTGTTTTAAATTACAGGAATAATTGATCGCATTGGACAACTTAATAATATAATTAAAATGAAGGAAGAGGCTCTTCAAAGGAGATTCCGAGACACGCACTGTGCTCTTATGTGGCTAAGAAAGAACAAACACAAGTTCAAAAAAGAAGTTTGTGAACCTATGATGCTTACAGTAAGAAAATTTGTGTATTTCACTAAACTATTTATGTTTAATTTATACAATTTATATTTATTTATCCTGGTGAGGCTTTAAGAATGACTTCAGAACTTTCAAAATGCCTTAAAGTGCCATTTACATCCAGTGTACACTAATATTATGAACTACTTGTACTTTTCACTCTGCAATTTAATAATACTCAACTTTTGAGTAGCGTGAGTTGATTCCTTTCCTCCTACCCCCCAATAAGAGATCCTCTTCTAAGATTCCCACTGCAGATTTCTTCCAGTGTACATTCAAATACTTAGATTTCAATGTCGTCTTTAAAAGTATAGTAGTAGTCATAGAACAACCTGCTCAACAAATGTTGTAAGATAACATCGCACTCTTAAGCTGTTCATATTGTCTTTCAAAACCAGCTACAGGCAGAGGAAGTATCTATTCCTAGTGTGTCGTTTTGACAGATGTGGTGTTAGATAAAAATGGAAGGACTAAGTTTTGAAAGATCCTAATGGTTTTCTTCTGCATTCCCTCACCTGTTTATCAGCAATCTTGAATTTCTTGAAATGTCAAGAAGATGAGGAAACCCAGTGCATTCTTCACCTCTGTTTCTGAATTCCCAACTTATTTTAGTAGTATATTGTTACAGTCTGAATGTATTGAATAGTGAGTATTTGTATGCCAGTTCTTCTGCTTTTTGCATGCGGTAAAGGTGTTCAAAATGGTTTTTACTTAGTAGAAAATAAGAAAAATCACAGTAATTCCCTCTCGTTGATACCTGATCTTCAGATTCTTTCAGTAAGATCTTGTCACATTATTTTTGCAAATAACATAATTACATGGCCCTTACTTTTACTTCATGGCCTTGTTAACCTGTTTAACATCCGGTAATGTCTGAATGTGTGTTCTGTGATATGGTATAGACTCATCTGTCTATATAGTCTAGTTTTTGAACTGCTGATATGTTGCCCAGCCTGTGGCTATATTGAGATTATTAAGTTGTGTGGTTCTGTGTGATTCTGTCTTAAACTCAATTATGTAATTCTCTGTGATTTTTGTCTTTGTTTATTAAAGATTTAATGTCTAAAAACTCGTGAGTTACTGCAGAATTATACCTGAATGAGATGTTAATACTATAAAAAGCTTCCCTCTCTGCCCTTGAGTACCTACAGGGATGGGGTGTCCACATCCTCTCTGTGGGAAGCCTATTCCACTCTGAGTAAAAAACTTCCTTCTAACATCTAACCTAAAGTCTCCCTTCTTTTAGTTTAAGACTGTTCCCTTTTGTCCCATCACTATTGGGCCATGTAAAATGTCATTCTCTCTATTTTATAACCTCACTTTTGATGCTGGAAGGTCACAATGAGGTATCCCTGGAGGTTTCTTCCCAGGCTGAACAAGCCCAGATACCTTCAGCCTTTCTTAGTAGGGGAGGTGCTCCTGCCCTCTGATTGTGTTCATGGCCTTCCTCTGGACCTGTTCCACTAAGTCCACGTCTGCCTTGTACTGGGGGCCCCATACCAGGATGCTGCTCTGGGTGGAGCCTTATGAGGGAAGAACAAAAGGGGAGAATCACCTCTTGCACTACTGGCCTTTGATTCATCCAAGAATTCAGTCGGTCTTTGGGCCTGCACGTGCACACTACTGGCTCATGTCCAGCTTTTTGTCTGCCAGAACCCCCAAATTCTTCTCTACAGGGCTGCTTTCAGTGAGTTCTTCTCCTAGTCTGTACACGTATCTGAGATGATCATGACCCAGTTGAAGCACCTCAAGCCAGCCTGGTTGAACCTGGTTAGTTTGACATGAGCCCATTTTTCAAGCTTGTCCAGTTCCCTGTGGATGGCACTGCTTCCTTCTGTTGTAGCAGGCTGCACTGCTTCCTTCTGTTATAGCAGCTGCACCAGTCAGCTTAGTGTTGTCTGCAATCTTGCTGAGAGTGCACTTGATTCCACCGTCTAGGTCCCTGATTAAGGTGTTTAAGAGCACTGGTCTCAAGACAGACCCCTGAGGGATACCACTTGTGGCCAGCTTCGACCTGGACGTGGAGCCATTTGACTACAACCTTATGGCTGCACCCATTGGACTAATTCCTTATCTGCCTAAAAGTCAAGCCTTAAAATCCATGTCTTTCTGATTTCTAGATAAGGATGTGGTGTAGGACTGTGTCAAAGGCATTGCAGAAGTCCAAGAAGGTGACATCAGTTGACTTCATTGATGCCATCATCCTACCATTGAAAGCTGCCACTAGATTGGTGAGGCACATCATCTGTCCTTGACGAAGCTGTGCTGGCTGTGTTGGATCATCTCCTCTTCTTCCATTTGTCTCATTATTCTTTTCAGGAAGATTTGTTCCATTATCTTCCCAGGCTCACTGATATGTAGTTACTTGAGTCTTTCTTTCCCTCTTTAATATGAGAGTGATGTTTCTCATTTTCCAATCACCATGGACTAACTCTGACAGCTATGCCTTTTCAGATTTGATGAAGAGTGGCTTGGCAACAACGTTTACTAGTTCCTTCACAGGTTCGGAAGAGACTTCTGGAAATCAAGTCCAACTCGCCTCTTAAGCAAGTTTCCTACCGTAGGTTGCACAGAAAAGCTTCCTGGTGGGTTTTGAATCTTTACAGAAAAGGAAACTCCACAACTTCTCTGGGCAGCTTGTTCCAGTGCTCTGTCACAATCTAAGTAGAGAAGTTCTTCCCTCTTGTGTGAAACTGTCCACATACCTATCCCACAATTCCTGAGCTTCACTAGAGGGATATTGGGGGAGACAGTGTCAATATCTTGGGATGCATGTCCTACAGGATTGTACAGTGTGTATGATGTGGTCTTGAACTTGTTATTCTCTGAGAGTGGGAGGAATCTTGCTCTGCCAGCCCCAGTTAGAGGTTTTGGGGACATGAGAGACATGGGAAGGCTAATTACCAAAAAAGGGCAAGGAAAAGAACTTCAGTACGTTGGTCTTCATCCATGCCTGCTGAAGGTAATTCTCCCTTCTCGTATGTCAGAGAAGGTACACTCTCCTTGGCCTGCCTCTTCTGACCAACATACCTGTAGAACCCTTTTTTTTGTTTTCACATCTCTTACCAAGTTCAGTTCAATCTTGCCTTGACTTTCCAAATTCTATCTCTACGTGTCTGGACCACATCCCTGTATTCTTTTTAGACTGCTTATCCATGCTTATACTGCCTGTACGTTTCCTCTTTGTACCTCAGTTTAACCATCAGGTCCTTGGTTAGTTGGTTTCCTGCCTCTCTTACTTGATTTCTTATGCTGGGATATGGAAAGTTCTTGTGCTGTCAAAAAAGTATCCTTAAGTAGCTGCCAGCTCTGTTCTGTTCCTTTGTCCTTGATGAGTTTCCCAGGGGATCCCATCCAGTAATTCCTTAAGTAGGTAGAATTTTGCTCTTCTGACTTCCAGGGTCCTGAGTGTGCTCTTTGCCAGGCCAGTGTTTCAATGAATCATATAATTGTTTAAGTTAGAAGGCACCCGTAAACGTAGTCTGGTCCAACTCCCTCCGCAATGAGTAGGGATATCTACAGTTAGATCAAGTTGCTGAAAGCCTGATCCAGCCTGACCTTTGGAATGTTTCCAGAGATAAGACATCCACCACATAGAATCACCAAGGTTGGAAAAGACCTAGATCATCTCATCCAACCGTCCACCTACCATCCTTTCCCACTAAACCATATCCTTAGCACCACTTCTGAATGTTTCTTGAGCACCTCCAGGGACAGTGGCTCAACTACCTTTCTCGGGCAAGCTGTTGGAGCACCTGACCACTCTTTCATAGAAGAAATTTTTCCTAATATCCAGTTCAAATTTCCTCTGGTGCAACTTGAGGCCATTCTCTGTAGTCCTGTCACTAGTTATGCAGGAGAACAGACTGACCACCTGCTCACCACCTCTTTTCAGAAAGTTGTAGAACAATGAGGTCTCTCCAAGCCTCCTCTTCTCCAGACTAAACAATCCCAGTTCCCTCAGTCATTCCTTTTAAAACTTGTTCTCCAGACCTCTCTTCAGATTTGTTGCCCTTTTCTGGACACGCTTCAGGGCCTCGATGTCTTTCTTCACAGAATCACAGAAACACCAAGGTTGGCAAAGACCTACGAGATCATCCAGTCCAACCATCCACCAATCACTAATAGTTCTCACTAAACCATATCACTCAACACAAAATCCAAACATTCCTTGAACATCTCCAGGGTCGGTGACTCCACTACCTCCCTGGGCAGCCCATTCCAGTGCCTGACCACTCCTTTAGAAAAATAGTATTTCCTAACATCCAGCCTAAATCTCCCCTAGCGCAGTGTGAAGCCATTCCCTCTACTCTTATCACCAGTTACATGAGAGAAGAGGCCAATCCCCAGCTCACTACAACCTCTCTTCAGGTAGTTATAGAGAGCAATAAGGTGTCCCCTGAGCTGCCTCTTCTCCAGACTGAACAATCCCAGCTCCTTCAGCCTCTCCTCATAAGGACTGTGCTCCAGAGCCCTCACCAGCTCTGTTGCCCTTCTTTGAACCCACTCCAGTGCCTCAATGTCTTTCTTGCAGCGAGGGGCCCACAACTGGACACAGTGCTCAATGTGTGGCCTCACCATCAGAGTGAGGCCGCTACCGGAGCTGAGTACAGGGGCACAATCACTTCCCCATTCCTCCTGGCAAAGCCGTTTCTGATGCGGTTCAGGATGCCATTGGCCTTCCTGGCCACCCGGGCACACTGCTGGCTCATGTTCAGCCGAGCATCAATCAATACCCCCAGGTCCATTTACTCTACACAGTCTTCCCATTCTGCCCCACGCCTGTAGCGTTGCCTGGGGCTGTTGTGGCCAAAGCGCAGGACCCAGCATTTGGTCTTGTTGAACCTCATCCCACTGGCTTCAGCCCAGCTATCCAGCCTGTCCAGATCCCTCTGTAGGGCCTCGCTACCCCCAGGCAAATCCACACTTCCAGCCAACTTGTTGTCATCTGCAAACCTACTGAGGGTGCACTCAATGCCCTCTTCCAGGTCATCAATAAAGATACTGAAGAGGACAGGCCCCAGCACCAACCCCTGGGGAACACCACTTGTCACCGGTCACCAGCTGGATTTAGCTCCATTCACCACCACTTTCTGGGCCCAGCCTTCCAGCCGTTTCCTAATCCAGCCAAGAGCGTATCTGTCCAAGCCACGGGCTGCCAGCTTCTGCAGGAGAATGCTGTGGGAGACAGTGCCAATGGCTTTGCTGAAGTCTAGGTAGATTATATCAACAGCCTTTCCCTCGTCTACCAGATGAGTAGATTGTAGAACTAGATCATAGAAGGAGATCAGTTTGGTCAAGCAGGACCTGCCCTTCATGAACTCATTCTGGCTAGGCCTGATTCCCTGCTTGTCCCACACATGTCACATGATCTCCCTCAAGACAGTCTGCTCCATAACCTTCCCTGGCACTGAGGTTAGGTTAACAGGCCTGTAGTTTCCCGGATCCTCCTTACAACCCTTCTAACCCTTTTTTGTCAGTGGGGGGCCTGAAACAGAACACAGTATTTGGGGTGTGGCCTCACTAGAGCTGAGTAGAGAGAGATGACCCCTATTTCTGATACAAGCCAGGACGCCGTTGACCTTCTTGGTCACCTAAGCACAGTGATGGCTCATGTTCAGCCGAGCATCAATGAACACTCCCAGTTCTTTTTCCTCAATACTGTCTTCCAGCTACTCTACCCAAAACCTGTAGTGTTGCCTGGGGTTGTTGTGGCCAAAGAACAGGACTGAGCACTTGGTCTTGTTGAACCACCTCTCTGGCAACCTGTTCCAGAGTCTCACCGTCTGTACTGTAAGACCTTTCTTCCTGATCCAATCCAAATCTTCGGTCTTTTAAATTGACATAATTTCCCCTTGTCCTCTCACAGCAGGCTCTGCTAAAAAACTTGTCCACTTCTTTCTTATAGGCCACCTTTTAGACTTCAGATGCTGAAAGGCTGCTATTGGGTTTCTCTGGAGCCACCTCTTCTCCAGACTGAACAGCCCCGACTCTCTCAGCCTCTTCTCAGTGGGAAGGTGGTTCATCTCTTGTGCGTTTCTGTGTGTCTCCTCTGGACACTCTGTAACAGGTTATCTCTCCTGTACTCCACATCTGGATTCAGTTTGTAATCCAGGTGAGGTCTTGTCAGCATAAAAGGGCAGAATCATCTCCCTTGACCTGCTGACTGTGCTTCTTTTGATGCAGCCCAGGATACAGTTGGCTTCTGGGCTACGAGGGCATGTTGCTGTATCTTGCCATCCACTGGTACCCCCACATCTTTTTTGGCAGAGCTGTGCTATGTTCTTTTGTCCCTTAACTGATAGTGGGAGTTGCCACAACCTAGCTGCCAAGCCTTTGCACTTGGATTTGTTGAACCTTATGAAGTTCACCAGGGCCCATTGCTCAGCCTGATTAGCTCTCTCTGGGTGGCATCCTGTCCCTTGGACCTGTCGACTGCACTACAAATTTTGCTGTCGTCTACAAACTTGATTCCATTGTCAATGTCATTGATGAGGATATTAAAATTCATTAGTCCCTGTACTGACACCCTGTACTGACAGGGACACCACTTGTCACCGATGTTCATCTGGACATTGAGCCACTGACCACTATCTTCTGGGTATGATTATGCACCCAATTCCTTGTCCATCAAACCATCCATCAAATCCATCTTTCCTGTTCGGAGAGAAGGATGTTGTTGGGGACTGTGCCAAAGGCCTTGTTGAAATCCAAGTGTCTCTTCCCTTGCTTGCTGATGCAGTTATGCCATCATTGAAAGCCACAGGGTTGGTCAGGCAGCACTTGCTCTTGGTGAAGTCATGCTGATTGTCCCGTATTGCCTCAGTCTCTTCCATATGCCTTAGCATAGCTTCCAGGAGGATCCTCTGCATGATCTTCCCCAGCATAGAGGAGAGGCTAAGAGGTTGGTAGTTCCCTGAGTCATTCTTCCTAACCTTTTTAAAAATGGGTGTGATACTGCCTTTTTTCCGGGAACTTCCTCTGACTGCCATGACTTTTTCAGGTGTCATTAAGTTTGGCTTGGTGTCTGTGTCAGCCAGTTCACTCAGGACTCTGGGATGCATCTCATCAGGACCCATAGACTTACAGATGTTCAGGTTCCCCAGGTGATCACGAACCTGATCTTTGCTTGCAGTGGGAGGGACTTTTCTTCCCTAGTTCCTATCTCCTGAACCTGAATCTACTCAAGGACTGTGTTTAGAGCAGTTTATAGAAACAAACTCCTTGTTTGTTGTTAAAAGCCTGCCTTTATTACACATGAGGGAGGTATGACCTCCTGGACTTTCCTTTTCCAGTTGAATTACCTATAGAAGCCTTTCCTATACTTCTTTGATCCCCTTGTCAAGTTTAGTTCCAGTTGGGCCTTGACTTTCTGGACACCATGCCCTACACAGCCTAGCAGCATCCTTATAATCTTCCCAGATTACCGTTCCTGCCTCCACTGCCTGTGCATTTGGTGTAGTGTAGATTCCCTCCAGAGAGAGCAGGCTGCATAAATATTGGGAGTATGCCTTAGAAGACATATGTTTAAATGTTGACTTTATTTTCATTAACAATCATAATTGTTGGATATCATCTGACTATAGGGTGCAGGGGAAGGATTGTTAATTGTGTTAAATCATCTTATTATTACCTTTTCCTTTTTTTTTTCATATGAGCAGATCAATGTCAAAGACAATAAGCATGCCAAATATGTTGAAAATCACATTTCAACCAATGACATGAAGGCTTTCGTTTTTGAGAGTCAAGAAGATATGGAACTGTTTCTTGTGGAGGCAAGTAGGCATTAATTTTAAAAACTGATGAAATATTGATTTAGTAGCCACATACTTTGGAGTTTACTACCATTTTAGTTGTAGCTACATAAAGCAGCAATGTGGTTTTTTTTGCTTGACGTACCCTTGAAGACATCTGGACACTTCAACTAGTGTGGAGCGTGAAGAAAGGAGAGGCATGAAACTCCATATGTGTTTCCCAGCATGATTAAATTCAGGATCTGGAGCCTTTAGCGGAAAATATGTCAGCTTTCCTCTGTGTACCATGTTGGATAGTAAAATCCATCTACTTTTTCTGCTGGTTGCAGCAGCTCTTCAGTTGAGGTCCTTTTTCAACAGACTTCTGTCTGGAAACTGTCAAAACATAACATAAACTTTGTTTGATTATACACTTCTCAAATTAGTAGAGGGATGATGTCTGTATTTATTGTTTTTTGTTTGGTTAGATCAGTAGAAAAGCTTAAACGGAGTGTTCAAAGACTTCTGTCTAGAGTAAGTAATAAGTAAAGCCTGGGCCAGGTGGAGGGTTGCAGGAGTGCTAGGAAAATATTTATTGCTAGAAAAAGCTTTTGTCTTCTTTGACAAGGTTGTAATCATTGACGAGGGGGAAAAAGTACTTAGTGCAAGGAAATGGAAAGAGCAGAATGCTGCTAATGCAGTACCAAGGATTTCTAGTGCCTCTTGACGAAATGGGTGAGAGTACATCTTTCTTGAGAAGGCAATGGTCCAAGTAACAAATCAGGCTAATTATTTTCCTAATGCTGCTCATTCCTGGAGTGGTGGGGTAATTGCTCCCATTGAGAGCCAGATGAAATAGAAAAAAACCACAGGACAGGACATTAACTATCATAGTGCTTCTCAGCTGCTCTCCTTAGAGTACTTTGATTAATGATAAACAATTTAGCAATTTTTGAAGGCATATACATCCTTCTCAGAAGCTAGTCATTTTTACATAAGTGAGTTGTTATTTGAGGTTCTGGGTTACTTTAACCAGCTGAGCTGGTCTTTCATGTGTGTACTCAATCTTCTCTGTTCCATTAAGATGAGAAGCTTTTTACAGCCTTATGCCTGTTATCTGCCATTGTCTGTGCAAAATGGATGTACGTGCAAAATGGAGCCAGGAAGAGAGCGTTTCTTATTACATCTGTACAGATTGGCACCCAGCTTAGCTATTAAGATTGAGCACCTTGCTCTAAAATTTGAACAGTTCTTTTATTACTAATGCATTGTATTTCTGTGTACAGAGATAAGCTTTTGGAGATTTAAGTCCTGCCTGAAGAAGAGTAGATTTTTGTGGGCTCTTCCATAAGTTAAATCAGTTTAAAATTAGTCAGTTACTTTAAAATAAGTCAGAATTCTTCAGAATAATACATGATCTTCATATAATAATTTTTTCTGCTTGTTTTGACTAAGTAATACAATCTGTGTTTAGTTGCGTGATCGTCAGAAACTGAGAGTGAATGCTGTGTGTGCACCTGATAAATCGTGTGCTGAAACCTTACCTTCAACACCTATTGAAGAATTACAGTACGTATCAGATTATTTTGGTGGGAAAGGTTCTAAATGTAATGTTTCCATGTATTTGCTATGTATTACCTTCTCTTACAAAGAAAGGCTGAGGAAGCTTGGCTTGTTCTGCCAAGTTCTGGGGAGACCTTATTGTAGCCGTTATTCAGGCTTTTGTTGAGCCTTCATTCAGTATATGAAGAGAGCTTATAAAAAAATGGGGAATGACTTTTTAGACTGTCTAATAGTAATAGAACAAAAGGGAACAGTTCTAAAGTAAAAGAAGGGAGATTTCAGTTAGATGTTATGAGGAAAGTCTTTAGTGAAGGCTGTGGAGCAGGTAGCCCAGAAAACCTGTGGATGGTCCCATTCCTGGAGGTGGTCAAGGCCAGGTTGGATGAGCCCCAGGTAGCCTGATATGGCAGATGGTGGCCCTGCCCCAGATAACGTGGCTGGAAATGGGTGATCGTTAACGACCCTTCCATCTGAAGCCATTCTGTTGTTCTGTGATCTTGGTATTTTCCATGCAAATTGAATTCTTACCAGTTCAGTTCAGGGTTAGTGGGACTTTTCTGACCCTTCACTGACTTCACCTTACTTGTTTTCCAGATTTTGTGATGCTTGCTTTTTCTCTTTTTCTTTCCCTTCTTCAGCCGATATGGATTTTTCTCATATTTACGAGAGTTGTTTGATGCTCCTCTTCCTGTGATGAGCTACCTTTGCTCCCAGTATCATGTTCATGAAGTCCCTGTGGGAACTGAGAAGACCAGAAACATGATTGAAAGGGTGAGATGTACTGAATAGCACAAAAACCGCTGTCAACTACAGACTTACTTCTGAAATTGTTTGGCAAGATGATGTGGAGAGAACAGAAAAAATGGATTTTCTTTCTATTTGGAGTTCAGAAGTGAGAGTGGTTTGTGTTACACAAACATGCTGCAAGACGTAACAAATCCAGTCCACTTACAACTTTCCATAAAGTTAAATGAGTTTCACCTGGGTCCCATTCAAGTCACCCTGCCCCATGAAATGTTTAAAGCAATGATTAGGAAGCTGCTTCATGATTTTTCTACATCAGACGTTCAGATTATGGCCACTACTGGTTTATAATTTCAGATAAAATTGATAACGATGAATATCATAAAAAGCTTTTGAATTCTTAGATACAGGCTAAGAGTTCCAACAGAGAATCATTTCCCTACTTTACTCTTTCATGTAGTCTTCCAAGCTTATTGTTGGTGGATTATAATAGGTAACATACATGACTATTTTCAGCTTTAGTCCTTACGTGATATCTGTTTTGTACCTTTTTACAACGAATGAACTCTCCAAGTAGAAGAGCACTTCCTTGAGCTGAGAACATGAGAGTTACATTTTTGATAACCTCATGGAATAAACTTTTTAAATGAATAACAAATATTTTTTCATCATGATAGCTGTTGGTCCTACTTTTTTGTTTCTCATGCTTTGAGAATGAGGAAGAAGGTAAAATTGCAGAGAGTCTTAAGTGAAAACCTTTTTCTGAGCACTGTCTTTTTTAGAATGGCAGTTCTTCCATCTTCCTGCTTATTACCTGATGAAACAGATACCTGTATTATAGGTCTGTGAATTACATTTCATAGGCCATTCAGATTTACTCTGTATATTCTCTGTCCTTTCCAGAGCTCCATGAAGAGTAAGAAAATAGCTGATAGGAGGGCAAAACTAAGCCAGTATTTATAATGTGTTGCGCTTAGCATATTCTGTCAAGCTGTGAGAAGTTCTTCTTTCTGCTTTTATTACTTCTGATTTTGTTTCATGTGTCTCAGATAAAGTTTTAGTTTAAAAGCACATTATTTTTAGTAGAGCTGAGCACATAGAAAAGGTATTAAACAAAAATATTGTCAACTGTGATGTGGCTGTAAAGTAAAGGAAAATAAATGATTTTCATTGTCTAGGAACCAAATAAACAATGTTTCAGGTGCTTTTTTATATAGTCTGAAGAAAAAAAAAAGTAGTCAAATTTATTTTGTCTCATGGAGTCTTTGCTATTACTGATTTGCTAAATACTTCATGCTTTTTAAATACTGCATTGCCTTACATTATGATAAACATTTGGTTATATGTTGTATCCTGTTCAATGTGAGTAATTTAAGATCAGTAATTCAAATACTTTTATACCTCAAACTTTTTCACACAGATGTTTTCTTAACTGAAATTCGATGCTTTACAGCTCACCCTATCCTCTATTTCTTACATGCTTTTGCTTTTCAGGTATACCAACTAAATTTTCATGCAGTTACACCCAGAGTGAGCCTTGTTTACGATGGAGTGAATAAATACACAAGTATACAAATATTAACAGGCTTTATCAAAGCACATTTATATAACATTGCTAGAGAAGTATGTAAAAAAAATGTAATATATTAGAAGCAGTCTATGTGTCAGAATAATCGGAAGATGTTTAATTGGTAGTGGTAACATAGGCTACGTTGTGATATCTTAGCACTTCTTTGCTGACTGATCAAATTATATGATGGCTTGTTAACAAAGGCTCGCTAACAAATCAGAATTTTGCATGAGTTGATCTTCTTTACTTTAGGTTTTAGCTAGTTTATTCCTCTCTCTGAAAACGTTGCCTTAAATAACACTTCGGTATGATTAAAATTTTTGTGGGTTTTTTTTTCTTTCTTTTTTTTTTAGGTCATAAAAGAAACTAAACTTAAGCAAATTTACACAGCAGAAGAAAAATATACCATTAGAATATCCTTGTATACAAAATTAACCTTTTCTACTAATGTGTGTCTTAGACCAGCCCAGTTTCTCAATTATTCTGTGGGTACAGATGAAAGAAGACAGCTGGAAAATCAGCAGCAGGTAGGAATTTACTTTAGTTATGTATGATATCAGCTACTGTTGTGCAGTATATGTAGCCAGTTTGCATGTATCTGTGTAATAGGTTTATGGTAAGAATACTAATGTGTTTTCTCTTATTTCAGAGTATCAAGCATGTATTACAGTCATTAGATAAGCAGTTAATGACATTGTGTGAGAAACAGAAGCATCTGGAATGCAGGGACAATGAGCTACGGCAACAGAAGAAGGAGCTGTTGGAGAGGGGAAGCAGAAGGAAGCAGCTGGAATCAAAAATTGCTGTGAAATACGATAGGTAGGAAACAATCCTATACATGAAATAGGAACAATTTTAATAGGAAGCCAGTATACAGTTGTTACTATTGTAATGTGCTTTTAACCTAAAAAAGTAACCAGTACTTAGGTGTCAGATATAGGTAAACCAAGAGGATGCTTAGAAAGGGAGTAGTAGTTAAAATGCCATATAAAAATATCCTAAGTACTTTCCTTTAATAGTATCACAGGATTTCACTGAGAAGTCATTGCACTGATTTACTTAATTAGCAAAGCCTTCTATCTTGGTAATACTCATCTTGGTACACAAGGAATCTTGGTGGTATGAAGGTCAAAGGCAGCTTGATTACAAAGAGTAGTGGAGTTCAGGATACTTAGGGGAGAAAAGATGGCAAATAGCAAGTTCACAGTGCTTTGAGACGGCAGACTTGGGCCTTTTCAAGGATCTACTTGTTAGTGTCCTACAGAATAAGGCACTGGGGGGACGAAAAGGAGCCCAAGAAAGCTGGCTAATATGCAAGCATCACATACCAGGAATGTACATCCCAACAAAGAAGAAGTCAAGACATGAGACTTACATCGATAAAGAAGCTACTGGCAAAACTCAAGTATGTGGCTTGTTTCAAAACGAATGCCTCCTTTTTATTTTCCTGGAAACTACAGCAGATACAAAGAGCAGAACACTCTCAGAGCAAATTCTCAGCTACAAAACACTATTTTCCAACATAGTTGTTGGTTATACATAGCGTTAGTTATACATCTTTGCCAGCAGTGCACGAGAGCCTGCATGCTGTGTTCATAAAAATCTGCATGGCTGTCTGAAATGTGCCTTGTCTTTCATGTCACTGTTGCCACTGCTGGAACATATAATTCTCTATCTCCCTGTGCCAACATCCACTGCGTCAGTGAATGTCAGTGGGTGCAGTTTTGTCAGCCTGGAGGAATTCAGTTGCATCTCTTTGCTTCATTTGCGCTTCCACATCAGATACTGTTTTGTCAGACTGCCCCACTCACTGCTGCTGTATGTCAAAATATAATGGATTGTTGGGGAGGGGTTTCAACCTCCACTGCCATGCCAACAATATCTGCCTTTGATGTCACAGTCCAGTGTAATAAACTAGGAGTCATTCTTTCTGTAGCAGCCCTCATACAAAAAGGAAGCATGGAGAGAGTGGAAGCAAGGATGGGTAACCTAGGAAGAATACAGAGATACTTTGTGAGCATATGGGGAAGCAATTAGGAATGCTGAACCTCAGATAGAATTGATTCTGGCTAGAGATCTCAAAGTGCAAAGTAGAGGCTTTTACAAGTACATCAGACAACAAGGTGGCATGGGCCCACTGCTGAATGAAATGAGAGTCCAGGGTACCTGGTAGATTGTACGGCTGAGGTACTAAATACCTTCTTTGCCTCAGTCTTTACCATCATGATTGACCTTCAGGAATGTCAGGTCTCAGAGACCAGAGTGAAAGTCTGAAGCAAGGAAAAGGCACACTTGATGAAAGAGAATCAGGTCACAAAATACATGAGCCCTAATGTTATGCAATGTGCCCATGAGTGATGAGGGTGCTGGCAGATGTATTTGCAGGTCCACTCTCAGTCTTTGGTTGATCATAGCAGTTAAAGAAATGTCCGAAGACTGGAAAAACGACTGACGCTTCTATCTGCATGAAGCACGGGGACCCAGGGAAGTGTAGGACAGTGAGCTCTACCTTAATCCTTGGGGACCATTTTCAGGCAAACGAGGGAGAAGAAGATCATCACAATTAGAGTAGATTCTCCAAGGAGTGATCACTGTGCTAAACTTCTTTAATGAAATGAGCAAACTCATGGATGAAAATAATGTCTTCCTCTCCCCATAAGATTCTCATAGACTGTTGATATATGGATTGGATGGGCAGACAGTAAGGTGGGTCGACAAGTGGCTGAACAGCCATGCTCATAGGGCAGTAGTCAGTGTACATGATTTTTTTCATAACTTAAACCAACACTGAACAGAGACTGACATAATTACCTGCATTACCTAGTCTGTAATTACCAGGGTATCTCTTCTTGTCCTTCTTGAAAATTGAAACAGTATTTGCCAGCTTCCAGTCAGTTTCAGTCCTCTCCAGGTTCCCGAGATTCTTGAAAAATGCTTGAGAGAATTCTCACAACGATTTTGATGATTCCTGTAAGTCCCTTGGGAAGAATCCACTTGGATTCCCATGAACTTATCTGGATCAGGGTGAAGCAGCAAGTTCTGCTCAAGTTCAGAGCTGACGAGAAATTGATCCTTACCACAGCCACAGTTCTTCAAGTTGGGGCACCTGGGTTACTGGAGCTCATCATCAGTGTTGAAGACAAAGGCAAAGAAGGCATTAAATTTTTCTGCTTGCCTGCATAGCTCTTGTGTTACAGCTGATGCATTAAACTGAAAAAAGTGTTCAAAAACACCGACATGGCCATAGGGCTGTAGTGTTGTTCCTGAGGGACCAGAGCCAACTGCTGTACAGTCACAGTAGCCAAGTAGCTGTGCAGTGTGCTATCCTTAAAACTGGATGTGAGCTTAGCCTCAAAGCCAGGTTTTGATCTCAGGTGTCCTACTAACGTACATACATACTCATTTATTGTCATGGTGTTCAACTAGAACACAGAATGCAGCTTGAAGGCAGGAGGTAGATCCTCCAACTGAGCAAATACTGATTAAATCGTTCTCTTTGGAAGAAAATAATTGCACTCTTTAATTTTGCAAAAGGGAAACAGTTCTTACACAATGACGGACAAGGATTTTACAGATCTTCTTGCATATTGTGCATATTTGCGCTAGAGATGCATGTGAGTTAAATAATGCCTTGCATTGAATATAACTTTGTAAATATTCATGTTTCTAATTGAAGTGATTACCTAAACAAAACTGTGTATAATTTTAAAGGTAAGTTATAAGAATCATTAAGGTTGCAGAGGGAACTTGAGGTGATCTGTAGTCAGTATTCTTAATGCGTGGTCAGTGCTGGAGACTGTCCTTTCAAAACTGATAACGTTTGTGGAGGCTGCACAAGATGTTTGTTTTTATTGGAGGAAAAAAATTTGAGTGTCATCCTCTCGGGACCTCTTGCTTCATCTTAAGTCCCCTGTCTCTCATCCTTCCAGTACGTGTCTTTTGTAACAGCCTGATTCCTTGAAGTCCACCACTTCCTGCAGAGGATGGATGGTGAGAGGTTGCTTTTGGTTGCTCCTGAAGCTATTCTTTTCCAGGCTGAACAAGCTAAGCACTCTCATCTTATTCTTATAGGTCTTCTGCTGTTGCCGATCTAAGTGCACCACTTGTGATCTAATGAGTGCTCAACATACCGAACACAGAGGAAAAATTTCTCTCTGCTTGTGTTCTTGCTCCTGCAGCCAGGGCAGGCTGCTGGCTTATGCTCAGTTTACTGTCGAACATGTATTATTGCTATGATCGCTTTCTTCCCAGGGAGAGGACTTAGAACTTGGCCTTGCAGAATCTGATCAACTTTTTGTCCGCTCTTCCTCCAGCCTCATCAGGTCCCTCTGAAGAACAAACAGGCTGCTTCCCTGCAACTTAATGTTTTCTGAAAACTTGACAGGAGTGCCTTCTATTCCTCTGTTCCACCAGGTTACTGGCAGAAATTTCAAACAGGATAGCTCTTGTGACCGACTTCTGTTGTACCCAACTTGATGCTGGCTTCCAGACAGAAAACAGCACAATAATCATGACCCTAAGCTTCTCATCACTCTGCCACTTCTTTTGTCTTTTTTTTTAAGTCTGGTCATTCACGCATCCAGACTGCTGTTTCCAAACTTGAGTACAACAGTGCTGTCGGAGACAGCATTAAATGCTAGGGGAATTGATCCAGAGCCAGACCAAGACAAGTGTGAAGCTTATGTAACTTAATGTTCCTATGTCCACCTGCTAGTGAGGTTCAGAATGTATTTGCTGTACATAGGTATGTGCTTATTTATACATGGTGAGCAGCGTAGCTCAAGCAGACAGATAACAGCATGCACGTAAACACAGACAGCACCAGTACTGTGTTCCATACAAGCAGAGCAGAAGTTTCTTAATGAGACTTAAATGAATACGTATTTGCAGAATAGATCCCATCAGCAGCTGGGCTCAGACAAGTAACTACCCCTAGATACAGTCTCCCCAGTTGCTAGCATCTGAACATAGAAACCCACTGAAACCAGGCTGCTTGAAGTTGTACCTCAGCTTTCCACTTTGTGCTGAACTTCAAGATGTTCTTATCAGTCCTGTCTGATACCCAGCTTCTGTGGTCTCCTTTAGAGTGAGAAGCACACCCTTGGCTCCCAGACAACTTCATTTAGTTGCCAGCTAGTCTGGCATGGTCTTTGCTATAGAACAAACACTTGCTTATACCTCTGCGTATGAGAGACAATCAGGTTGGTCAGCTGTGTGCCCTTGGTAAAGGCTTGCTGACCGTTCCTGATCACCATCTTCCTCATGCTCCCAGCAATGTTTTCAAAGTGTACTTGTTCCAGCATTTTTCGAGGGATCAAAATGGGAAGATGGTTTTAAAGTTTTTTGGATTGTTCTTTGGGCTGGCTTGGTGTTTTTTGAAGATCTCAAAATCTTTTGCAGCTATGCGTACTCTTCTCTTGAAGTTCTTTGTAATTTTGTGCTTTGGGGAATTTAAAAGGAATGAAAACTCTGCTTTTCTGCAGTAAATGTGGAAAGCTGGGGGCAGAGTTTTTTCTTAGAATGTATAGTGAGAATTAAGCAAGCCTCCTTAACTCTCCTGTGCTGTATTGTTTCAAGAAAGTAGCAGCAGTAAATGAATGTCATGTTTGCACTGATTTTTTAAGTCTGAAATTTATAGAAAGCGTATGATTGCTCAGTGATACCATTAGCAAACAAAATTAAAGTGTCTCTAATTATAATTTTTTGATATTTTAACTTTCTTAGGTTGCTTGGATAGAAAATGCCCCTGATGTATTCAAAATGTTTAGAATTGCAAATTCTTATTCTTGCCAGCTGTTGGTTCATGACATATGAGATTAAGAATTTTGGTATTTTTCTGCAATTTATTTTAATCACGATTAATTGTATATTGGTTCCTTCTGTAGTATAAGACAGCTGGAACAAAATCCTATCAACCTAGAAAAGGAATCTCAACAGGCAAAAGTAAAGATCAGAGCCATAAATACTCAGAAAGCAAAACTTGTTACAGAATTAATGTGTCATGTAAAGGTATGTATTTTTTCTTGGTGTTTGTTCCAATATTGTGAAAAGTCTAATTCTTATGAGTAGGAGTAACGCAATATATGAATGCGTCATTGCAAATGTTTGCAAGCTATCTTGCTTAAAGATAGGTTTCTTTTGAAGCTTTTTTAAACTTGCACTTTCTTATCTGTTGTTGACTCAATTTATAAATCATTAGCTGGCTTCAGTTTAGACTTTCACTGTCTTTTTGTGGACACAGGAATTAACTGCGCAATAATTTCTTTGTACTTTCTCAGAGTACTGCATGTTTATGCAGATTGTTTCTTCTCAGTTTATAATCTGCTTTTTTATATTTTCTTTTACTGGGAAAAAAAAATGTTACAGGCCCTCTAAACGTCCACCTTACTGCTAAAAGTAGGGAAGATATTCCTTACACAAGAGCACTATGAAGTAGTTCCCGTAACCTGTCTGTTTTAAACTGTCACAAACTCTTTTGTTTTTTTTTAGAAAACTTAAATTTAATCTATTTCCTTTGTGTAACAGATTTCTCTCTTACAATTGAGTTCTTCTGTACTGATTTCAGCTGAAGAAAGATTTTCTTTGTAGTGTGTGATATGATGCTATGCTTTGGCTTTAGGAGAAAAACAGTGCTGATAATATGCCGATGTTTCAGTTTTTGCTAAGCAGTGCCTCACAAAGCCAAGGGCATTTCAGCTTTTGGTCCTGCCATGCCACTGAGTGGACTGGAGCTGGGTACAAGGAGCTGGGAGGGCACGGAACCAGGACAGCTGATTTCAACTGACCGAAGGGATATTCCATATTATATGGTGTCATGCAGAAAACTAGAAAACTGTGAGGAGTTGATCAGTGGAGCAGCTGAAAAACACATTATTTGTTTTCCTATGCAGAATTATGTATCACTAAACATCTGCAAAGCAGATTTCATCCTTCAGAGCACTGCAGTGGATGCTGAGAAGAACAGACTAGAAGCAGAGTACAAGGCAGCAAGTGTAGAGCTGCGAGCTTCAGAGGTAAGTATTTCTGTAAATAGTGGGAAATCTACAATGAAACTACGTTCTGTGAAAGCCTTTATAGTGTAGAAGAGGAAGTTTCTGTGACATTCCTTAGGAATGTATATTAATATTGCTAATTCAGCCTTGATTTCTGTGGTTTGATTGATTGATTTACACATTTAAAGATTTTCAATGAACTTCTATGAGAACTTCATCAATTGTCATGTCCTTGTTAGTCTGAGTAGAAGGGTTAGCTGGTTTTTGGAAATGTTCTTCTTCTGAATTTGTCATGGACAAGGGGACCCAACCCATGTGGTCAGTGCAGAATCATGATGAACCAAAACACATTGCATTAGAATGCAGCAGAGCTGCTTTACTCCTTCTTTGATTACTAGTGTTTACTAGTCCTTTCATTAATCTGATAGGAATTTTGATAAAAAGGCAGTTTCTGAGGAGCTGATAAAGTTGTTCTTTCTAGTGTATTGGTTTGCTGCTTGGAGATCAGTTTCTGTATTTATTTAGTAAACAAGCAATCTTTCAACATACAGCTCCAGGATGGTAGGTTTGTTCCTTATTTAGTGAGTAAGGTTTACTATAACTTATGCTAATTTAGTCTGATAGACAAAAAAAAAAAATTTTGTTGAATTGAAAAGTAAGTGATTTTTATTTTGGATGATTATACATTTTGAGAAATAGTGACCTGTGTATATATTTAGAAAAACTACTGGAGGGTACAGGTATTATCACTAGCAGGAAAACTAGGAAAATTAGAACTTAAGCAAAAAGTAACTTGCAGATAGAGGCAAATCCAGGATGTTGCCTGGAAAGTCACTGTTGGATCAGATCTCTCATGTGATGTGGCTGTTA
Organism: Lagopus leucura; assembly: GCF_019238085.1. Lineage (NCBI taxonomy): Eukaryota > Metazoa > Chordata > Aves > Galliformes > Phasianidae > Lagopus > Lagopus leucura. The sequence continues at coordinate 7,388,674 of NW_024962272.1, forward strand.
CTCAGACTTACTCAAAATCCAATCTGAATTGCTGTATTGCTCAGCTTGGTAAGGAGTAAGAATGTTTTATAAAGCCATGAACTTCATGGAATAGTCTGTATTGTCACTTTGTATTGTAAATGTATTTAATACTTTTTGGTTTTGTTCCCATGTTCTTCACCCTTTAGAGATCAGCTTTGAGTTGGTGCATAAGTAGATGTCTAGTCAGATAAGTAAGTGGTATGTAAGGTAAACATTCTGATGATTCTTGGTTAGAGAAGGATTGCCTCATTGCTTAGTGAACAGGTGCTTGGGTCAGCTGAGGTCCTATTAGTCTCTGATGCTGCATTCAGCTACTTAAGTGGAGGAAATTATATCAGAACTTCTATTTGTGATGGTTGCTTTACTTGATTTTAGAAACATTAAAAACCCCAGTCCTTTAATTAGTAAACCTAGTGATCAGTCTTTCCAGAAATTTAATGGCTGTGGAGGAAAACTCTTTTGAGTATTCAAGTGTGTTCAAAGTTTTCACTTACATAAAAGTCCAAAGCCAAGCTTCCCCAAATGCAACATGTTGAGTCTTTGAATTAAGCCTCATGGTTCTTTTTTAGGTATTCTCTTTGCTCTGTTGCACTGTGGATGATATGTTGTACACTCTAATGTGTCTCATATTCTGCCTTAACAGAGCAAAGTCTCTATAACTTAGCCAAATTATACATTATCATATCAAATCAGGTATTGTTTAAAATAATACTGTGTTTAAATTGCGCACTCTGTCTTCTTAGCGATGTTGTCTGTGAGATCTTTTTCCTGCAGCAGTTTTGCATGAGGATAGTCTTGCTCCAAAGCTGTCCTTGAGGATGCCACCACAGTGCTTTGTGTAAAATTGCTGCATGCTTTCATAAAATAAGCCTGCAAAAAGGAGAAAACTAAACAGAAATAAGTATGTTGAAAAGCAGCTATATAATGAAACTAAATTAAAACCTAATTGTTATGATTATGGGACTATTAATTTCTCTGATCGTCAGATACTTCTGTAGGTCATGTGTTGGTTTTGATGCGTTAATTGAAACTGATACAGTGGGAATCAACTGAAGAAGCTTAGCACTTCTTCATGATGTTTATCTGCCAAGAAATTTTGAGGCTCAGTAATACCTAAGTAAGCGTCTGATTAATATTTGAAACAAACAGAGACCCTTCTTATTACGTCTAAGAGAAGATCCCACATGTTCCTTTTGTGAATGCTTGGCAGTGGCATATAGTGGAGAGAGCAGTGTGTATGTAGTGGACCCCATTTTTTTTTTTAAACTACTGATTTGAAAAGGCCAGAACAGTGCACTTTTTTCAACAAGACAAGTTAGCTGGGGTTTATGTTTTGTCATTTCAGTACAAGTCAGAACAATGGTGTTATTTTAATAACATCTTGTGTTTATTTAGTGAACCAAAGAAGTAAATCTGTGTTTGTTACCTGTATTGAGCATCAGGGAGGATAGTTAGTCCCATGTGCTTATTAGATAATTGGCAGAGTTGCCTGCATGTTCACAGTGATTGTTTGAAGAAGTCTTGGTAATTCTCTTGCTTTGATAGCTTATTATTTGTTAGGTTCATTTGTTGTAAACTTGTTTAAATTACTGATGTTAGTATGTACGTTGCAGCATTTGCTCATTAAGTCAGGTTTTAATAAAATGCAAAATCTGTTTTCTTTTGTATAAATTTACAAACTTGAAATAATTAACTACTGCCACCAGCCAAGTGTTCTGACACTAATTCTTGAGAAGACGTTGGATAGTGGTAGTGTATTTTCTATAACCAGCTTCACTTTTTGCACAAAACCAATTGCGCCATTGGTGAGCGCAACAGAATGCAAATTGAGAATGCAGAATATCAGTGTATCCTGCTCTTGACTTCAGTAAGCTGTAATCAAAGCCCTGCACTTGTACAAACCTTTACTGAAGGAACCACCAAGTTGGTTCTTACACTGTTGGCTGAAACAAATTTGAAGCTCTTTCTGGGCTATATTTCATAGTAACTTTGTCTATTCAAAATATTATTTCTGCCTATCATAGAATCGTAGAGTGGTCTGAGTTGAAAAGGACCACAATGATCATCTAGTTTCAACCCCCCTGCTATGTGCAGGGTCACCAATCACCAGACCAGGCTGCCCAGAGCCACATCCAGACTGGCCTTGAATGCCTCCAGGGATGGGGCATCCACAACCTCCCTGGGCAACCTGTCCAGTGTGACACCACCCTCTGTGTGAAAAACTTCCTCCTAATATCCAACCTAATCCTCCCCTGTCTCATTTTAAAACCATTCCCCCTTGTCCTGTCACTGTCCACTCTTGTATGCAGCTGTTCCCCCTCCTGTTTATACGCTCCCTTCAAGTACTGGAAGGCCACAATGAGGTCTCCCCAGAGCCTTCTCTTCTGCAAGGTAAACAAGCCCAGTTCCCTCAACCTTTCTCCAAGGAGAGGTGTTCCAGCCCTCCTCTGGAATCATTCCAAGAGCTCTGTGTCTTTCTTGTGCTGGAGGCCCCAGGCCTGGATGCAGTATTCCAGATGGGTCCTCACAAGAGCTGAGTAGAGTGGGACAATCATTTCCCTCTCCTTGCTGACCTCTGCTCTGTTAATGCAGCTCAGGATGTAGTTGATCTTCTGGGCAGCAAGCGCACACTGCTGCCTCATGTCCAGGTTCTTGTCTACCAGGACCCTCAAGTCCTTCTCCACGTGGCTGCTCTTGAGGGGTTCTTCCCTCAGCCTGTACAGACACCTGGGACTGTCCCAGCCCACATGTAGTACCTTGCACTTGGCCTCATTGAACCTCATTAGGTTCTCACGGGCCCACTTCTCCAGCCTGTCCAGGTCGTTTTTGTTGGCTTCCCTTCTCTCCAGTGTATGGACTGCACCACTCAGCTTGTTGTCATCTGCAGACTTGCTAGGAGTGTACTTGATGCCATCGTCTGTCATTGATGAAGATGCTGAAGATGATGGTCCCAAGACCAACCCCTGAAGGGACAGAGCTCTGCTTGTGGCTGGCCTCCACCTGGTCATACCATTAAACACAACCCTTTGGCTGCGTCCAGCCAGCCAGTTCCTAATCCATTGAACAGTCTATCTCTCAAATCCATACCTCCCCAATTTAGAGAGAAGGATGTGGTGAGGGACCATGTCAAAGGCCTTGCAGAAGTCCAGATAAATGACATCTTTTGCCCTTCCCCTGTCCACCAGTGCCATCACTCCATCATAGAAGGCGACCAGATTGGTCAGGCACTATCTGCCCTTGGTGAAGCCATGCTGGCTGTCTTGAATCATCTCTTTGTCTCGTATGTGCCTTAATAAAGCTTGTAGATGGATCTGTTTCAAGATCTTCCCAACCACAGAGTTGAGGCTCACCGGCCTTTAGTTCCCCAACGTCATACTTTAACTCTTTCTTAAAAGTGGGAGTGATGTTTCTTATTTCCAGTCACCGGGGACTTCACTGGGCAGCCATGATTTTTCAAGCATGCTGGAGAGTAGCTCGGCAATCACATCAGCCATCTTTCTCAGAACCCTAAAACAGATGTCATCTGGCCCCATAGACCTATGTGCATTCAGTTTAATGTGGAGGTCTCGGACTTGTTCCACTGTTACAGTGGGGTGGAATCAGTTCCTCTCACCCACACCTAGAGTTTCCGGGTCCTGGCAGACACAGTGAAGAACCTGACCACCAATGAAGAGCGAGCAGCTACCATGTGTGAGTGCATCTCCATCCACATGGGCCAAGCGGGCGTGCAGATCAGCAATTGCCTGCAGGGAGCTGTACTGCCTGGAGCATGGCATCCAGACCAACAGTCAGATACCCAGCGATGAGACCATCTGCAGGGGGGGGGGATGACTCCTTCAACACCTTCTTCAGTGAGACGGGGGCTGGCAAACATGTGCCCTGCGCTGTGTTTGTGGACCTGGAGCTCACAGTGATAGGTGAGGTGAGCATGGGGACGTACTGGCAGCTCTTCCACCCTGAGCAGTTAATTACGGGCAAGGAGGATGCGGCCACCAACTACACCCAAGGGCACTACAGCATTGACAAGGATGATCTCTTGGTACTGGACCACATCTGCAAGCCAGACAAGTGCATGGGGCTTCGGGGCTTCCTTGTGGTCCATAACTTGGGGTGTAGTACTGGCTCCAACTTCACCTCACTGCTGATGGAGCTCCTCTCAGTTGACTACAGGAAGAAGTCCAAGCTGGAGTTCTCCATCTGCCCAGCCCTGCAGGTGTCCATGGCTGTGGTGGAGCCCTACAACTCCATCCTCATCCCCCCCCTCCGTGCCAGAGCATTCCAGCTACACCTTCATGGGGGACAACTGGGCCATCTACTGCATCTTCTGCAGGAAGAGTGGACATTGAGTGCCCAAACTACACCAACCTCAACAGGCTGATAGGGCAGATCGTGTCCTTCATCACAGCCTCGCTGCGCTTTGATGGGGCTCTGAACGTTGATTTGATGGAGTTCCAGACCAATCTAGTGCCGTACCCACACATCCACTTCCTATTGGCCATGTATGTGCCCGTGATCTCTGCCAGGAAGGTGTGCCATGAGCAGCTGTCAGTGGCTGAGATCACCAGTGTGTACTTCAAGCTGACCAACCAGATCGGCATGGCTGTGTAGCCTTTCAGTGGATCCTTTGCCTCGTTATGAAGAGGTCAAACACAACCTTACTGAAGTCAACCGGCTTTTAAATTTTTGTGATTGAAAATACAGACTAGTTTTAATTCAGAAGCTTCTAAAATGTTCCTAAAGTACTGTTTTCAGATGTACAATTGGACATACACAGATATGTAATAGAATGTAAGTATTGCGGTGTACATTTTAATTTGTGTTAATCCAGAATGAAATAATATGTTGGCTCTGGCAAAAAGGATGGCCATCCTCCACTTATTCCTATCTTATCAGTGTAGCAATAAAGCCAGCCTTTCTTGCCTATGTGACATTTCTTTACTTCTCCAGGATAGTGTAGAAAAATCTTTACAGTGTGGTTATGAAGACAGTGGGACATTTATGTCTAATGTAGAATCTGCTTCCTTTGTGTTTTGAGACAACAGGACTTCTGAGTTGATACATGCTGTACGGAACAATAACCCAAATTCTCTCATGATCGTATCTGTTACTATGACATCTGTTGCATTCAGTAAATAAAAGTTAATTAAATTGCTAGAAAGTAAGTGGCTGTCTTGTATTTGTAAAATGTGGAATAAATATATATCTAACTGTATAAACTCTAAATGAACTTCGTCGGGGGGGGGGGGCGCGGG